>NW_024350927.1:4459795-4553926 GCF_902729225.1 Pteropus medius | reverse complement strand
CCTCACAGATTGCAAGGACCTTGTCAGCTTACAATCCCTTATTCACAGATTGCAAGGACCTTGTCAGCTTACAATCCCTTATTATTTATTTATTTATTTTTATTTTTTATGCCTACAGCACCTGGTCTTCCTAGGTGGTCTCTCATCCCAGTACTGATCAGGCTTGTTCAGGGTGGCATGGCCGTAGACACTGTGCCTCATTTCTTAAATCTGTAAAATGCAGTGATGATGGTATTTCCTTATAGGGATGTTGCATGGATTAAATTAATTAATGTATATGTAATACCTAGAATAGTGATTGGCACACACTAGAGTGCTAAACAAGTCTTTGTTGTTATTATTATGGTGGTGTAGTGGAACCAGCTGATACCTTAGGTTCCTTCCAGTTCTGAGATCCCCTGGTTTTGTGTGAATAGAGCCACTAGATTAGTAGGTCCCAGGGGCTTGGCCACAGGCTGGCCTCCCCAGGGCTCTCAGCTGTCTTGATGCTACAGGGCAAAGAGGGTGTGGGGAGAGGAAATGGCAGAGGCGGGAGGTCAGGCTGCTCGCAGTGGTTGTGATAGAGCCCTGTCCTCTGCCAGGGCCTGCCCCTGCTGCAGCCTGGTGCCCTCTCTCCTACAGGAGCAGATCAATATCACCCTGGACCACCGCTGCCGTATCTTCCAGAACCTGGATGGAGCCTTGGGTGAGCAGCCCCCATGGGGAGGGGATATTGAGAGGGGTGGTAGGAAGGAGATGAGGATTCCAGGCAGGGCCTGAGCCCAAGGAGGAGAATGGGTTAGTTCCTCTCTGTCTATTGTGCTGGTTGGTCGCCTGCCCCAGCCCCAGATCCCCAGAGACCACCCGGGTGTCCTGGGGCAGAGCTGTGTCTCTCTGTGGGTGGAGAAAGGAGGGTCATGAGGTCAGCGTACATAGCCCACCAGACACCAGGGCAGGAAGGGAGTCAGCCACTCAACCCGGGAGGAGCTGGGCAATGCACACAGCAGGTACTGCCCCCTGCCCTGCGTCTCTGGTCCTTACAGGTGAACCTGCTTTATCTGCTTCCCCTGCCCTCCCACTTTCCAGGTGAAGGCTTCCTGGGCTGGGGACAGGGACTGACCTGGCAGGGAGCTGGGAAATAGAGAGGCTATTTGGTCCTTGAAACCACAAATAGCCTTGGGCTGACCCCAAATCTGTGGCTGGTGATGACATTGCTTTGCCACTATCTTGCTGGGTGACCTCAGGCAAGAGACAGAGACACACACAGACACACACACACACCACCACCACCACCACCACCTACCACCACCACCCCCCCCCACCCCCATACCTCCCAGGTGTGTATTTTAGTTTCCCTGTATGCATCTTTAGAAAAGAGAAGTTGGACCAGATTACTGATTGGTGATTTTATGGGTACACGGACCCCTTTTTCTCAGGAGGGTGCGGGAACCTCATGCCCTTTTTGCCTGTGCTTTCTGGGAGTTCATGAACCTAGGTTAAGAAGGGTCCAGATCACCTCTTGGGTGAGCCAGGAGTTCACACAGACTCCCTTCATGGGGTCACCCACCACAAAGCCTATCATGTGTACAGACCAACGCGGTCTGAGCATGAGGATTAGGACCCTGCCACAGGGACTCTGTCCAGCAGGATAGGATATGTCCCCTGCCCCGTCCAGGTCTCCTCGTGTGGCTGGCATATTCTCAGTGCTGCTCTGCGTGCCTGTCAGAGCAGGCGCCTCCCAGACCCTGTCTGTGCGGCTCGTCTGAGCAGAGTCTGGAGCTGGGATGTTCCGGGGCTTCATGTTCTCCCATCGCCTGCTGCCGGCTCTAATAAGTAATCACAGTAAATAATAGGGGTTGCTGCGGATTCCGTGCTCACCATGTGCCAGGCGTGGTGCTAAGGGCTTGCTGGACACGGAACCTTCCTGCTCTTATCCCCATTTTACAGATGAGGAAACTGAGGCTTGGAGAGGGGAAGTGACTAGTCCAGGGGGAGAGCTGGCGTTCGAGCCCAGCCTGTCAGCTCCTGAGCTCACCCTCTGGGTCTGACACTGGATGGCTCTTTGCTTTCTGACTCTCAGATGAGGTCGTACTCAAGTTTGAAATGGGCCACGTGAGAGCGCGGAACCTGGCTTACGACACCCTTCCTGTTTTGATTCATGGCAATGGGCCCACCAAGGTAGGGAGGGGCCCGGCCTCTGGGGAGAGTGGGAAGGGGCCAGAGCCCAATTCTGCTCTTACTGTGACCACACATCTTCTCCTTGGGGCCAGGGCCACCCATCTGGGCCCCACTGTGAGCTCACTGACTCTGACCTCACATCTGAGTTCAGTGTGGCACCTTCTTTTCTTACTGTGGTGGTCGGTGATGCCCTGTCCATCCTGCTGGGCCACAGGACACAAAGGAGGCCACTGTGCCCATTCAGGCCTAGGCTGGGCCGCCCCAAGTCATCCACACTCTCACCCCAGGGCAGACTCGTTTCTGCATTCAACAAATATTTATTGAATGTTTACACCAGGGCACAAAGCGTAGTCAGTCATGGACATGACAGACTGGTCCCCGGGCTCTTGGAGCTACAGAAGGGGCTGCGATGCAGACGGGCGCATAGGAAACTGGCCCCTGACTCACAGCACATTTCTCTGAGTGTGGTCCTCAGTCACACTCAGAGCTGCATGCAGTGGGATCATGTCACGAATGAGGATTTTCCAACCCCACCTGAGAGCTGCTCGATTGGAATCTCTGAGGGACAGGGCCCAGGAACCTGCATTTTATAGGTTCCCAGGAGATCTAGGGATGAAGAAGCACCAGAGTGCCGAGTCCTCCCTCTGCCCTCCCACAGAGCAGCTTTGGTGATCCCCAGGGGTTGAACATGCTCTCCAAGGCCCGCCCAAAATAAAGTCACATTCCTGGCCCCTTAGGGGTGGCAGACTGTGGGGGCGGGGCAGCAGGGGCCCAGGGAGATGCACAGGTGGCTGCAGGTGGGTGGGGCTGCCCCCAGCCCTTCTCAGGCCGCCCTTCTCAGGCCCCCCGGTCTCCCACAGCTGCAGCTGAACTACCTGGGCAACTACATCCCGCGCTTCTGGACCTTCGAGACGGGCTGTGTGGTGTGTGATGAGGGCCTGCGCAGCCTCAAGGGCATTGGGGTAAGGCAGCTGGGGGCCGGGGACTCCATCCCCTGGGGCAAGGGAAGAGGGGTGATTCTGGAAGAGAGTGTTGTCTTTGGTGCTAGGTGAAGGGATCGCCTCCCTGTTTGGGGCTCCATCTTCCTCCTCTCTCAGGCACCTCTTCCTGGAAGCCTTCTCAGACTGCACATGGCTTCAGCTTCCCCCAGATGCCTAAATTCCAGTTTCTTCTGCTTGGCCATTCAGGCTCTCGTGCAGCCCCATCCCCATCCCACAAACTGACTCCTCATTTATGGCCCACTTCAAACCTCATATCAGCCAATCTCTCCCTGCAGTCTGCCATCCACCGGTCCTTGCTTCGAGTCTGCCCTCATGCTGCTCCTCGTCCCCAGCAGGGACATCCTCCTGCCTCCCGCCAGTCCCTGCCTCTGCCCACCTGCACAGCCTGCTCAGAGCTCCCTGGTCCAGGCCCTTGTCTTTCTTGGTCCACATACTTCTGCCTATGGTTCTGGATCTCTCAGGCCACCCTAGGGGCTCAGCGGTGGCTCAGTGGCTGGACATTGGCGGACTCTTACCCCACTCTGTCCCTACGCAGGATGAAGCTCTGCCCACAGTCCTGGTCGGCGTGTTCATCGAACAGCCCACGCCGTTCCTGTCCCTGTTCTTCCAGCGGCTCCTGCGCTTCCACTACCCCCGGAAACGGATGCGGCTTTTCATTCACAACCACGTGAGTAGCAAGTGCACGATGGGGTCACTATGTGGCTTGGTTCAAAGGCCCAGCCTCACAAGGTGGCCTGAGACCTCTGAGGAACTGACTGAGCCAGGCTTATCTGGGCAAGTGGAAGTGAGCAGTGGGCTGTATCTGCGAGTCACTGGATTGACTGGCTGGGTTTGAATTCTAGCACCAGTGCTTATATTGGCTGTGTGACCTTGTGTGTGTTATTCAACCCCTTTGTGCTTCCGTTTTCTCATCTATTAGATACGGATAACAATAGTACTGACCCCACAGAACTGCTACAAAGGTTAACCAGGTCGACATGCCTAGAAAGGTGCCTGGCTCACAGGCAGCACATAGTAGGTGCTCTTAGCTGTTGTCATTAGCATTGTTTCCCTCCCTGCCCCAGTCAGTCCTTCCTAATGTGACCTGGTGATAATCAAATTGGTTTTCATTCCTCTAGTATCTTCTGGGGAATGGGAGGGCCCTGAGGCCTGCTGCTCTGTGGGGAGCAGGCCTGGCATCAGCATTCCTAGTTCCTGCCCTTCCCCTCCTCTCCTTCCAGCCAGATAAAGTCCTACCTCTCACAGCCTTTGCTTCTCGCAGTTTCCCTAACTGGGAGCCCAGATACACTCTCTGAATGCTACCTACTCTCAAGGCTCCTTGTCTTCCTTAAAGTCTCAGCTGCTCCATTTAGGGTCACCCCTTCCTGGGACCTCTCATACCCGACAGCCTGTACTCCACCCTGAGGGACCTATGGTCCCGTCCTTGGCTCAGCTCTCTGCCTGCATCACAGACTTTCGTTCAGCTGTGCCACGTGGAGACAGGAGAAGGATGTAGGCCCTGCCGCTGGGAGGTTTCCAACTTTCCTGGGACATCAAACAGCACACCCACGAATTGTGACTTTGGATAGAAAAAGAGAAGTGTCACAGACAGTGTTTAAGGACCTATCGTGTGCTCCATCTGACTTGTCGACTCCTTATAGTGACCCCGTGAGGGAGGCATGACACCTTCCTTTTTCACAAGAGAGGAAACTGAAGCCGATGCGGGTGATGTGACTTGTCCAAGGCCACACGGCTGATCGTAGCAGAGCCAGGCTTTGCGCCAGAGCCTGGGTTTGGTTTTAAGGACCAGCTCTCTCCACTTTCCCACGCAGGGGGCCCTGGGTGTAGGGCTGCTGATTTTCAAAGTGCAGTCTAAGCATCACTTGGAGTGTTTCGTAGCAAAGCAGACCCCTGGGCCACACCCCAGCCCAACAGAATCAACGACTCTGGATGTGAGGCCTGCAGGGTGGGGGAGCTGTCTTGGTGACAGAGGCCTTTAAGAGGCTAGAGGACCTGGCCTGGTCAGGGGAGGGTGGTCAGGGACAGCTAGAGTAGGGTACACCAGGCCAAAGGTCTGGCATGGGCACAGGTCTGGAGTTTAGAGAAGCAGGTGGCAGAGATGTGCCAGGAATGAAGAGGAGCAGCCTGTAGTAGCAGAAGGTGCTGTGGTCCATGGGGTGGACACTGTGCCCTCATTCTCCCTGTCCCACCCCCCACCCCCCAGGAACAACACCACAAGGCACAGGTGGAGCAGTTCCTGGCGGAGCATGGTGACGAGTACCAGTCCATGAAGCTGGTGGGCCCCGAGGTGCGGGTGGCGAGTGCTGACGCCAGGAACATGGGCGCGTGAGTTGGGGGCCGGGGGGGACTGTGTTTATCTCTTCTAACGGTGGGCAGAGGGGCCATGGTGTCAGGAGCATCAGGCCAGGAGAAAGGAGTTCACAAGACTGTGTGGTCTCCTGCAAGTTCCCGCCCCTCTCCGGTCCTCAGTTAAATGGGGAAATAGTCTCTGTCCCTGTGAACTGCTGGGGCTCCCGGCTGGGGCCGAGCAGTGTCATTAGGGTTCAGGAAGCAAATCAGACAAAGAGGAAGGGCTGGTGGACCAGAAGTCAATAAACGCTGACAAGTAGAAAATAATCTCTAATTTTTCCCTTTATTATTAAAACGAACAAGTAATCCGGATTGACTATAGAAGAATTAGACCATCCAGATGTGAGGTTGGCAGACTTCCTGTAACGCACCAGATAGTAAATCTGCATAAACCGGCTTTGTGGGCTCTGCCACAGCCGCTCAGTTCTGTTGGTGTAGCAGGATTGAGCGTGGCTGGGCTGCAACAAAATTTTATTTATGGACACTGAAATTTAAATTTCATATGATTTTCAGGCAAATCTTTTTGATTCTTTCTCCTAACTATTTAAAAATGTAAAACCATTTGTAGCTCACCGAGCCACATAAAGCTAGGCCGTGGGCTGGATTTGGACCGTGGATTATAGTTTGCTGAGCCCTGGACCAGATAAACAAAAGGGACAGAAATTGTTAAGGCTTTGGTACAGGTTACCAACTGCCCCCAAGAAGGCAGAACCAGCTTACCCCCCGGCCCCGGCAGTGTAGGAACCTGTGTGTGGGCCGCGCTCTCCCCAGTACCAGGGTTTTCAGAGGACTTGGTACCAGTTGTCAAGCTCTGGGTTTTCATCTTGAGAGTTTAGTAGCCCAGGTTCTAGGTCATAGTGTCAGGTGGGACCTTCAAGGCTGTTGGTGCCAACATGCATGCGGGCTGGCTCTTGTCTGGTGCCTGGTGATCACAGACAGGGGTAGGGGTGGAGAACACAGCTTCAGAGTAGCTCTGGGATCCTAAAGGGGGAGGCTGACCTTGTGTGCCCCTGCCTGCAGGGACTTGTGCCGACAGGACCGTGGCTGCACCTACTACTTCAGTGTGGATGCCGACGTGGCCCTGACGGAGCCCAAAATCCTGAGGCTGCTGATTGAGCAGAACAAGTGAGGCTGTGGGTGGGCTACGGCGGGAGGGCAGGGGGGCCTCAGCGCAGGCCCGGCACTGCCCTTGGTAGGCCTGGGCCCAGGCCGGGAGCCCCGCCCCTACCTTTCTCCTCTCCCGTGCCTTGGCCGCGTCTATTATATTACCCTGGGCTTGCCCCAGCCTGGCGACCTCGTCTGGGTCCAAGATGTTCCCCACCTCCCTCTGCAAGCTTCAAGCTGCCCCCTCCTCTCACGCTCTGTTCCTGGCTGCCCTGGGGGAGAGAGCAGGTACCAGATGGGCCAAACCCCGCTTCAGGTCCTGCCCCAGGGAGGTGCTTGCAGGTTCAAAGGCACTCTGCCCCATCCCCCCACGGAGCGAAATCTGCCCCAAGCTCCCAGGGGGCAGAGGGCCTTCCCTAAGGTGCTCCCTTCCTTAGGAATGTCATCGCCCCCTTGATGACCCGCCACGGGAGGCTGTGGTCGAACTTCTGGGGGGCCCTGAGTGCAGATGGCTACTATGCACGCTCCGAGGACTACGTGGACATCGTGCAGAGGAGGCGTGTGTGAGTACCTGCACCGTGGTGGGGGGGACCCGCACCCCCATCCATCTTCTTGGCCTTGCAGCGCTGTCCTCCCCAGGATTCCTGTCCTTGTTGCCCTCTAATTCCTGCCGAACCTGAAGCAAGGAAGACTGCAGTCAGACACACAGAAGGACTTTCCGACAGTTACCCTGGGCCCCGTGCCCAGGGTAAGGGAATCGAATCGGCACTGTCGTGCTCTCCCAGCCTGTGACTTCCCCTTCTTCTAGCCACCAGCCCCCCCGCCTGTGCCCCTTACCACCGGCCCGCGGCCCCCTCCATCTTGCTCTCTCCCTATCAGTGGTGTCTGGAACGTGCCCTATATCTCGAACGTCTACCTGATCAAGGGCAGCGCCTTGCGGGCTGAGCTGCAGCACACAGACTTGTTCCACCACAGCAAGCTGGATCCCGACATGGCCTTCTGCGCCAACATCCGGCAGCAGGTCAGGTTCGGGTGGGCAGCCAGACGAGGCCTGTTGAGGGAGGAGCGGGCTACCTTATCACCATGGGCCCTGGAGCTTCTGCGATTCCAGCAGGGCTGCCCAAGGGCTGCCAGGGCCTGGCGGGGACACTGGCATGAGGGTCGGCCCTCAGGGTTTATGGGGATCATTTTAGCAGACTCAGTTTCCATACCCTCTATGTTATTTCCATTTTCATAAAGAAAACTAAACTTTCCACCTAGACATATTCTGAGTAATGTGCCCAAGAGACACCCTCACCCTATCCTGATGCCTCACTCAACATTTTTTTGCGGTTATTTTTTTCAGTGTGACAGCATGATAATGTTTTCCCCTGTGCCCCGAACTTCAGGGTCAGAACACCATTCTTCTCTTTTGCACACCCTCTCATTCCCATTCAGTCCTCCAGGAAGCCTTCCCCGATCGCATCCCCAGAGTGTCAGGCCTGGGCTGTGCACTGGGGAGATGAGGTGATCCGTACTCGGGTCCCTGTTCTTGTGAACCTGAGCCCAGTAGGCAGAGAGGAGGCCGCTGTGGTGCCCCTCCCAGGGCTGTGCAGGGCAGGGGTGGGTCTCTTCCTTCCATCCGGCCTGCTCTCCTCAGGATGTGTTCATGTTCCTGACCAACCGGCACATCTTTGGCCACCTGCTATCCCTGGACAACTACCAGACCACCCACCTCCACAATGACCTCTGGGAGGTGTTCAACAATCCCGAGGTGAGGCCCTGGGTGCGTGGGCAGGGAAGGGAGCGGAAGGCACCGCAATGATCCTGTAGCCAGGGTCGCCTTCCTCACAGAGCCTGACAACAGCTGGGACCCTATGGGCTGCCCCAGGGGGCTTGTCAGGGAAAATCTAAAGGAGGAGGGACCTGGAGTCACAGGCCCGTCAGCTGTGACTTAGCTGAGCCTCTCGACCTTTGGGGCCTCAGTTATCTTAGCTCTAAAATGGGTATGCTGTCCCAGTCTCGCTTGCCCACGAGGGTGTCGTGGTGCTCAGAGGAGGGCCTTGTGACAGTGTTCCCAGGCGTCGTGAGCTCATGACTGATGTGGGCACGTGCCCACACCTGCCCTCAGACCTGAGCGTACATGCAAATAGCAGTTCCTGTGGGCACGCTTTTGCACCCAAACAGTACACGTGCACCCAGCGGGCACAGGCACGTCCCGGCTCCCCTAGCCGTGTGCACATTTACTCACACTGCGTGTGGCCTGGGGGAAGCAGTAGCCCATGGAGTTTAGGAAGGGGTGAGCCCCCAGTTGGCCCAGGCCAGGCCTGAGGACCCCGCCCACTTCCCCCTCCCTATAGGAATGGAAGGAGAAATACATCCATGAGAACTACACCAAAGCACTGGCGGGGAAGCTGGTGGAGATGGTAAGGACTGGGCACCCCTTGGACCAAAACTACTGGGTGTATGTGTGACACCTGCTGCGGAGGACAGAGGAACAGAACGAGCTGACTTGACCTTTCTGTGCTTGGGGTGAGAGAATGGGCAGTGGATAGCCTCTTCCTCCTACTGGCACTTTTCAGCTAGAGTCTGCAGGGGCCTTGGGGCCTTCGGCTTCTTCCCTGGCCCAGGCAGGAAAGAGAAAAACATCCCCAAATATAGTGTCAACTGTGGACAGTGGCCCCTGGACCAGGAGTGAGAAGCAGTGCTCCTCTGCTTCCCCAAGAGCCTAGGGGCCTGTGCTCCCTTGATGCGTGTGGTCCTTTGGCCCTGGCAGCTCTATGACCTTGGCTGAGAAAAACCAGCTCTGAGCTCTGTTCCCTTCTTCCTTCAGCAGCTCACTGAGCCCCTGCTCTGTGGGAACACTCAGTGGGGGAGAGGGGTGGGGCGTGGACACTTGGAGTACTCACCAGGACGTGGGGCAAGGCATGGGGCAGGGCATGGACCGCACAAAAGGCCTTGTCTTCAGTGCGTTCTGCAGAGGGCTTGGGGACATGGGGAGGATGTGGCAGTGCCACTCTGGACCCCTGTGACTGAGTCCCTGCCCTCCCCAGCCTTGCCCGGACGTCTACTGGTTCCCCATCTTCACGGAGACGGCCTGCGATGAGCTGGTGGAAGAGATGGAGCATTTTGGACAGTGGTCTCTGGGAGATAACAAGGTGGGGGCCCCAGGTGCCCGGACTGGTGCTGTGGGGAGACCGCCCCTCCACCATCCGTGTCTACCCTCTGGGCTCTCTTTCTGGCAAGATAGCTAACCTCTCTGAGACTCTTTAGATGGGGGAACCTGCAGGCACTTGGGAGTAGAGGGACTGAGAAAAGGGAGGGAGTGCTGGTCCCCAAGTCATTGTCACTGAGTGACCTCGAGCTGCCTTAATCTTAAGTTTTTGGACTTTAGTTCCTGGCTTGTTATTAGAGTGATTAAGCTTCCTTCCCCAGATTGGGCATGGAGTGGGGAAGGAATGAGCAGGTGTGGACGAGGAAGAATTAGGAAGCGACATCAGTGCCAAGTTCACCAGACTGCAGAAGCACGTGGCATGGTGGATGGGAGAGGCTGTGTGTTCCATCAAGGAGGAATGTCATACCTGCACTCATCTTGGAAAGTTCCAGAACCATTTTTAAAGGCACATGAGCCCCTGGGCCTATGTGCCTCAGAGACTAGCTAACCTTTGATCTGGCAGGTGACTAACCTGTGGTTCTGGTTACCTGCCTAATCCACTTGCTTTGGTGGCTGAGCTAATCTCCAGATTCCAGTAACTGGCATAGCCCATGCATTCTGGGATCTGGCTAATCCTCGTGTCCCAGTGACCGGGCCAGCCCTGGGGTTTCAGTGCCTGAGCTAACCCGTGGCCTTCTGCATTGGTTTTCTACACTGTATAACAATTACCGCAAAGCTTAATGGCTTAAAACAGCATCCATTTATTTCTGTGGGTTGGGATTCTGGCTGTGGTTTAGCTGGGTCCTCTGCTCAGGGTCTCACAGGGCTGCGGTCAAGGTGCCATCTGGGGTCAGGGTCTCATCTGAGGCTCAGGGTCCTGTTCCAAGCGTATGTGGCAGAATTCATTCCCCTACAGCTTCAGAACTCATGCAGCTTGCTTCCTCCAGGCCAGTGAGTGACAGTCACTCTCTTTCAAGAGCCTCCTTTCAAGGGCTCACCGAAGATAATTTCCCTTTTAATTAACTCAAGGTCACCTAACTAGTTACCTTAATTACACCTGCAAAAAAACGCTTCACGTTTGCCCTATAACCTAAGCTTATCCCATCAGGTTCACAGGTCAAGGGGAGGGGCTTAGGCAGAACTTGTCCCCCAGGCCGTGGGAATCTTACAGTTCTGCTTACCACACTCCCTCGGTCACTTCCAGGACAACCGCATCCAGGGCGGCTACGAAAATGTGCCGACCATCGACATCCACATGAACCAGATCAGCTTTGAGCGGGAGTGGCACAAGTTTCTGGTGGAGTACATCGCCCCCATGACCGAAAAGCTCTACCCCGGCTACTACACCAGGGTGGGCATGCCTGGGCCACAGCCAGAATGAGGGCAGGGGGTGGAGTGGCTGGGGAAGGGAGAACGGGAAATGGGGAGAGAGGTGTTCCCACTTGGGGGGCGGCCTGAATATTTATTTGGTTTCTAGGTTGGAGTGGAGTGAAATCTCCCTTCAGGCATTGGGGCCTGGGGCGGTGGGGCCACTCTGCCGCTAGCTTCTGACATCACGTGACTCTTTGAATTCTTCCTCCGTGTCCTTGACCCCCGCATCAGTGAATCCGATGCCGGCTCTCCAGACAAGCCCCTAGCTGGGTAGCCAGCATGCCCATTCCCTCCCTCGGTTTCTCTTCAGCTCCATCTCTCACGTGTCTGCCGACTGCCTCTCTGGCTGTCACACTCCCTTCTTTACTCAGTCACTTCCTCGTTCACATGGTTTTCTCCAGACACCTGCCTCGAGTGTACCTGCGCCCTGCGCTTAAGGAATCCCCAGCCTGGATAGTTGCCAAAAAGAGTTGTGAGGATGAGATTCATTCCTTTGCCCTTCCTTCCCCGCTCTTCCCTCTCTCCTTCCTTGGCACAGGCCCAGTTCGACCTGGCCTTCGTCGTCCGCTACAAGCCTGATGAACAGCCCTCGCTGATGCCACACCACGACGCCTCCACTTTCACCATCAACATCGCCCTGAACCGGGTCGGGGTGGATTACGAGGTGAGCAGGGGCCACCCTGGCCCAGGCCGCAGGCACGAGGGAGGGCTGGCTGGTGGCTGGTGGTGAGCAGCTTACAGGGTGGTCAAGGCCAAGGGGTGCAGGATACAGCCGCACCAGAAAACTAGACAACCAGAGAGAAAGGGTGCAGGGGCCACGAAGAAGGCTTCTTGGAGGAGGTGGGTTTGAAGCACATTTTGGTAAGCGAGGGCTTTAGACACAATAGAGCAAGGACGCAGAGGTCTGGGGCCAGACCGCCTGGACCTGGGCTCTGCCTGCCCACTTGCTCCGGGGCCTCAGCCACGTCTCGGCCTCTAAGACGGGAAAACTTGGAGTGGCCTGCACGGAGTTCTGAGAATGGAATGAGCTCGTCTAGATCATTGTTCACGTGGACCCATAGTAAGAGCTCGAGGGAGGACGGCTCTTAGTAATAAGGAGTTTAGGCTTCCCATCGTTCTTGGAGGAGGGCAGCTTTGGGAATGGCAGGACAGAGTTCGTCTGGGTGTGGGTCACGGGCTTGTGGCTGGAGGGGAAATCTGGGGAAACCAGAAAGACATGAGGGTGAGGAGGGAACAGTTCTGGGGGCCTCAGTATCTCAAGAGAGGCCCGTAGGTGTGATCAGCTACAGAACCATTCATTCATTCACTCACTCACTCACTCACTCACTCACTCACTCACTCACTCATTCCATAAGCTACTTTTGAAGAGTATTTTGGGACTTAGTCTGGGGTTAGGCACTACGAGGGTCACCCATAAAAACACCTCTTTTTTTTGAGAGTTTACAATATACCAGGGATTCTTATAAGGGACAATTTTGTGCCCCCCCCCAAGAGGACATTGGCAATATCTGGAGACATTTTCAGCTGTCACAACTATGGGGGTGCTACTGGGTCGAGGCCAGGGATGCCCAGACAGCCCCCATGAGAAAGAATTATCTGGCTCCTAGTGGTGACGGCTGTATAACAGTATGAAAGTGCTTAATACCACTGAATTTCACACTTAAAAAGGGTTACAATGGTAAAGTTTACGTGTATTTTACCACGATTTGGAAAAAAAAGAATTACCTGACCCAAAATATCTGTAATGCTGAGGTTGAGAAATCTAGCCCTAAGCTCTTACTGTATCTCATTTAATTCTCACAACCCTATGCAGCCTAATGCCCATTTTCCAGAAGGGGAAACCGAGGTTCAGGATGGCTACACAATCAGTAAAGGCCGTAGCCGACATTTGCCCAGGGCTGCCTCACTCCGAGGCCAGTGCTCTTGATCACGCGGTCTTTGCTGAGTGACTTCCTTAGGCAGCCTATGGCTGTCACTCTGCAATGCATCCCAGGCTGGCCGTGCTCAGGGCCACTTGGCTGTGGTGGCTCAGATGGGAGAATAGAGGACTGTGGGGGAAGGGCCCGGCTTCCTGTTGGGAAACTGACTTCTATTGAGGAATTGACACTTCCTGTCTCCCAGGGCGGAGGCTGTCGGTTCCTGCGCTACAACTGCTCCATCCGAGCCCCACGGAAGGGCTGGACCCTCATGCACCCCGGGCGACTCACGCACTACCACGAGGGACTCCCCACCACCAAGGGCACCCGCTACATCGCCGTCTCCTTTGTCGATCCCTAATTGGCCAGGCCCGGCCACCTCGGACCTTTTTCTCTTTGCCAACAACCACTGCCCCGCAGCCTCTGGGGCCTCGGGGTCCCAGGGAACCCAGTCCAGCCTCCAGGCTCTGGACCTCCCATTGCTCTTGGAGATGCCGTCGGAGAGAGCAGGCCACTGGCCAGAGGCGGAGCACACCTCCTCAGCTAGGGCTTTCCTGGTGCCCTGGATCCAGCCCAGGGAGACGCTGTCCATTATCACTGTGTATACCAACTCGTCTTTTCCCACTTGTCTTCCTGAAAAACCCAGTCCCCCTTCCTCCATGTCTTTCATGGGGTGAGACTCGAGCAGGACAGGGGCTTACCCAGCTGCCCAGAGAGACTCTAGGGGCAGGGAGCCATACCCCAGAGCTTCTCCTAGGCAGAGCTGCAGCCCCAGGGCCTTCTGCTTCAAGCTTCAGGGTGGACACAGAGATCCAGATCAGACTCAAGTTCCCGCCTGACCCTGGGACCACTGAAGCCCCTTCTTCTCTGGCTCCAGTCATGAGTAAAACATCCACTGGAGATGGCAACTCAAGAAACCTCCTGGAAGTCAGAAAAGGCATCAATGCCACAGCTCCATCCTCTGCTCGACCGTTGGGAAAGGGAGTGACATGTCCATACATTGCACTGTGTCACCCTGTCCTGGATGCCTCCAGAGAGAGGGACAGTCAGAAACAGGAGAGTTTCTATTAAAGGTCATTCAAACCACTGAGCGGGAGATGCTTCGGTGGGTGAGTGTGCATGTGTCAGGGTGAGTGTCTGCAGGGAGAAATTTTAAGAGCGTGTAATTGATGAGAAAGGCTGTGTCAGCACACTCAGGGACTTGTGTTTCCCAAACAAACACGTGATCTTCATGTCACTTGTATGTTCCACAAACACTTACGTGTAAGCCAGGCACCGGCTGCCTGGGGCACACTTCTCCATCTGTCAAGATCTGCATCGGGTTGTCACCTCTCTGAAGCCTTTGCTGACCACCTTTCCTGCAAACATGAACATCGGAGAACAGAGAACTTCTGGTGCCTCTCCCTGACCCATACCCTAGATAGACTCTTTCTGTAGCACCAACAATTCAGGGCATTTATTAATAATAAAAGCTAACATCTATCCGTTCCTTGCTGTGAGCTGGGCATTGTGCCTCTCAGGCACTGAGCACACAGCAATCTGAGGTAGGGCTATTATTTCTTTTTTATAGATGAGGAAATGTCGGCTCGGAGAGGTCAAGTAAATTGGCCTAAGGTCACACAACAAGTAAGTGATGAGGATTGATTTGAATATGATTTCAGGAGAAATCTGGTCCCTGCCCCCAGGCACCCTATAGCCAGTAGTGAGGACAGAAAGAACCAAATGCAATTCACTGTGGACCAGTGTGATAAATGCCAGAATAGCTGTCAGAGCCGCTGTGGGGAGCAGGAGGGGCAAGTGACTTGTATAACAGTGCTTCTCAGCTACGGGTGATTTTGCCCCCTGGGGCCTATCTGGCAAAGTCTGAAGCCATTTTTGTTTGTCACAACTAGGAAAGGGTGGAGGAGTGCTACTGGCTCTAGTGAGTAGAGGCCAGGGATGCTTCTAAACATCCTACAATGCACAGAAACAACTCCCCTTAACAAAGAATTACCCAGCCCAGAATATGAGTAGTGCTGAGACAGAAGCTTGAGAATGATGCCATTTAAGCAGGTCTCGGAGGGGGAGGAGGTTTCCATTAGGCAGAGAGACTCTAGGTCAGGCAGCTGGAGCCAGTGAGGCATAGATGGGGAATCCAAGAATACAGGTTGGCTGATGTATGTGGAGTGGAGGGGGTCAAGTGGTCAAAGCCCGTTTTTCCCAGGCTAAGGTGAGCGGGACTTTAGGAGGAGTTGGATTTTATTTCATTGGAAACATTCAAGGGTTTTGCATATGCGCTCTAAAGGTAGTTTTAAGTTTTTTGTTTTTTAAATGGGTCCATGGTAAATTTAAACAGCACATATCTTATTACTTTTTGCACCTCTCATCCCTGACTGCCCAGTTCTCCCCCGAAGCAACCATGTCTCATGTGTTTCATGGGTGCCCTTTCTGAGCTGTGTATATATAAGGTGTGTGCACGCGTGTGAGTATGTGTGTTTAACTTTACTTTTTTCTGATTATAAATGCAATTCCTGCCCACTGAAAAAAAAAATCAAAATAGAAATAGGTAGTGCAGAAGATAAGGGTCTTGTGCAATTGCATACCACCCCTGCCCTGGCACCCCTCCCCAATAACACTGCC
The DNA here is from genome assembly GCF_902729225.1 of Pteropus medius. Taxonomy (NCBI): domain Eukaryota; kingdom Metazoa; phylum Chordata; class Mammalia; order Chiroptera; family Pteropodidae; genus Pteropus; species Pteropus medius. The sequence goes on along the minus strand of NW_024350927.1, from coordinate 4,538,276 downwards.
AGCCAAACTGAGAGTCTTGCCATGAAGAGCCTCCCAGCTTGAAGCTGTTTGGGAGAAACCCTGGGTTCTGGGTGGAGGGCCAGAGCAGAAGGCTGGGAACAGATTCTGAGGCTCCTGCAGCAGTCAAGGCAGGTGACCAGGGCCTAGGCCAGCGTTGGCAGAAGGGAATGGACAGGACAGATGTTCAGAAGGGAGGCCCTCCAGTCCTCCAGCTGACTTGGGCAAGATTCTGGCGAAAGGAAAGGAAATGGAATTCAGTTCCTGCCCTCACAGAATTGACAGCCCACTTAGGGAGGCCAGGGAGCTTGAGGACAATAGCACTACAAGGCAGCATGAAACAGGCCCCATGTGCATCACACTCCAGAGGCCTGGCCACACCCTGAGGCAGTGTCTGGGTTTAGCCCCACAGTCCAGAGGCTGACTCACGACACAAGGCGACTTGTTCACTCAGGTCAGAATGGCAGGACTGCCTCTTCTGACCGACCTCACTGGGAACTGATAAGCTAGTAGATCCAGTGGGTACTGGTTTGCCTCTTGAAGTATTTGTGGTGAGATGCTGTCATAGTTATAGAGAGAGCAGTGCTGTCCAGTAGAAATATAAAACTATTTTCCTTTGCTTTAGACTCCACACAACACTCCACTTCTGATCAACAAATGTGTGGGTTTTGTTTTTTTTTTCCTCACACTAAGCTATTGTCTAATTCTCAGCAGACACCAAAATGGTGTCCTACATACTTAACTCAATTTGGGCACTACCTGGGGATAGCATTAGAGCCAACAGGTTAAGGGCTCAGTCTTACGACACTGCCCCTACCCGCTTCGAACACTAATCACAACTTCAGGTTGTTACCTGTGCTTCTGACCCATGGGAGAAGCAGAGTTTGCCAAACAAAATATGCCTTTTGGGGACACTGATTATTTTAAGCTGATTATTTTTAAGAAACAAAGGACTCAGAAACAAACTTTGACCTTTCTCCCTAACCTCCTAAAAGAATTTAGATAGAAGACCTGCTCCAGGAAGGGAGCTATTGTCATAGATAACTATAGTTTAATATGAACTAGTTGCGACAAACAGTTCTGTCACAACTAGTTCATATACAGTGGGGTCCTCTCTGTATCCCATTGTTAAAGATGACCCAGCAAACATTTACTTACCCAACATTTGCTTTTCTATCTCCATGTGAATCGCTTTCCTACCCTTTGAAGTCCAAAACCACATTCCCATCCCCTTCTCCTTAGCCCAAGATGGCATATAACCCTAAACTGCCCCATCTGTCCTGGGTGTATCATATTCTTATGGAACTCATTCTTATGGGTTCCATAAGAACATATTCTTATGGTCATTTTCTACTGTTAATCTGTCTCATGTTAATTTGTTAGTCCAGCCAGAGGAGCTTAAAATTATTTTTCCTCCCCCACATGGACTAGTTATAAATCAGAGACTCCCATGCCCCCTTCCTCAGGTTTGATTAATTTACTAGAGTGCCTCATAGAACTCAGGAAAACAGTTTACTTACTAGATCACTGGCTAGTTATAAAAGAATATGATTTAGCAACAGCCAGAAGGAAGAGACGCATAGGGCAAAGTATGTGGGAAGGGGTGAGTCATTTCCACGCTCTCTCCAGGTACACCGCCCCTCCACCACCTCCGAGTATTCACCAACTAGGAAGCTTTCTGAACTCTGTAATCCAGGAATTTTTATGGAGGCTTCAACACCTATGATTAAATTATTGGCCATTAGCGATCAAATCAATGTCCAGCTCTTCTCCCCTCCCAGTCGCTGATGGTGAGGTGAGGCTGAAAGTTCCAATCTTCTAATCACATCGTTGTTTCCCCTGGCAATCAGCTCCCATCTTTAGGAGCTTTCGGAAAGTTACTCATTAACATAAACTCAGAAGTGTTTGAAAGGGGCTTGTTATGAATAATAACAAAACACACACTTTCACCTTTATATGAATAGCTCCTAAGCTATTTACAGAAGTAATTAAAACAAAAGATGTCCCAATGCCCCTTAGATTTCAGGAGCCGGGTGCCAGGAACAGTAGATGAAGACCAAATATATATTTATTATAAATCACAATATCATGTGAGCCACTTACATAATTTTAGATTTTTTCACGGCACATTTTATGTAAACAGTAAAAAGAAACAGGTGAACTTAATTTTAGTAATATATTTTATTTAACTCAGTTTATCCAAAATATTATCACTTTAACACATAATCAAAACAAAAATATTAATGAGATCGTTTACGTTCTTTTTTGGTACTAAGTCTTACGGTACATCTCTTTTTGCACTAGGGGCTCCGAGGCCGCACGTGGCTGGTGGCCGCTGAGCTGGAAAGCCTGAGCTGGAAAGCCGTAGGCTTGGGATCTTCCTTGCTGTAGCTGAGGCCATCAGATCTGTTAACGGCTGTATCCTAGTGCCTGGCACATAATGAGGCCCAGTGATCTGCCATATGTGAGCTGGAGTGATCTCTCTGAGCCTCCTGGGACTGTTGTGAAGGTTAAATAAAATGAGGTATGTTAAATTCCAGCTCAAAGACTGTCGTTGCTATCCTTACTTCCTCAAAGTCAATTGAAGGGCAGCCGGCCCAAGCTTCCTCTTGAGGGCTCTTCTCTAAAATTACAAAACGCAGGCTTGGATTCCAGAGCTGGCAGAGGCCCTGGGGGCAGGCTCTGAGACATAAAAGGAAAGAGCGGGAACGTTTATCTAATACACGCCCTTGCTTTCTTTGCCCCTTGACAGCTCGAGGCCCCGCCCACTCCAACCCTGCCGGGCGCCCGGCTGAACTACAGCCCCCAGGATGCAGCGGAAGCGCAGGTGCTTACGTCATCGGCCTGGGACGTCCGCGCGGTGAAGGAGCGCGCTGAGACGCCTCTCCAGGCGTTCAGCAGGCGGACCCTGACCCATAAGGGGTGGTAGGTCCAACCAGCTGAGCTCGCAGTCCATCGACTCACCCAGGCCAGAGCAGCAAAACTGCGGCGGTTGGTGACGCGGTCATCCTCCCTCCTCCTCCCGCCTCTCTTCGGGGCGGCGCTCGCTGGTGACGTTGGGGCTATCATGGCCGCCGCGAGGCCGGGAAGGTGAAGGTGAGAGGGCGAGCGAGCCGCGGTGGTGGGGACCGGCCCGGCACAGCCTGATGAATCCTGAGCAACTCGGAGTGGGACGATGGAATGCTGGGCCCCCCGGGCTCTAAATCCAGGCCGGCAGGCGTCCCCAAGCTCTGACCGCGACGCCAGGCCCTCCTGAGAGGAGAGGGCGGGACTCGGGCTGGGGAACCCCTGAGACTCGTCGCCCCCGCCTTCCCAGGCTTCACGGCCACATTTCACCCCCTGCCCTTTCTCTATTCCTTATCCAGTCCTTTATATTAGCCAGCATTTACTCAGTACATGATAAGGGACCACGTTCATCACCGTAGCGCCCTGCCCTGACGTCCGCCACGTTGGGTACTTATTACACTCTGGTACAGTCGTCTATTTACTTTTTTTGACTTCAAACAGGAGGGTAAGCTCCTTGAGAGCAGGAACCTTTTTTTTTTTTTTTTTTGACTCATCCCTAACTCCAGCGCCTAGTGCACACTGAGAAGGCACATAAAATGCCAAATAATTAGCTGTTTGAATGCATGAAGCTAAAACTGCCTACTCCCCTCTCTTGTAGTCCTTCATTGCCCTATTTCTTTAATTTCTCTTATCTTCTCTCTTTTCCTCCTCCCAGAAAGGTCTCTTTATCGCTTTTCCCACCTCTTAGGCTGGAGTAAAGCTGCTCCACATAATTGAAAACAAGTGAGCTGTGGAGTCAAAGGGAGGTGATATCTCAGTTCTCAGCTTTGCCCCGTAACTAGCCCACAAATCTTTTAAGTATCCCAAGCCTCTCTTTGCACTATAGAATTGAGAATTAAGATCTTTTACAGCATTTGGCACGCATAGGCTTTCAGTAAATTCCACTTCTCTTCCTCATCCCTATCCTCCCATCTGTAGTCCTTAATTCCATAGTTCTGAAACCCAGTCTTTGCCTGCTCCGTCCTCTCACCCCTCTGGATTTGCCTTACCGGGTCCCCTCTTTCTTACCAGCACATGACTGACCAGCACGTGACTGAACACGTGTTTGTGCACACCCAGGATTGGCCTCACACCTGTGTTCTGTTTTTATCCAGGGCACTTCCCATATCAGTCTGAACCTCAATGAGTAAGCTTCCCTCAGGGATGAGTTTGTTTGGCTTTATACTTGATTAGACATGTTTTGCACACCGATTTTTTTTGTTTGTTTTTGGCTGCGTGTTGACATGTTCCTTTTTCTTTCCAAAGTTGGAATTGGTGGAGTCAGCACAATCAGTAGCCAACCTCAACCTGAGACAGGACAGAAGAGAGAACTCAAAATCTTTTCATCTTTTTGCCTCCAGCAATGTCCATGATGCCTACCCTGTGAAGATCTCTCACCATCCAAAAAGTAAGTGGTGGCTGTGGCATCTGGCACTCCGGATCTGGGTTGAGTGGAAAGGGGTGTGCTCTGTTAACCATCCAGCGGCAAGTCTCTTGGACGGGGTCATCTTTGCACAGAGCTGGAGTTTTCCAACCTGTGTTAAAAAAAACTATCTCTTTCCTATTTCCATGGATGATTTCACTGGAGAGAGCCTGCTTAAAGGTTGACAGTTCAGAAAGTGGCTGGGATCTCTGGGCTCCCTGAAGAATTCATCTCTGTCTCCCTTGTTTGTTCTCTGTTTTGCTGGCTCCACCCTCCCGCTCTCTGCCCAGCAGAGATTGGCTCATTATCAGCTCTTCCAAGAGTCTGCTCTGTCCCCTTTACCCTGTATACTCTTTTGTTTCAATTTCTCAGCCTCTCTGTTCCAGTTGTGCCAGCAGACGATCCGTGGATTCATTTTATTTTCCGTGCTAGGAGTTGCTCTGCATAAACCCGGGTAAGGAGGTGGTGTGGATTCAGGGACTGTGCTTGGGATCCAAACACCTTGCAGTGAATTTTGCTACTGCTCTCCCTATACCCAAGACACCTTATACTCCTCAACTAATAGCCTGGGTTGATGCAAAGCTTTTCATTACCTTGGGGTTTCAGTTTAGCATTGGGTTTGGTTCTGGTCTGAGGTTAATATCTATTATTACTGTGTCCGCAGCAATTTTTTTGGGTTGAAATGGGAGCCTACCAGGACGAATGAGGCTTTTCTCAAAATGTGATCCTCAGGATTATAAAAACTTAGAAGAGTTTCTTCAGAGAAGTTTATGAAAGGCTGCATTAAGTTCAGTGAAATTAGTGTCTTTGCAACAGGCCTTGCTTCCCCAAGCCTTTACTGTGCCCAAATGGAAAGGGATTATAGCATACAGTGTTTTAAAAATTGATTTTACATGTAAAACTGGGTGTACTGGAGGGCTATGGACCACACTTTGGGAAATACTGCTATAACTGTCTGCAACCATGACTTTCAAGAGTACGTTGCAGCACTCAGCTCAAAACATGCCACTTAGTGTACTGCTGATATTGGAGCTGGACTCTGGCCCAGCTATGTCTGGGCGACCCGCCCCACATGCCTGCGGTGAACCTTGCGGTAAAGTAGGGACTATCAGGGTTTTCCAGAGGAAGGACAGGAACCCAGCTGCCTCCCACCACTCTGGAAGGCTAGGAAGCCAGCAGGCGAAGCCCCAAGATAGTGAGGGCCTTATCTTGGCTTGTGTGCGTGTATTTTGCAACTTTGGTCCATTTACGCACCAAGCACCTCCAGCTTGCTCTTTGGAAGGATTAAATCCTGGAATCTGAAAAGGTTTGTTCAATTCTTGACTCACCGAGCTCCAAATATTAAAAGAGAAGCTTAGTCAAAAGCTGCTTTTCAAGAAAGAAGTAGATTATTCCAGGGATGGAAGGGTAAGAAGGTACTCTTCCCTTAAGAGGCATTTACTAACTCAAACCATGTCTCACATTTGTGGAGGAGGAAAGTAGAAATGGAAATAGGTCACTGCTCTCTGTCAGAGACTGGCTTTCTAGAAGCTCATAGACCAGACAAGGCGACACAGGGCGGTAAAAAAAAAAAAAAGAACACAAAGTCTGGTAAGGTAGTATGTCCACCACGGAGACATCAGGGAAAGCTTCATGGAGGGGGCGACACTAGAGTTGGGTCTAGAATGACAGTAGGAGTCAAATGGGAAAAAGGAAAGAATTCCAGACTGAAAGCAGCATGTATAGCACAATCATGAAATCTCAGCTTGGGAATTAACAGAGCCAAAGAAATCACAGAGGTTGGAGGCACTGGGGGTTCTGCGTGAGAGGTTCCACGTGAGAGGTTTGGGGCATGCAGCTGCACGTTGGGGAATAGTGAGAGCAGGTCAGCTCCTGGATAAGCGGAAGCCTCAGTAATGTTGAACCACTAAGCTTTAACTCACGTGCATGCCTTCGAATCTTGCATTTACTGAACACTAACGCTTTTGGTTTCATATCCTTGGGCTTGCAAACAATGACCAGAACTTGAGAGCACTTGCTTCTAAAAGCCCAGCCGATCTCAAGGAAATTTGCTGCTTTCAAGCAAGTCACTTTTGGGACCGGGCAGACCTGTCTACTCCATCCTTATGGCAGCGGGTGGGGGAGTTTGTGGGTGTGTTGGTGGAGACTGGGTGTTATGATCTCGCTGGTGGAGTTTGTTGTCGCTTTATAATACCTAAAACTACCTTCGAGTTTGTACTGTGTCATCCTCAGTCTTCTCATGGTCCATGTGGTATCATGTTTGTTGTCCATACGAGGAAACCAAGGCTGTGCCATTAAGTAACTTGCTCAAGCTTATACAGCCCAGGAATAGTACAGGCACTTTTTGAACCCAGCTCTGTCTCCTTCCAGAATCTTGTCATCTACAAAACTACATCATGCCCCATCTCAGACCCCTTTTCTCCTTTTGGTGGCTCTCCTCTCCTGCTTGCGTGCATCCACTGCTTCTCTAAGAGTGTTGGGCCATTGTAAGCTTGATTTCAGTGCATTCTTCTGCTTTGGAGGAGCCAGTGTCCCTTCTCAGAGCTCTGCTGTCTTTCTTATTTAAGTCCTTGACATGTGGCCTCCCTGGTAAGAAAATTTCACTCACAGTTACGGCATTTTACTGAGGAGGAAGGTAGAAATGGACGCATAGTCACTTCGTTCTTTTATCTCCCCAGATATCATTAACATTGCAAAATAATTTGTGTGTCTAGGCAAAACATGTGGGTTCTCATTTCCCTGTGAGTCTCTCTGTCTTTCTGTCCACTCTTTGGGATGGTTAGTTTCTAAGAGCAAGTTTTGAATTATTATGCAAAGTTTACTTTTTCTAGATGTTCTTTCTGCTTCTCAGGAATTTGTTCAATACCCTTTGCCACGCTTTTAAAAGTTTCTCATACATGCTTACTCATGAGCCACGCCTTCTCCTTTCCCAGATGGAGAGAGCTTGGTGGGGTGGAGAGCTGATGATGCTGTGATTAGGGCTGCCTGAGAGGGAATGGCAGACAGGAATTTGCTGGGCGTTGGGGAGGGTGGAGCTTGGCGCAGGCACACTGCACCTCATTCTTGGAGGGGCCGTTTTCCTTTGACTTCCCAGGATCTGAGGGCTCTGCTGGGAAAGTAGCTCTGCGCATGGTATCTCTCCGAGGCGTGGTACACTTCTGGGACCAGAGATTCTCAGCCACATTTGGGTGTCACCTTCTCCAGTATCTCTCTGCCCCTTTTGACTTTGACCAAAAGATCTCAAGGACTTTGGAGTCAAGTCTCACGCCCCCTAACATGTTCTTGCTATGTGAAAAAAATAGGGTACAAAAGTGTGTGTGTGACTGAGAACAAGAGGCCTACCCACACAGAAACGGGCTGTGATGGCCAATGTTAACTGCTTGTCATGAGATGGTGATGTCAGCGCAAGAACTTATAAACTTATAGAAAAATTTTACAAGTTTGTGAGAGTTTATTTGAGCCAAACTGAGGCCGTGCCTGGAAGTAAGACTGAGAACATGCTGCCTGAGAACGTGCTGTGGAGAGTGGCAGTTCTGCAGTGTTTTCTATGCATTTGGAATCAAGAGGGAACATGAGGGCGATTATGTGAAATCCAGTGATGGTAGATTAAAGAGGCAGAGAAAACAAAGCCGGGAAATTTCTGATAAAAAGTAAAATGGAGAGATTCGTGCTTTAACATTGGTGAATACAGAATAGTGAATGCAGATAGAACATGGACGAGATCATGTACCATCAAGAGGCTGATTCTGCCTGCTGAGGGTCTGGGAAAGGGTTACTCTGGCATCTCAAAGGCACCTTAACATAGTTGCCCGAGAACAAAAGGTTAAGGCAAAGATTAACCTTTTACTAAGGAATTTATAGGTCTGAGGCGTGACTGCCCATCTTGACCTGCCCAGTTAGGAATTTATCATCAGATTGTCCTGTGAGCTTACTCTCAGTCACTGAGCTTGTCAGTTATTACACATTCCCTTTTTTATTCACAGTGGGCTTATGGATTTTTTTTGTTTTTTTACCTTTAGTTTCCACATTTTCTGCAGTGCGTACATTGATAATGAGAGAGACCGATAAATATTTTTAAGTAGATTGTAGACTACTTGAGAATCATCCCCCCATGCACACAAATTTGGAAACCAAAACCTGTTAGAAATTAGGGCCTTTGGGACCTGGACATCAGAGCGGCCATTGGAGGGTGTTGGGAGTCACTGATCTTGAGTGTCACCTGGCTTTTCACTGTTTTTAATATTTAGCGCTTTTTCTCAGGCAGGCGATAGGACATGAGATTTCTGTTATGCTTTTCTGCCTCAGACACAACGGAGGGCTTCTCTGTGTGTTACCTCGTGATTCTTCCCCCTCTCCAAGCTGGGGAAGGGAGGGCCTGTCACAGGCCCTCCAGCGCTAGGCCTGACCTTGGAACCCTGCCTGGCTCCAGGGTCTGAATGTCTATGCTGTGACAAGGAGATTGGCCCAAGTGTCCTGAGAGGTCTTCTCCTGCTCTTGAGATACTGGTTCTTATTTCATGGCCCCTGATCTAGTCCTGGAGGGCCCCCTGTTCTCGATGGACCAGAAGGCTGGTCCCAGTTCCCCCCGCTGCACCCTGCCATATCCCTAGCAGAATGTCCTGAGCTTGGTGTTTCTGGGTTCACTTATACTGTCTTCTCTTGCAGCGCAATGTCACTGTTCTTCTCTCGATGCAACTCCATTGTCACAGTCAAGAAAGATAAGAGACACATGGCTGAGGTGAATGCTTCCCCACTCAAGCACTTTGTCACTGCCAAGAAGAAGATCAATGGCATTTTTGAGCAGCTGGGGGCCTACATCCAAGAGAGCGCCACCTTCCTCGAAGGTGAGTCAGGCAACCTGCTGAGCCAGGTCAACTCCTGTCACTTTTGGTATTTACGTGGCAGGATATGGGGGTACACAGATACAGCCCTGCTCTTGGGGAGCTCATACTCAGATGGGTTGTTACCTTCAGCAGTGCTCTGCTCTTGGAATCATGTGGAGTTGGGCTCCAGGGAGATTCACCAGGAAAACAAGGGACCTGTCATTTAAGAATTCTGTGCATTTCATTTCTTTTAATCTCGAGGGGTAGGTGAATCTTACCCCCATCTAAAAGACAAGCAAATTGAGGTTTTAAGAGTTTTCGATACTTTGTAAGTGACACAGGGGTATTTTACTTAGATGAGTCTGACTTCAGAGCCCAGGTGTTTTCCTTGGCCTGGTTCTGGCTGCTTTAATACTGGGCCCTGTCTGACTGTTGGTTGTTCCTGACCAGGGTGTCCTCACTCTGATATTTTTAGACAGGACTATGAATAGGAAACTTGCATCACTGGCACCTTTTCCATTAGTTACTAATTTCAGCCCAACCTGTTGTCCCTGCTCTATAAGCACAGAAGGACTGGTCCCCTGGGTCTTACTCGGTCTGAGTGCTAGCTCCAGCCACTGGCTTTCTCAGGCTCCCTCTCTAGAGGGCACACCCTGGCTCCAGGTCCTGGGATCGTCAGGAAAGACCCAGTAGCTGAGTCTCATCTGCCCTTCGTTTCCTCATTTATGAACGAGAGGCTCAGGCGAGACCAGGCGTTTTCAAATTCTAGTCTGCAGAACCCTAGAAGTACAGCGGAAATGCTCTGGGGGCACACCCCTCTCCTTGCTCTGCTTTCCACTAGAGTGGCTTGGCTTCTGGTTGGTTTACATGTCATACTGCTACTTAAAAGGAGAGGAATATGTCCAGTACTATGGTCTGAACATCTGTGTCCCCACAAATTTACATGGTGGAACCCTAAGGCCCAATGTACCGATGTTGGGGGCGGGGCCTCTGAGAGGTGATTAGGTGATGAGGGTGGCGCCCTCATGGATGAGATTTATGTTCTTATAAAAGAGACCCCATGAAGCACTCTAGCCCCCTTCCACCAGCTGAGGATACAACGAGACATCTGCGAACTGGAAGAGGGCCCTCACCCAGCCAGGCTAGCACCACGATCCGAGACTTCCAGCCACCAGAGCTGTGAGCAGTACGTTTCTGTTGTGTGTAAACCACCCAGTCTGCATACTTTGTTATAACAGCCTGGACAGACTAAGGCTAAGAAAGGACTGGCCGTGCCCTGCCTTTAGCACAGTGCTTGGTGGAAGAGAAGGTATTCCCTAAATATTTGTTAAATTTAAAAACCCCGATTTTAAAGGTATGAGATGGATGGTTGAAATTATTCCAGTTCATTACTCACTCATTTAGCAGTAGCTCTGGTGTGCCTGGCACTGGGCTTACAGGGACAGGGCAGACCAGGCCACTGTCCTCTCTGAACCCACACTAATCCTCTGAGTCACTTACACAGATAGTGCTGTAGACAGACACGTACGTAATGAAGGTGTTTATGTGATGGCATCTGGAATGGGTATTTTGATTTCTCTTTTTGTGAAAGTATGAGGCCTCTGCTATTGGGATGGAAGAGAAAGAGCTGGAGGGTTGATGTGTTTGGGATCGCCCTGGTACGGGGGGCATGGGGTAGTTACTGCCTCGGGACTGAGACTGTGTTGGCCTGCTGGCTGTTTCTTTTAAATGTAGCCAGCCACGCACTTGAGAGCCAGCTTTCTCTGAGGTGCATTCCAAAGGTGAGGCCCGCATGCTTATCTAAGGGAGGAATGTTGATGGGTCTGAGGCAGGGTGACCGTGGACATGGCGAGGCCTTGTTGGTTTAGTCACTTCCTGTCATGGCACCAGCTGTAAAGGAAACTCACTGGGCAGTCTCTGAAGTGTCACTTGTTGTGCTCCGGTTGCTGTGGGAATGTTCTCAGGGCGGGGCCTGTCAGCCCAGTGGTTCATAAGTGTCTTAGTCTGTTTGGGCTGCTATAATAGAAGTACCACAGACTGGTGGCTTGTAAACAACAGAAACTTCTTTCTCACAGTTCTGGAGGCTGGGAATAAGGTCAAGGCATCAGTGGGCTTGGTGTCTGGTAAGGGCTGACTGCCTAGACTGCTGTCTTTGCTCTAACCTGACATGTAACCACATGGCGGAAGGGGCTGGCTAGCTCTCCCAGGTCTCTTTTATAAATGTACTAATCCCAATCATGAAGACTCCGCCATCATGACCTCCCGAAGGCCCTACCTCCCCGTATGTCACCATACCATGTACATCACGTGGAGGGATAGAAGCATTTAGTCCATTTTAGCAAGAGTGTGCTGAGGGGCCAAATTCCTATCTACCCTCCAGCCAGCTGCTGCACCTTCCTCGTGCAGGTGCTAGATGGGAAAGGGGCAAGATCTTGCTCAGTTGCTCCCATCTGTCATAATTTGTTAACCGTATGCCTATCAAGGGCACTGGGAAAAAAAACAATGCAGTGATCCCAATGTCTTCACTTAGCAAAACTTGGTGCTCCTGCTGAGCGCTGGGTACTGGGATCAGACAGTTTGGCCCTCACATGGTAGATGATGTAGACAGATAAGCTAGACAGTTACAGTTTGGGTAGTTAAGTGCTGAAATTGAGATGGGAGAAGTACAGGGTGCTTTTGGGAACACAGCCAAGGGGACCTGAATCAAGTTTGGGGGTGGGGGAGATCAAAAAGGCTTCCTTGGTGCTATGCAGTCTACACTGGACCTGAGGCTAAGTGGGAATGAGCCAGAGGACCCCAAGGCTGAGCATTCATTCTCCAGAGTAGGGGCCGAGGGCAGCATTGAGCAAAAAGCCCAGAGTAATGAGGCAGCATGGCAACTGTGGGAATGTGGAGAGGTGGAATGTGAGGCAGCAGGATGGCAAGAGACCTGCTGGAGTAGGAGGCAGGACCAGGTCAGAAAGGGCTGCAGGAAGATGCACAGGGGCTCCGGAGCCAGACTGCCTGGTCCGTTTCCTGGCTCCGCCATTTACTAACTCTGGTAAATGACACCGTGTTTGAAAAGTGATCAGCGCCTGGCATGTAGTGAGAATTTTGTTAAGTAAAAAACATAAAGTAAATGATGGCAGTTAATATTTGCATATTCATCATGCAGCAGCCACCATTTTTAGCACTTTTGTTTTAATTCATTTAATCTTTGCGGTAGTTACATGAGGTAGGTACCGTTATCTCCATTTTAAGGGTGAAGAAACTAAGACCCAGAAAGGTTCATTTGCCTGAAGTTACAAAGCTAGAATGGGGTGAGAACTGGCATTCTGGAACCCAGATTGTCTTTCTCTTTTGAGAGTCATGTCCTTGACTGCTGCACTTCTGCCCCACAGCTGAGAGTCTGGACTGACGGGATCCTTGGTGGTGAACTCTGTCCCTTCCAGACCTGTGACTGGAACTCCTTAGACCAGGTATTGACCTATTTCAATCTCCATCTCCAGACACCTACAGGAATGCAGAACTGGACCCTGTTACAACAGAAGAACAGGTTCTGGACGTCAAAGGTTACCTGTCCAAAGTAAGAGGCATCAGTGAGGTGCTGGCCCGGCGGCACATGAAAGTAGCCTTTTTTGGCCGGTGAGTCATCGAAGCTCTCGCATCTTCTTTCTTCTTGACTGGGCATGAGAAAAGCGGGGAGGAAGGCACTTGGTATTGGGGACAGTCTGAGCACCCCAAGGTGCTCCTCTTTTTAAATTTTTACTTTTAGTCCAGGGACCTCGTATAAGTGGAGTTATACAGTATTTGTCTTTTTGTGATTGGCTTATTTCACTTAGCATCATGTCCTCAAGGTTCAGTAGCGTGCGTGAGAATCCCCTTCCTTTTTAAGGCTGAGTAATATTCCAATGTGTGTATCTACTACATCTTGTTTATCCATTCATCCATGATGGACACTTGAGTCGCCTCCACTTTTTGGTTATTGTGAATAGTGCTGCTCCGAACATGGGTGTGCAAACATCTTTTTGAGGCCCTACTTTCAGTTATTTTGGGTCTATACCTAGAAGTGGAATTGCTGGATCATATGGTAATTCTGTTTTTAATTTTTGAGAAACCAATATATTTTCCACAGTGACTGCACCAGTCCATATCCCCACCAGCAGTGTGCAGGGTTCCAGTTTCTCCACACCCTCTCAACGCTTGTTTTTTGTAACTATTCTGATGGTCGTGAGGTGGTGCCTCATTGTAGTTTCGTTTCCTGTTTCCCTAGTGATAGTGATGATGAGCATCTTGTGCTGGTTGGAGATGTCTTTTTAAGTCCTTTCCCCATTTTTAAATAGGATTGTTTGGTTTTTCTGTTGTTCAGTTGTAGTTCTTTATATATTCTGGATACTTACCCCTTATGAGATAACACGATTCGTAAATATTTTCTCTCATTTTTTGGATTGCCTTTTTACTCTGATGACTGTGTTCTTTAAAACAGAAGTTTTTAATTTTGACACAGCCCGGTTTATCTATTTAGACCTTCGTTGCCTATACTTCTTGGTGTCATATCCAAGAAATTGCCAAATCCAGTGTCGTAAAGCATTCCCCTTTTTTCTTCTAAGAGTTTTACGGTTTTAGCCATTAGATCTCCTTGTTACACTTCGAGGTTCTGTAGGCCTCTCTGGAGTGTTTTTCATGCCACTTAGCAGTTCTCCAGTTCTCAGCAGACACTGACAGGTGTCCTGCAAATTCCACTCAGTTCTGACACTGTCTACCTGAGCATAGAGTCCGATCCCAAGGTAAAGGACTCAGTCCCACAACACTGCCTCCACTTTAGATGCCGTATGGAAACCTGTGCTTCTGACAAACTGGCTACAAATCGGAGGCTCCCAGGACCCCCTCCTCAAGTTTGATTAATTTGCTAGAGCGGCTCACATAGCTCAGGGAGGCATTTACTTTCGCTTACCGGTTCATTGTAAAGGGCGTTGCTATACAGGACACAGATGAACTGTCAGGTGCAGAGGTGCACGGGGCGAACTTGGGAGAGGTCCTGAGTGCAGGAGCTCCTGTCCCAGGGAATAGGATGCATCCTCTCCAGGCGTGTGGATGCCTTCTTCACTCCTGAAACTCCTCAGATCTCGTTGGTCAAGTTTTTATGGGGCTTAATTTGCAGCCTTCTCCTTCCTCTTCCCAGAGGTTAGTGGGTGGGGCCGAAGACCCCCACTCTCTAATCACTTGATCTTTTTGGTGCCCAGCCCACCCTGAGACTATCCAGGGAGCCCACTGTGAGTCACCTTATTAGCATAAACAGGTTTGCTCAAATGGGACCCCTTGTGAATGACAAAACATTCCCATCATTCAGGAAATTCCAAGGGTTTTAGGAGCTCTGTGCCGGGAACTAGGGACAAGGACCAAATATACCACAACATCTTAATAAAATCCCATTCGTGGGGAAAAAAGGCACCCAGACAGGTTGGGTATGGCACACAGTCGTAGCCTGAGGAGTTGTGCCTCTGGTGACCTTAGATGTGGCCCTCTGCTCTTCTGAGCTGTCATTTCTTTATCTTCACCTCAGAGGTATGGTCCTAACCTCCGCTGAGCTAGTGGCCAGAGCAAGTGAGTCTGCTGGATAGAGCTGTTTTCAGGCACCAGAATGGAGAAAGCGGGCACAATAGGCAGAAGTGCTACTGTCTCTGTAGTTGCCAGTTACCAGCTGAGACGGACGAAGTGGGGCTTCATGTACAAGGTGGAGCATGATGGGAGAAGAGCAGCAAAATAGGCCTTTTCTGGGAACCAGGGACACAAGGGTCATTCAGTTGAGGTCACTTAGACTGAGGATGACACCCCTGGGGGTGTCAGTGGTTTAAAGTAGAAGGAGTGAGTCTCCTTCAGGGGCTTTCCGTAAGTGATGCTGTGAGGCTTACGGCTGGTGGCAGGCCCATTTAAGGACAGGTTAAGTGTCAGCGTACGGGCACTGCACTCTGTGAGCCCCTTGCAAGTTGGTTTATACTGAGAACCAGGAGCACATCACATGCCCAGGCCAGAGGTGTTTGTCCACCCATTTTCATAAACTCAGAGCACCCAGTCTGCCTGTCTGGGCACTGGTGTCACTGTCAAGAACAAGACTTTGGACTGCTAGGCTGGTAACTTGGTTGTGAAAGCCCTAAATGCAGATTTTGGTGATGTCACTGACAGCTGACATTTCCTCATAGGACAAGCAATGGGAAGAGCACCGTGATCAATGCCATGCTCTGGGACAAAGTTCTGCCCTCTGGGATCGGCCATACCACCAATTGCTTCCTGCGGGTAGAGGGCACAGATGGCCACGAGGCCTTCCTCCTCACGGAGGGCTCAGAGGAGAAGAGAAGCATCAAGGTGAGGGTGCTGTGGCAGAGACCGTGGTGGGGACCATGCAGGGTGCAGCGTGCTGGCCGGCCTTTCAGTCTTGGGCACCAGTGTGTCCGTTGTGGGAGGACTAATGGCCCCTCTCGGGAGAGGGCAGTGCCTGTTGGCGGATGTGGGAAGCCTTGTTCCAGCCTAACTGTCGAGGAGGAGGTTCAAAACCCGGAGCACCGGGAGTCAGGAGTGCTCAGTCCCTTGTGTACTGCCAGGTAGGCCGTCTGACTCTTCTCTTTGCAGTAAAGAGAGTACGTGCCTTGTTCTTTTTGGGGCTGTTGCCGGAGACGATGCCTGCATCTGCTCTGCGGTTCTGACAGCAGCTGGGGCCTGCATATATACCTTTCTGAGAGCCAGTCGCATTCTTGTTTGGGGCCAGTTGCTCATTTTGGTTCACAGAAAAGAAGAGTGAAGAGTAGTTGGTTGTTATTGGCAACTCCTAGCTCTTGATTTTTTATGTGCTAAATGGAGGAAAAGGAGTAGCAGATTGGGCAGCAGTCTCAGGCCACTGCGCCATGCCAGGCAGCACAGGAACTCTGGCTGGTGACTCGTCCTCAGCCCTGAGCTTTCTTTCCCTCCTCCCCAGACTGTGAACCAGCTGGCCCATGCCCTCCACCAGGACGAGCAGCTGCATGCCGGCAGCCTGGTGAGTGTGATGTGGCCCAACTCCAAGTGCCCACTGCTGAAGGATGACCTCGTGCTGATGGACAGGTAAGAGGAAAAGTGCCCCTTTAGGAGGTCCAAAGAGAGAGGGCACCGAGTGTTCCATTTCTGGATCATCCAGGCCAGCATCCCCTGGGTCCTGTGGTTGCTCTGTGTATGTGTTACTGCTTTTGGTGAAGCTGCCTTCACCAAATAATGGATTTCCTGCCTCTTGGATTTACTCCAGGCT
The DNA here is from genome assembly GCF_902729225.1 of Pteropus medius. Classification (NCBI taxonomy): domain Eukaryota; kingdom Metazoa; phylum Chordata; class Mammalia; order Chiroptera; family Pteropodidae; genus Pteropus; species Pteropus medius. The sequence goes on along the minus strand of NW_024350927.1, from coordinate 4,521,734 downwards.
CTGGTTGCTGTACTCATTGGCATCAGTGCCCCGAAGATGTCCCAGTGATGGTCTGTAAAGAGGGATAGGAGGGGTGGTTAAAGCCTCAACTTAATGTTGGTATGTGTGTGAGGGTGGGGTCCGTGTTGTGCTTTATTTCGCAGAAAGAGCACTTTATTTTGCTCCTACTTTGTGGACAGGTTACAATTATACCAAGAAATATGGTTCTGTAGTGCTTATTGGATTCACATTATATAAAACTTCACCTTAATGGTTTGTCCTAAGTAAAATTATAAACCATTGTGTTTTTTTAATGAAAGCAGTAGGTGCATGTGGCAGAAAATACATTTTCACATAATCTGGAATATTATGAAATGATAAGTAAAAATCTCTCTAATAGGGATGAATTCTCTCCTCTGTGGCTGTCTCCTCCTTTGCCTGCCTGCCGCAGATCTCTCAAAGCAGGGAGAATAGGATCCATGGTCTGTGTGCCTGATGTTGGTTTACTCCTGTCACCTCTAGCCCTGGTATTGATGTCACCACAGAGCTGGACAGTTGGATTGACAAATTTTGCCTGGACGCTGATGTGTTCGTGCTGGTGGCCAACTCGGAGTCGACGCTGATGCAGACGGTAACCCCTCCTCCACCTGCTCCTGCACTCCCAGGGCCTCGGCTGGCTCTGCCCCTCCTCCACTGAGGTCTTTACTCTCGTCCAGGAAAAGCAATTCTTCCACAAGGTGAGCGAGCGCCTGTCCCGCCCCAACATCTTCATCTTGAACAACCGCTGGGATGCATCTGCCTCGGAGCCTGAGTACATGGAGGAGGTCAGTGCCTCTTTATTCAGCAGTTTGGGGACCATCACCCCATGTATCTACCTAGGGTGCCTTTGTGCACAGCCAGGCTTCTAGCTCTGACTGCTGAAGGAATTTCATCACCAAAGATTTCCTGGGGTCGCTGTGGGGTCTTCTGTAGCTTTAAATACACTCCCTTCACTTCTTTCATTCACTTTCCTGGATCCCTCCACGCCAGAAGTTTTCATCCGGGTCCAAAAAGCATCCCCATGACATGAGCTGCACCCTTGTTTGGGGCCAGTGCTCAGTTCAGTTCTTAAAAAATCAGTCATCATAGAACAGGCTCAGCTTTAGGAAGACATCTAAGCAGCTTAAAAGAGGAATGAAGAATAATTGGTTCATGCATGAAATGAAAGAAAAAGGAGTAACAGATTGGTAATGTGAGATGATGAAGTGTGCAGTCAGCCAGGCTAACATTGAGCAGTGTGACTTTGCTAAATTCCTTAATCCTTCTGGTAAATTCTTCACTGGTGAGATGGATGTCATAGTTATAGCGAGGATGAACTCTCTTAACATTGAGAGAAGTGCCTGGCATGTGGCAGGTGTGTCCACAAGAGGCTATTACCATTTTTAAATTCTAGCAGTAGAACCCTAAGACTTCAGCACTTGACAGGATTGGGTGGTGGTACCAGCCCTTTCTTAAGCAAGGTCCTGGAGGACTCAGCTTGTCAGCATAGAGCTCAGCTTTAGGTTTCTCAACCCTCCAGTTCCTTTCTTTCTAGGGCACCAAAGTGACACTGTGTAGGCTCTAACAAGAGGCAGTTTGGGACATGTTTTAGCATTAATGCTTATATATGCGTAAAATATCTTTGGTAGGCCATACCCCAAGAAACTCTCACGACCGTATTAGTTCTGAGGAGTTTGGTATCTAGAGAACAGAGGTGGTGAGAGATGGTTCACTGTGTGTGTTTGTACATTTTGAATCCTGAACTGCGTGACTATATTGCCTGTTTTTTGGAAAAGAGATAGTTGGGGGCTGTCGGCTCCCATCGGCCCACCCGCTCCACCTGGTCACATACACCCATCTGCTTGGGCTCCAGGTGCGGCGGCAGCACATGGAGCGTTGTACCAGCTTCCTGGTGGATGAGCTGGGCGTGGTGGATCGAGGCCAGGCTGGAGACCGCATCTTCTTTGTGTCTGCCAAGGAGGCGCTTAACGCCAGGATCCAGAAGGCCCAGGGCATGCCCGAAGGAGGTAACGCTGGAACAAATTTCCTCCTTTCCCTGGTGTTTGAGACGTTTGGGCTCGCGTAAGTCAGCCGGTAGACAGTAGTTCTGAGACTGAGACGGTGAGAAGAGCCTCGAGTGAGGAGCTCTTTGCCTCGTGGCCAGAGTTTAGCCAAGTGTCCAGTCGGCTTGGCTTTGTGAGTTTTCACCATTTTCCTGTGCGGCCGAGTGATTTCTGAGCTAATGCTGTGCAATTCTCCTAGGGGGCGCTCTTGCAGAAGGCTTTCAAGTGAGGATGCTTGAGTTTCAGAATTTTGAGAGGAGATTTGAGGTAAGTCCCTTGATTCTGGTATCTGGTGATTCTGGGCCTCCCCACCTGTCACAGGCCATGTCCCTTGTTAGTAAAAGCCAGAGCCCGGTCCTTGGCTGGTGGCCTCCCTCAGCAACCACCTCTTACCTGTTCAAGGAGTGCATCTCCCAGTCTGCGGTAAAGACCAAATTTGAGCAGCACACCGTCCGGGCCAAGCAGATTGCAGAGGCAGTCCGCCTCATCATGGACTCTCTGCACATCGCGGCTCAGGAGCAGCGGTAAGAACCTGGGATCTCGGACAGGTGTGGGGCAGCGCTGGGAGGTGGTCTCACTCCCTGCCTGGAGACGACGCCCCAGGGTTCAGAGTCACTCTGCCTGCTCCTTAGAGACAACCATGGTCACGAGTTTGGTGTGTAGTCCTATCCTTTTTACATAAATCCTGAAGAACATGCAGTGTTGCTTTGTGTGCACTTTACGTGTGCAGATACGGCATCGCACTGTGTTCCGGCACCAGGCCCTTCTTTCCACTCAGCGTCGTTCTTGCCCTCGTCCTTGCTGATGCATGTTTATGACTATTAACTAGTCGAGTATTCCGTTGTGACCAGACCTCATTTTCCCATTGATTTTCAGATTTCATTTTTTATCTATAGCAAACCCTCCTGCAGCGGATACCAGTTCACGTGTCTCCTCCCACACATTTGTACGAGTCTTTCTGGGATTAATTCCTGGAGGTGGGATTGTCCCATTTTAGGGTACATGCATTTTCAGTGTTATCTAGTGTGCTTTGTTGCTTTCTGAAACATCTAAACCCATCCATGGTCCCCGCAGCAGCGCGTGCTGGAACTCCCATTTCCCCAGCTCTCACCGGCGCTCGACACTTGGTGATTTTTGCCAGGCTTCCTTTTTTCCCGCCTCAGCTTGGTGGTTTCCTCTGTTGATGTGCTTCCTACCTTCCCCCCACAGTTTCAGTCCCTTTCATCTACCCCAAAACAAAGGTAGTGAAAGGAGAGGATTGTTGGGGTTCTGAGCTCCTTTCGTAGTTAGGGAACAGAAACCAAAACAATCTCTGGATGAGACAGTCAAGAAGTCGATAGAAAGGAAGGCGAAGAAAGGAGAAGGGGGAGTTACTAGAGGCTGGACACACACCCACCCCATTGACTCTCCTGGAGAAGAGCCGCAGACACCCGGAAGTCCAGGTCCTGAAGGGAGGAGGTCAGGGAAGGAGGCCACCTCTTTCTTTGTAGAGTGGGGACCCCGCCCCCACTGCAGGAGCAGCAGCTTCACAGACCAGGGCCGCTTTCACCATGGTGCGCAATGTACAGAAGGAAGCCCTCTTCACGGGGTTCCTGGCATAGCTGACCCCTCGGGCACTTTTGCCAGGCTTCTTGGTGGAGAGTATGATCTCTTTCATTTCCCCTGATCACTAGTGACGTTGAGCATTTTTTTTATGTTAATTGGTAAAATTTGTTCTAAACCCCTGAAGTCACCCTCCCTGCAGTCCACCGTCCCTGAGGTCACCCTCACATCTTCCAAACGGGAGACCTAAGAGTGAGTGGTGTGCGCCATCTCTCCCTCATCCCTGGGAGGGGAGGAGCATACCTCTGGGTGTGTGCATGAAACTGCCAAGGCCTCCTGGCCTCGCCATGGCCAGGATCACAGCTGGGGCCCCACAAGCCTAGTACCCCCTCTTGCTGCCCTGCTTAGTCCGGCGGAGACCTAGATCTTATGAGCGGCACCTTCTCTCAGGGTTTACTGCCTAGAGACGCGTGAAGAACGGCAAGAGAGGCTGAGATTTATCGATAAACAGCTGGAGCTCTTGGCGCAAGATTACAAACTGCGAATTAAGCAGATTACGGAAGAAGTCGAAAGGCAGGTGAGAGACGGGGAGGAGGCGCTCTGGGGAGATTCGGACTCAGTAGAGCCCAGGGTGCTGGCAAAATGAAAAAGCAGACCTCATCTTAGGGGGCTTCTCAGCCTTCCAGGGGGAAACCGGGGCCCTGACGCAAGAATGCAGAGTCTCCCCTGGGTTCGCTGTTCAGTTTTGTGACCCTGGGCAAGTTTCTTTCCTCTAGACTCCCTTCTCCAGATCTTAGATGAGCCTTTGGTCAGCCAGTCTCTTACGTCCCTTCTACCTCAAGAGCTTTAATGCTATGTGTGAGCGGAAGAAACCGCTGTTTGCGGCATACAGTGTGTCAGGATCTGTGAGACGCAGTCCCAGTGCTGCAGATTGGAACCACATTCTCCCGTGATGCTCAGCAGCGTGCTTCCTTCTGTAGGTGTCGACGGCGATGGCCGAGGAGATCAGGCGCCTCTCTGTGCTGGTGGACGAGTACCAGATGGACTTCCACCCTTCTCCAGTAGTCCTCAAGGTTTACAAGAACGTGAGTCCTTAAGCAGCAGGCGCTCTGTGCGGGGCCCACCTTTGTTCTTTGTGGCTACTGAGTGGCGTCAACAGGCAGTGATTCAGCTCCTGCTGGTCTGTGTCAGGGCCCCTCGGCCAGGAAGATGAGACCCAGGCCTCACTCAGCTTTCCATGGTCACCTGGTGGGCATGGGCCGGCCAGCCTCAGGTCTCCTTGTCCTTGGCTTCCCAGAAGGGACTCCTGATGAGGGGTGCTGCTTCTCTCAGCTCTGATATTTGGTTGCAGGAACTGCACCGCCATATAGAGGAAGGACTGGGCCGAAATATGTCCGACCGCTGCTCCACAGCCATCACCAGCTCTCTGCAAACCATGCAGCAGGAGATGATAGGTCAGCGCCGCAGGGGAACTTGGGACCTGGGCTCTCGGCTGCTCAGAGCTCAGCTTCAGAGGCCAGGCTACAGAAATAATGACCTTTTCTTATCTTTGACTCTTATAATGAGTCAGCTTGATAACCTTCAAGCTCTAGGTATACGTCATGAGTTCATTCCACACCTAGGCTCCGGAGCTGTCCTGTGTTACCACAGGACTGTCACAGGCTGAGAGTTTGGCCTGCTCCTTAATCCACATGAGCCATAAATGTTAGCAGGGATGGAACCTGGGTCTGCTTACCTGGGAGAGCTGGCCTGCTGCCTCGACCGCGGCTACTCCCTGCCCCACAGTCTACTTGTCTGGTTTCGAGGCAGAGCCATCAGCGTCCCTGGCCGTAGCTGGCTTGGCCTTGTTGTGAGGCTTGGCACTGGCGTGGCACGTGGTGGAGCTCATGGACTTTCTCATTTCTCTTCCTGACAGACGGCTTGAAACCCCTCCTTCCGGCATCTGTGCGGAGTCAGATGGACGTGCTCGTCCCTCGGCAGTGCTTCTCCCTTAGCTACGACCTGAACTGTGACAAGTTGTGTGCTGACTTTCAGGAGGACATTGAGTTCCATTTTTCTCTCGGGTGGACCATGCTGGTCAATAGGTTCCTGGGCCCCAAGAATAGCCGCCGGGCCTTGATGGGCTACAATGACCAGGCAAGCAAAGTCCCTCACCTGTGGGCAGCGCAGAGGTTAGTCTGCGCCCTGCCTCCAGACACACGAACTGTTCTGGAAGGGATTCCCTGAGGTCAACAGCTGGGGCACGTGTGCCACCCACTGTATACCACGGTCAAAGTTTCTGCCACAAATCAACCTAGCTTTATCCTAAGCGCTAACATTAGTGAAATTATAAACACTAGCTGTATTTTTTTGTAACACATTAAAGTAACTGTTAGTACTATTAAATTACATTAAAGTAAGTGCTATGAAGTAAGTGTCATGTAACTACCAAACGTAGATGGCCTATAAAACATCTACCTACAGGCCGCTGTTTTAACGTTTAGATTTTACAGCACCTGGCTGTTTACTACTTGAATTATTGCTCATACTGTTCCTGGTACATATCCCACACTTTGGGGAATTATGCTGAAGCATTCCACGGTGGCCGCTGTCACATGATGGCCACCTTTGAGCTGGCAGGTCATTATGAAACTTAAATCCTCTGCAACTTGTGAAGCTCATTTTCTCTTTTGGAAATTGAAGAGCCACCTCTGTCCCTGATCCAGACCCCTTAGCCTCGAGGGTCACTGAGGGTTTCATTGAATGAGCCCCATTCTTCTTACCCTTCTCCTCATTTATCTCCTCAGGTTCAGCGTCCTGTCCCTCTGACACCAGCCAACCCCAGCATGCCACCCCTGCCTCAGGGCTCCCTCACCCAAGAAGAACTCATGGTTTCCATGGTCACTGGCCTGGCCTCTCTGACGTCTAGGACCTCCATGGGCATTCTCGTTGTTGGAGGAGTGGTCAGTGACAAGCCTAGCTTGGGTGGGGGTTGGGGAGGACAGGTGGGTGGAGACTGGGGCACAGCTCTGGGGATCGTCCCTATGTCGCTCCAGCATTTCTCAATGCGCACAGCATTTGCAGCCTTAGCCATTTGACGTATTTATTGACTTAAATCTTGCTTAACTAACATGACATTTAGATAGCACCATTTCCAGGTGAGGAAAGTCTGTAGTTGGCTGGCAAAGATTCATACAGAGGATTTGAGCTCTTGCCCCATTTGACTCCAAAGCCATGTGCTTTCCCCTGTAGGGCCTATACTACATGTTGAGTAGGGAAGTGACCTGAGAAATTGACAAACTTGGCTTCTAGAGAGGTGAACGTGAACCAGGAGTAAAACTTTTAATGGTTTCAGACAAAAGAGGGCAGGCTGGGGCCTTGAACCCTTGTCTCTCCATCTTTTGGTTTTATGGCCTTTTCTACCCTAGGCCTTGAAATTACAGACTGTCTTTCTTGATAACTAGAGTGTTTCCCATGTCCTGACCTAAAATAGATTGCAGCCAGAATAATTTATACCTTGAATTTTCTTGATGATGTGGGCAAATTCTGTCATGGACGTTTGACTTATAGAGCGCTGACAGACTATAACTGTGACCAGACCTTCAGGTCCTGCATTCTCAGCCTGTGAGACTCAACAGAGACAGCCGAGGCCCCTCTTTCTCGCTGCCTGCAGAAGGTTCTTTCGTAGAGGTGACGTGGCAGAGGGTCACTGACTGAAATGCTGACAGTTGACGATTATGTAACCTTTTTACAATATCTCACTTTACCTAAACCTTATGAATTGCGTGGAGACTGTTATGCTGGGTTTGTGAGGAAGTAGATGTACAGAAACTCATCCAAGGTCACATAGCCACGATGGCAGGCAGTACTAGAACCTCGATTTCTGTCTCCAAGTCCAGGGCTGTTTGAATGTAGCCACACTGCCTTGAAGTAAAATATTACAAACCAGACCAAAAGAAGCCGTCTGCTGAGGACCGGTGTATAGGATTCACCTTCTCAGTGTCATCAGTGCATTTATCTTGAGGAAGTCTGTGCCTGGACCTGTGTTTCTGGCCCTGATACCCCTATCTCCCACTTGTCACAAGCAACGTGCACAAACACTAGTGGAAACATTAAATTTCTCTCTTTTTTTTTTTTTTTAGATGCAGGCAACCTCATGACTCACAGATTGCAAGTGGACCTTGTCTGGCCATACACTTTTATTTTTTTTTATTTTTTGACGCTACAAAATCTCGAAGGTCTTCTAGGTGGTTCTCTCATCCGGGCATGAACTGGGCCTCACACTCTGCTTAGCTTCCGAGATCAGACAGGATCGGGCTTGTTCAGAGTAGCCTGGCTGTAGACAAGTTTTCCTCATTTTTAAACTACAGACAGTCCTTGCCTTCTGGCCTCAGTGGGATTGGAAGAGATGTTGAAAGAGGTGTTCCGAGTCGAAATACAAAGGCTCGTCGAATGGGGCTGTTGCAGAATTCCTGGCAGCGACTGGACTTGCCGAGAGGATGGGCGGTGGGAGGCAGAGGGCTGTGCCGCTGACCGCTGTGCCTCTGCAGGTGTGGAAGGCGGTAGGCTGGCGCCTCATCGCCCTCTCCTTCGGGCTCTATGGCCTCCTTTATGTCTACGAGCGGCTGACCTGGACCACCAAGGCCAAGGAGAGGGCCTTCAAACGCCAGTTTGTAGAATATGCCAGTGAGAAGCTTCAGCTCATCATCAGCTACACTGGCTCCAACTGCAGCCACCAAGTCCAGCAGTGAGTGTCCCATCAGTTTTGTGGGGCCAGCGCCGGCTCCCACAGTTCAAGACTTCTCTCTGGGTTTCCTTCTAACCTCAGTGTCGGAACCATTGGGTCCTAAGCATTTTCTGACCCTGACCTTCAGCCATGCATTGCTACCTTGAGGCCAGGAATGGGGAGAGCCATCTCTCCAGGGACACCTATGTCCTTGATTGGCACCAAGTGGCTGTCTGGTCCCCCAAGGAAGGAGGATGGGGTAGACAAGTGACATTACTTGTAGGATCTTTTTAAAGGTTGCTTTGAAGGGCTTGGATTGTGGATGAAGCTTTGTTGTTCTAAGTCGCAGCCCGTTCTCCATGGTATATCTTGGGTGGGAATGGATCCTTGAGCTGGTAGACAGGGATGACGTGCTAGCTGCTGTGTCGCAGGCCCTTTGCTAGGCATTTTGCACCTAATTTTTCGTATTCTCCTCCAACCCTTTAGAAGTAGACTTTTTTCCCCCTTGGCATCTGCTTTTTTAAAATAGAGAAATAGAGATTTAATAGATTTAAGAGTAGTCACTTGTCTCCTGTCTGCTGATTAGCAGCAGAGCCAAGATCTGTGTTCTGGTCCTTTGTGCCCAAACTTGAGCGTGCCGCTCTCTGCCTGGTTCTCACACACAAGTGATGCCAAGTGTGTGCAGGGGTCGTGATGTAAGTGGTCTCAGTAGGGGGTGGGGGAGATTCTGCCAAACCAGGACTGGTGAGGGGCAGAGCCACCAGCAGGTGACAGATGGGCCCAGCTGCTGCTTTGCTCATGGTGGGTCAGATTTAGCTCCCAGCAGTGTTCTGCAAAACAGCCACATAACCTGGTTGGTCCTAACTCTCTTCTCAGGGAACTGTCTGGGACTTTTGCTCATTTGTGCCAGCAAGTCGATGTCACCCGGGAGAACCTGGAGCAGGAAATTGCTGCTATGAATGAGAAAATTGAAGTTCTTGACTCACTTCAGAGCAAAGCGAAGTTGCTCAGGTAAGCGTGACCTGGGTGGTGGGAGGTGGTTGGCTTGTGTGCGGTGCAGGCACATTGGGAGCTTCGCTGCTTGTCTGTGTCTTGGGCGTGGACACAAACCTCTCTGGTGGGGATTTAGCTCACTCGTGTGTTAAAAGTCAGCTGAGCACCTGCCGGGTGCCAGATACGGTGCCGGTGCTGGAGGCCAAGTAAGATGCAGTCACTGCCCTCCGGGCTCTTACAGTTAGGGCCGCGGTGGCTGCAGAAGAAACAAACAGCGTGGGACTGTGAAGTTACAGCTCACTGGCACCTTTTCCTTAACTGCAGCATCTTAGGCACTTGACATGAACTGTTCCACTCAACCTTCAACATCCTTTCAGGGCTGATCATCATTTCCATATTATAAAAAGGAAAATTGGGGCCTACAGAGGTTAAATAACTTGTTCAGAATCTCACCGCAAATGGTCAAGCTATGAGTAGAATCCGGGTGTCCTCTGTCACTGCACGTTGATTGTCCTTTATTGTCTGCTGTGCGTCGGGTTAGACCCAGCATACATATCTTACTCCACTTTTCTTTGAGCCCAGGGAGTGGGGCATGTTAGCATTTTTATCCACAGGGAAGCTAGTGAGGTACAAGCAACTGGCAAAGCCCAGATTGGAACCCAGATTTGCACAGAGTCTCTGTTGAAAGTCAGAGTTTGCTCGAGAGAGTATTGGTCTAAAGAGTCAGGATCAGGAGTCCTGGGTTGTGGTCCAGGCACTCGTGTTCGGCAAATCACTGAGCTTTCTTTCCTGTGTCATTGTTTTCATCTGTAAAATGAAGTCAGATTTCATGACACAGCCACAGAGCCGAATGTAAAAATACTCTGCAAAAATTCTCGGCCCACTCAGCCCGAGATAACATCAGCACGTGGGGACCCTGTGCTTCCTGCCCCCGCTCCTGACGTCAGCACCCCAGGGGAGCTGCATCAGAGGGCACCGCTCCAGCCCCCTCAGCAGATAAATGGACTTCCCCTTCCCCACTGCGACGCGCCTCCCGCCCACCACTCTAGGCAGACATTTTTCTAGGGACATTGCTCCTCCCCTAGGAACTCTCAGGGTGTGTGTGGGAGGGTGTCTGCTGCTTGTCAGCCACTGGGACAGTGAACCTGAAATGGGACAGGCAGGAAAACTGAGTTCCTGCCAGTTCAGGGTGGTCTCAGGGCAAAGCAGACATGGCTCGATGGTCAGAAAATCCTGCCTTTCGTCGGCCTGTAGGAAGTGGTTTCACCTCTTTGGGCCTCACTTTATCAGTTATTACTACTACAAAAATCACCATTTCTCTGCAGGAATAAAGGGGGCTGGATGGACAGTGAACTCAACATGTTCATGCACCAGTACCTGCAGCCCAGCAGATAGTGGGCAGCCTGGAGCCAGATCTGCCTGGAGAAGGGGCGGTGCTGCCAGCCGCGTGGGACTCCGCCAGGGCCACGTGCAGCTCCCGTCCGTTGCTGCCGCTGTGAGAATGAAAGCACCCACTGTCTCGTACCGTTTTGAGCCCTTCAACACTAGTTACTTTCCCCCCTCCTCCTGCAGGAAGATTTTTGGCTCGTGTCCCTGAAGGAGACTTTTTTTTTTTCCTAACGACAACTGTGGACAGCATGGTACCGAGGAGTTAAGTCTTCTCTTTGCTTTGTCAGGTTCACTTGATAGTCATTTGAGTGCTCGATAAGGCCTTGGATCTCCTAGCACTGCGGAATGCCTGCCAGAAGCCTCTCAGGGTACGAGGCAGGCAGCTTCCCCTGCGGCCAACACGAATCTGGACCCGAGCACGTGCGTGTGCCTTGTGCCCCAGCACACCTGCCAGAAGGGCCACCTTCGGGGATGGTTGGGTTTTCTTCCCAGATTGTATCAGCAGTAGTTCCATCCCAGAAGGTCTTGTGGCTTGTGTGTCCGGTCCTTCAGCTTTCCTGCTTTGTCCCACGTGCAGAGCCTTTCAGACACGTCTGGGGGCTCAGTACGGACACTTTGGGTTATAGGTGAGGTGGGCCCTGTGCCGCGAGAGAGAGGAAAGATGCTGCAGAGGCAACTGGAGCAGTGAGAAGAGCTGAGGGGAGCTGGCGTGCAAGGGTTGTGTCCCTGTCCCATGCCTGTGCTGTCCGAGGGGCAGCTGTTACCATGACGACGAGGGAGGTCCCTCCCTTCTCTTCATTGTGGCCCTTGTTCTAGTTTCGGTCCTTGGCTTGTGTAGTTTGGTTTTATTATTGGTGAAGGACGGCTCGGTCCAGGTTGTTAAAGAATGTAGTAGAAGGAAAGATGAGGAAGGAAGGGGACTTTGGCAGCAGGCTGAGGAGTGGGCCCCACTCAGGATGGCTGGAGAATGCGGAGTTGACGCAGACCTGTGCCCTGCACGTGACCTCTCTGAGGGGCTCGGGAGCTCTGAGAACACACCCCACTAGTTCGATTGCATCCTTGCTATGCCCCTTAAGAGACATGTCCCCACCCCCACCTTGGCTGAAGCTGCCCTTGGCCACCAGTCCTTTGGACTAAGCCTGTAGTGCTAGCGATGCTGCAGTTTGCCAAGAGACAATGTGGGAACCCCAGGACCCGACCTCCCACCTTCCCCAATCTCCAAAGCCTCTGACTGATACCCATGTGGCCTCCTGTTGACTTTCAGAACTGTTTCCTGTGGTTGATTTGAGGGATCGTTACTGGTTGAAGTGGAGGAAGGTTCCTGTCTCCAGTGTTAACTGGGGCGTGCAGCTTTTGGGTGGCAGCCTTTGCAGTGCAAGTCAGAGAACATGCTAGATCCCAGCAGCACCTCTCCCAGAAAGGCGGGGCTCAGAGCTGGGGTTTATCCTGCTCTATTGAATCCACCGCTCTCCGGCTTTGGGGATGTGAGTTGGTGGCCTCAGCTCTCTAGCAGGTGGCTGCGTAGGTGCATCCTCTCCCGGTACCTGCTGGTTCTCCAAACCCTCAGTCTGCCCTGTTTTGTGGAACAAAATGATGGACTTTGCCAGGGCTGGCATGCAGTTGGATGACTTTCTGAGCAGTTTACCAGGCCTGGGAGGTGGTCACCTCACAGTGTGCCAGAGAAGTCAGTGTCACACAATTCCAATGAATTTTGTGCTTTTGAGGGGAAAAAATCATTTAGAATAACTGAACATGAATTTTTTTGATTGAAGCTCCTGGGCAATGAATGAAATTTTGAGCTGCTTATGCAATAAGTAGGATGCAATGTATACCACTGAGAGAGAGACTCTTTCTGAAAGAGCTGTGGCAGAAAACACTTTTATTTAATGCTGCTGACTTTGTTCTGTTTTTATGTTCACTTGCTGGAGAGCAAGACACGCTTGACACAGCGAGTTTTTTCTCTGATGTATTTAAGGTGATGTATTTGCCTGAATTACTCCTGTATCATTGCCGATAATATTGGAAACTAAAATAAAACTAGTTGGAAACCCTTTGTGGGCTCTCCTCAGTTTACTGTTCTTCTGCAAGCTGTATTTTGAAATGACCTTGATTTTATTTAAGGGGAGTTCCCATTGCAGAGTATGAGGCAGTGGGCTCATGCCTGTGGGCTCCTTCTCGCTCATAGAAGGAATCTGATGCTCTCAGCGCCGTAACTGATCATTAAGGACCCGGAAATCTAGAGTGATTTCTTTAACTGATTTCGCTGTAACTCGAAACCATTCGTTTTTCACTTAAGTCATTACTCAGACTGGTCATTACTCAGAACTTGGTCGTGACCTTTCTTTTTTGTTTTTTGACGGGCCCTCAGCATGAGGCTGCAGGCATGACTACTCAGTTTCCTTGGCTCTCCACACCTGTCCCCTGGGCTCCTGTCCCTTTCAGAGGCCTCTGCATCTTGGTGGATGGCAGCTGCATGCTTTCAGATTTCCAGGCCACAAACTCGGAGCATCAGCCTGGACTCCACCGTCACACGCTGCAGCCGGCCTGTCGGTTCCTGCCTGTAGCGTACACATCTAGACCCTGACCACTTTCCCTGCTGCATCACAACCACCCCTCCGAGTCGGCTTACTGCCCCCTCCCTCGGGCCCTCCTCCCGCCTCTCGTGTTTGCGTCAGGCAGCAGCCAGAGTGACCTTGACGTGGATTTGAAATAGAACTCAGCTCATGTTACTTCTCTGCTCGAAACACTGCTCTGGCTCCCTGTCCCGCTCAGAGCAAAGCCCAAGTCCTTGCAGTGGCCTTTGGAGGTCTGCACTGCCGCGAACCGCCCCTCACCACCCCCGCCCCTCCGATGCCTCTGGTTCGGCCACACCGCTCCTTGCCGTTCCTCGAAACTGCTCAGCACATTTCCGCAACCACGAGGCCTTTGCTCTGCCTGACCCTCTGCCCATTCTTCCAGATACCGCCACAGCTTACCAACTCCTTTACCTCCACGTGTGCTGCAATTGTTAACCTCATGGTCTGGGTCTACCCAGACCGCCTTACTTAGAATCCCCCCTTCCTTCCCTATTCCCAGCACTTCTGAGTCCTCTCAACATGTAATAGCATTTTTCATTAATGGCCATCGTCTAACACATGATACTGTGTTGTGTCTCTACCTGCTGGAACATAAGCTCTGATGGGCTGAGATTTTTGTTTTGTTTTTGTTGCTATGTGCCAAGCATCTAGACCAGTAACCGGCACAGAATCAGAACTGGGTAAACACTTGCTGAATTAATGAATCCTGTCCTGATAACACAGTCCACACATTTGTCAGCCCTCTGGCATTGGGAGACAGAACAGATGCTACTGGAAACTTCTATAGGTGGGCATGGCACTAGGGGCTTTCAAGCATTCAAGTCTCAGCAGCTGGAGGGGTGATGGAGCCTGGATGGAGCCCAAGTTCTAATTTTCCAAAGCCCAGTGGCTTTCAAACTTTTTTTTTTTTTTACTCTGACCCACAATTGGACATGATCCAGTACACACACATATATGTAAGTGAATCCAAAATTTTTAAATCGACCATTACTCTTTCAGCAATCCATAGGTATTTTCTCATTAAGAAGCAGCTATTTGCAACCTGCAGAATTATTCACCAGCTGCTCCCAGGTGATGATCCACAGTTGGACAAGGGGTGTTCCATACCCTGTGTCCTGTCAACACCACCTAGTTCTTTATTCCTGGTCAAGGCTGGACTCATTCCTGTGGTTTCTCAACCTACGTCATCTGTCCACCGAGAATTCTGGGGAATGAGAGGCTGGGATTTTTGGCCCTGCAGCACCAATGTCGCCATTTAATCACAAAGGGTATGTAGCTGGGAATGTACCTCCTCACAGGCGTCTGCTGATTTCACTGTCCTCCAGAACATGATTTTCTGTCTCCGAGAAAGACTCTTAGGCTTGAGGTTAGAGCGGTCGGCTTCACTGAGAGCTTAGCGTGTGTCAGACACTTATGTGCCTGAAACCAAGCATCTCAGAAACTCAGCGGTCTGCCTCTCCGTAGCAATGAGGGAGCCTCAATTCAGCAAAAGATTTGAGCACTTCCTATGAGCTAATAAGCAGGTTCTAAGCAGTGAATAAGGTGGATAAAAATCCCTGCCTTTATGGAGCTCATATGCTGGTGGGGAAAGCAGACAACAGGCAAAAGCAATTGAATAAAAAACGTAACATGTCAGAAGGTAAATTACTATTAAATAAGGCAGGTTATGGTGGGGTAGGCCTCACTGAGAAGACATTTGAAGAGACACATGAAGCCCTGTGGATAGCTGGGGCAGAGCACTTGAGGCAGAGAGAGCAGCACGTGCAAAGGCCCTGGGGTGGGAGCATGCCCAGATCTTCAGGGAACAAAAGGAGACTAGTCTGGCAGGAGCAGAGGGAGGGAGGCCGGTAGTAGTAGGAGATAAAGTGTGCAAAGGAGCCAAGGGCAGACGAGTCTGGCAGGCCACTGTGAGGACTTCGGCTTTTACTGTGAGTGAGGTAAATGCCATTGGAGTTTTGAGCAGAGGAGTGAACGGAGCTTACATCTTAAGTCCCAGGCTGCTGGAGAGTAGAGAGTAAGGGTAGAAGCAGGAAGACGAGTTTGGAGGGGACGACAGCGTTCTAGAGAGGAGAGGGTGGTGCCTTGGACCAGGCAGTTGTGACGGAGGTGGTGAAAAGTAGCCAGATTCTAGAGAAACGATGTGATGTGTTTACAGGCCAGATGACTCGTCTGGCCAGGGTCCTGTCCTGGGAACACGGTAGGATGGGGAGAGCTTTGGTGGAGCAGGTTTTGGGGAGATCAGGAGTTCCATTTTGGACATTTTAAACTCAGGGCCTCTCTTCTGTAGTTGGATATGTGAACTTGGACCTCAGTCAAGTCCGGCCTGGAGATAGACATTGGGAAGTCAGTGCATGGCTGCTGCCTCGGCCAGGGTTCCTCAGAAAGCAGAGCCTAAAGTGGGGGGCTCCTTCGCCCTCATTTTATTTTGCAGAACAACCCCAGAGGAGGAGCAGTGAGGGAGGGAGGGAGGTCAGAAGGAAGAAGAGCTGGCAGGAGGCATTACGGAGCTGGCTCCACTGACTGGGACTGCAGAATCAGCAGACTGGCCGGGAGAAGAGAAGCCCAAGCCCCGTACATGAGTCCCAGCACCACTTCTTGCTGGGGAAGGGGGAAGAATTTATCCACCGTCCCGGCTTCACATTGGTTGAAGATTTGCCCCATGGGGCATTGACTCTGCATTTCTGGGTTGCATATACAAATGCTTAGGTGCTAAGTTGGGGCCCATGGGTAGGTGGTGGAGGTCAGAGGGGCACAGGGTGGGCAGGTTGTGCTTGCATCAAATCACTCAGAGCCGGAACAAAGGCAAGGAAGGCCAAGAAGGTCTGAAGGCATGAAACAGCCCGCCCGCCCCTCAGGCCACTCAGAGTGGCTCTTGCCTTTCCCTCCCTTCTTTCCTGAGACAGAAGATGTAAGTCTGACAGAACAGAATCCCCTCTACGATGGGGTAGCCAGTACGATCTCGCCTCAGAGGGCGAGTGGCCCAAGCTACTGGTCCCTGGTCCACGCCCATTCTAGATCTCTCTTATCCTGGTCTAACGCTGCAGCTGGTCTGGTTATTTCCTGGTGGGTGATCCAGATCTCGATCCCCGGGGGTCTGAGCCTTTGGTTGGCTTGCCTTCTTGGGCCGTGATTGCCACAGTTGCCACTTACTGTTATCGGTGAGTGTGGAGACACCAAGACACACGCACGGGGGTTCTCCACAAACCCTGGCCCTTTTGCACAGCAGCAGCCCTGACTTTTCATGGTGGTCAGAATCCGTTCCCCACAGCAGTACAGCAACTCTCTTTGCCCGAGATGTCGTCCTAGTTTAAGAGCAAGCAAAACGTACTGTGCCCGACCAGGCCAGGTGCTTCTTTATTTACTTGCTTCACATCTTTTAGCAGCTTTATTGAGAGATAATTTATATGCAATAAACTACAGGTATCTAAGGTGTACCGTTTGCTAAGTTTGGACACATGTACACACTGAAATCATGAAAGTTTTCTCGTGCCCCTTCACCCCTCCTCCAACCCCATCTGATCTATCACTGTAGATTACTTTGCATCTTCTAAATTGTTATATAAATGGAAACAAACAGTATGTACTCTTTCTTTTCCACTAGATATAATTATTTTAGATGTATCCATATTGTGCGCATCACTGGTTTCTTCATTTGTATTCTTGAGCAGTAGTCATTGTACGGGTACACTGCCATTTGCTTATCCACTCATCTTGACTGACATTTGGAATTATAGCTGCTACAAACATTCAATATGCAAGTCTTTGTATGGACAATATTTTTTTCCTTGGATAAATGCCTAGGAGTAGAATGACTGGATCATATAGTGGATGTATATCTCACTTAGAAAAAATAAACAGCTGTATTGAAGTGTATTTTATATATATATAAGATCTACTCATTTTAAGTGTACAATTTACTCATTTTAGCAAATTTACGGAGCTGTGAAGCCATCATGGCAATCCAATTTGAGAACATGGTCATGACCCCAAAATGATCCTTTGTGCCCATTTGCAGTAATTCCGTTCCCACCCTAGACCCAGGGGACCACTAATATATTGTCTGTCTCTATAAGTTTGCCTTTTCTGTATATTTCATGTAAATGGAATCATACGCTAGGTGGTCTTTTGTGTCTGCGTTTTTTCACTTAGCGTAATATTTATGAGGTTCATTCGTGTTGTAGCAGGTGTCGGTACTCCATTTCTTTTTATTGCCAAATAGTTTCCATTGAATGGCTGGACCACATTCAGTTTATCCATTTATGAATTGATGGATATTTGGATTGTTTCCATTTTTGTGTGTGTGGCTATTATGAATAATGCTGCCAGGAACATTCAGGGACAAATCTTTGTGTGAACATGTTTTCAATTCTCTTGGGTAAGTACCTAGGATCGAATTGCTAGGTCATACGGTAATCTTATATTTAACTTTTTAAGATACTGCCAAACTGTATTCCAAAGTAGCTGTACAATGTTAGACCCCCACCAAGCAGAACATGTGGGATCCAGTTTCCCCCATCCTTGCCAACACTTGGTATAGTGAGTCTTTAATTTTTCACACCATAATTTTAGACATATAGTTATGTAATGGTATGTGGTTTTATCTTATATTTTGCCTACTGAATGGAGCCCAGAGCAAGATGAGACTGTTGAAAGCCAGACTAAAATGACAGCTGGCGTTAGAGGTGATCCTGGTGGGTAAGGTTGCTCTCTGCCTTCTCTGCCGAGCCTCAATACGAGAGTTTTATGATGCTGAGCATCTTTTTATGTGTTTATTTGCCATCTGTAGCTCTTCTTTGGTGAAATGTCCCTTCAATTCTGCTACTCATTTAAAAAATTGGGTTGTTTTGTGAGTGCTTTATTATTATGGGTATAAATTTTTTAACAGATATGTGATTTGCAAATATTTTCTCAGTCTTGTGACTTGTTTTTCCATTAACAATGTCTTTCAAAGGACGAGGTAATTTTTATCAAGTCTAATTTATCAATTTTCTCTTCTATAGATTTTCTCTTCTATAGATTGTGCTTTTGGTGTCGCCTGAGAAATTTCTGCTTGATCCAAGGTCACAAAGATTTTCTCCTAGGTTTCGTGATTAAGTCTATGATACATTTGGAGTTAAGTTTTACATATGGTACAAACAAAGAAGGTCCTG
Organism: Pteropus medius; assembly: GCF_902729225.1. Taxonomy (NCBI): domain Eukaryota; kingdom Metazoa; phylum Chordata; class Mammalia; order Chiroptera; family Pteropodidae; genus Pteropus; species Pteropus medius. Next base: position 4,503,319 of record NW_024350927.1, on the reverse strand, counting down.
AAAATTTTGTTTTGTGGTGTGTGTGTCTTTGGCGTAGGGGTAACCGATTGTTCCTGCACCTTTTGCTAAAAGTGAAAAGACTCCTTTCTCTATTGAATTGCTTTTGCATCTTTGTCAAAAATTAATCGATCGTATATATATATATATATGAGACTATTTCTGGACTTTCTATTCCGTTTCAGTAATCTGTTTAACTAGCTTGATGGCAATACTGCACTCTGTAGCTTTATAATAAGTCTTGAAGCAGGTAGTGTAGGTCATCTGATTTGTTCTTTGTTTTCAGAATTGTTTTGACTTTCTTGGCTCTTTGCATTTCCACATGAATTTTAGAAATGATTAATTTCCACAAAGAAACTTACTAGAATTTTGATTGGGATTACATTGAGTCTATAGGTCTACTTGGAGAGAATTGACATGTTAACATTTTTGAGTCTTTCAATCCATAAACACAGTATTTCTCTCCAATTATTTAATCTTTAATTTCTCTCAACATTTTATAATTTTTAATGTGCAGTCTTGTACTTTTTTTGTTAGATTTATCCCTAAATATTTTTCATTTCATATATCCTTAATGCTATTTTAAATGGCATTTAAAACATTTCAATTTTGGATTGCTTATTGCTAATATATAAAAATAAAATTGATTTGTATATTGATCTTGTATCCTGCAGCTCTGCAAAATCCATTAACAATTCTAATAGCTTTTCTGTAGATTCCATGAGATTTTCTATTATGTTGTCTGTGAATAATGACAGTTTTAATTCTTCTTCCACTCTACTTTTATTTTTCTTAATGCACTGGCTAGCACTTTAGAATAAAATTGGAGTGGTGAGAGCAGACATCCTTACTTTTTCCTGATATTGGGGAAGGGCGGGGGAAGCATTGTCTTTTATTATGAAATATGCTGTTAACTGTAGGTGTTGCTTTTTATCAGGATGAGGAAGTTCCCTTCTAGTCCTAATTTGCTGGCAGATTTTTAAAAATCAGAAACGATCGTTGGATTTTGTCGCATGCTGGGACATCTAACGTAAGACAGATTGTGGCACTCCCAGTTCCAACCACTAAGAAGAAGGGCCAATACTTGGGTTTTTCTCCATCTACTGAGATGGCTTTTCTTTCTTTTTGTCCGTTAATTTGGGAATCACAAGGATTGATTTTAAAATGTTCTGGGCCAATCACTTCTTTCATGGCCTCGTTTTTTGTTTTGTCTGTAAAATGGGACAACAATACACATCTTAAAGCACATTTATGAAGCTGGCATGCATTGGCATATGGAAAATATCTGGCGCATAGTAGGCACTCCATATAAATTTACTTAATATTTTACAGACTGCAGTATAAGTTTCTGTTCATATCTTACCCTGCCTCTCTCTCCGTCCTCCAAGCAGGAACTCTTCTTAATTATAACCTGCCTCCCAGTGCCTAGTCCTACTTGGCATAAAGTAGGCATGATAAATACTTGAAAGAAAGTATGAAAGTATGAAAGAAAGGGTTGCCAGCCGCCTCCTATTCCGCTCACCGCGGTATCCCACAGCGACCTCTCATTGTTTCGCAGAGGCGTTAGTTAGTTCCTGACTCTGAAACTGCCTCCACCAAACGCGGCATAGCGGCCCCATCCTGACCAATCGGAGCTCTCCTTCCGGGGGCCCGCCCCATTTAAAAAAAAATCAACCTTAGGGTTTGACCAATCATCTGTTGAGCAACGCTATTAGTCCCGCCTCAGCGTTGAAACTACCTGTTCCGAACACAGAGCAACGCTCGCAGGCGCGTCTTGGCCCTGACCAATCAGGGAGGTCGGATCGGGCCCCGCCCCCCGACCAGTGTCACGTGGGCTGGGCGGGGAGGTACACCTGGTTGCGAGGGGCGGCTGGCGGCACGGATGGGGGCTTTTCAGCTGTGAGTGCGGGAGTGCGGGGTTGAGGCTGTGGGGAAGGGCTCGGCTGGAGGCCCCGCGTGCGCCCCCGCAGAGGATTCGGGGGCTGCGATGGGAAAGATGGATTTCACGCCAAGTGCTAAGATGGGCTGAATCTCCCTTTCCCGAAGGTCCCGCTCCTGCGTCCCCCGCAGTTTCTCTGCTGCCCCAGTTTCTCTTTCGAACGTTGCCTTTCCTTTGTATTTGCGTAGCTTTGAGCTTTCCATAACGGGGCCGGAACTGAAAGAGGGCAGTGCAGGCTGTTCTCTTTAACCCGGTACGAAAACGGAGACCTGAGTCTCTCGTTCAGGCCCCGGGATTTCCGGTCCTGCGGATCAGGCTCATTGCCTCCTTGCGTGCAAGAGTCCCCCACAGTCGTCTGTACTCGCATCTCCCCTGTCCCCACTTCCCTGCGGGGCATATATGAGGGGAGTGGGGCGTCCAGTGTAAGTCTGGCTTCTCTCTGCCTTAGCTCCTGCAGCTGCGTCCTAAAGAGCACCCCCGCCCCCACACATACACACACCCGGTGTGGGAGGTCTACAGGTTATGAGTTTGGGTGGGAGGGCTGGGGCAGGGTTTCTGGGAATGGATGTCTGACCAGACGGACCCAGTATTAAAAAGAAATAGTATGTACTGGAGGAGACTTTCTGCTCAGGGGAGTCTGCACTTGGGCTTGAGAGAAGTGGGAAGCCCCTTCTCTTAGCCTACAGAAATCCCTTCCCGAGGCATCTGTGTGTCGCTGAGCCTGGATTCCTGGGGGAAAGGAAGGGAAGCAAGGGCTGGGAAAAGGAGGAGGCTGCTTCCCAGGCCCCTCGCCACACTACTGGGGAAAGGCTGGCTGACCGTGACTAGATTTGGGATCACATTCTGTCCTTGCCGCTTTCTGGCTGTGTGACTTGGGGCAAGTTGCATAACTTCTCTGAACTTTGGTTTCTTCATTTGTAAAATGAAAGAGAAGCAGGCAGAATGGACAGGATAGAGGGAAGAGTCCTAGTGTCATGCTATCTTGGCTTCAGGTAGCCGAGCTGGGCCTGAAACCCAGCCGTGAGGGCACTGCGCCCAGAAGTCAGTGATATCCGCGGTGGGAAGCCAGGCCAGACCCCTGGAATGGTGCAGACCGAGGATCTGGCGCAGCTGCGGCAGCTCAACCTGGAGCTCCTGAGGCAGCTGTGGGTTGGGCAGGATGCCGTGCGGCGGTCGGTGGCCAAGGCATCCTCGGAGGTGAGTGTCCACCTTGGGAACTCCCAGAGGATGAGAAAGGGGCTGCTGATTCTCAGGCCAGAATCCGAGACTCCGGGGTCATCTCGTGCGGCATGCCCATTTTATGGCAAATGAGAAAACAGGCCCAGCAAGGGATGGGACTGGCCTGGGACACCACAGAGGCTGGAGCAGGGACGAGGACCCAGGCCTTCATGCCCAGGTGACCTGGCCTCTCTGTTCTAGTCAAGCCTGGACTCCAGCAGCAGCTACAACCCAGAGATGCCATTGTCTCAGGGGACATCTTCTGTGGCTCCGAGAGCCTCCAGCCCACGTGGTGCCCACCAAGGTGATCCATGTGATATGTCCTCACCTGGTGGGGCCAGCTCTGGGGTGATCTCTCTCTCACCTGCCAAGCGCCAATACCAGGGGTCCCTGAGTCCACTGAGGCCTTGCTCAGTACCCTCGCTGGCCAACTCAAACGCAAATGACCCAGAGCATTCAGCAGAGCTGGAGGCACAGGCCCCAAGGTTCATCCCGGATCAACAAAGAAAGCTATCCAAGGTAACATGGGAGAGAGGGACATCGTTGATGGGAGCTTCCTTGAACCTCAGTTTTCCTGTTTGGTAGATGTACTTGTGGGCAGCCTTCCTTGCGAGGTGAGTGGCTGTCCAGGAGATACCATGAGTCTTTTCCACCTCAGCCTAAGTGCTGGATAAGTGGCGGTGATTAGTTTCTCAGACAGCACTTTGGGAAGATGCTGATGAGCCCCATTATACAGATGGAAAGACCAAGGCTCAGAGGCCACACTTATTCAGAGTCACACATAGAGAGGGGTGGAGGCCAGACTCTTATCTTTCAGTTCCTGGGGCCCATGTCAGGGTGTGTCAGGTGTAAGTTAAGTCATGGTCCCTTTTCCTCCTCCAGGGTGGGGTCTTTCTTGGGCTGGCCTAACTTTTCCCCTTTGCCTCCTCAGCCAAGAGTCACCTTCGACAGGGAGTCCCCAATGCCTGAGCGGAGTTGGCGCCTCCGACCGTACCTGGGCTACGACTGGATTGCAGGTGTGGCCCGCCCCATGCACACATCCCATTTTGCTTATGCACCTGCCTGAGCCCTCACCCAGAGCTGCTGTAGTTTCTCTGACTGTTTGACCCTTCTCGGCGAACACCTTCTGTACCGTGTCTTCTCTCAGCCCCTGGCACGGTGACAGGCACAGAGATGGTGCTCAATGAGCATTTCAGGAATAGATGAATGAGTCATGATTTTGAGCATTTATTATGTGCCAGGCCTCTGTAAAACTCTGTATATCATCTCTACATTTTACTGCCCATCTCCTTCCCCAGCAACCTCAGTGGTCTCCTGACTGGTCTCTCTCTGGCCTCTTTTGCCCCAGTTACTATCCATTTTTGACACAGCAGCCAGAAGGAATTTTTAAATGTGAGGATCAGATCATAACACTCTAAGTGTGTAGCATTTAGAGTAAAATCCAAAATCTTTTTCCAGACTTATGAGGCATGACTTGGCCTCTGTGGCCCCGTGAAATGACCTTTGACTTGCTGCCTCCTGGCTGTTTGCTCTGGCCTCGCTGGCTTCCTTGTTGGTCTTTGAACCTACTATGCTCATGGCCACCTCTGGGCCTTTGCCTGGAATGTACTTCCCCAGGTTCACACCTGCTGGTTCTTTTTTCTCATTCAGGGTTCAGCTTAAATGATAGGCCTCCTGTGAGCATAATGTCATAGAGACACCGCTTTTACATCACTGCCATTGGCATGTTCTTCATATTATTTTTTTTCTCGGAGATCGTCTCGTTTGCTTGTTTCTTGTATGACTTCTCCAGTAGAATATCAGCTCCGTTAGAGCAGGGGCCTGGCTGTCTTTTCACTGGTGCATTCCCCAAGCCTGAGCCTAGAGCGGTGCCTGGCACCTAGTAGGGCCTCAACCAGCACTTGTTGGATGAGCGAGTGAACGGCCCCCGAAGAGGTTGGTGCTTTTTGCATCTTCATTTTCACAAAGGAGGACACTGAAGTACAGAGTGATCGAGTTACTGCCCAGAGGCAGGTGCTCCAACGGGTTGCTGGGATCCAGTGGTGCTGTGGACACAGGCCCTGTCCTGAGACTCCCAGACCGTCAGCTCACTGCCTTGCTTCCCGTTTCTGGGAAAATAGAGGCACCTGCCCCGTGCCTGCCCTGTGTCCAGGCGCTCTGGCCGCCCTCCGCCCCGAGGACGAAGATCAGCGCTCCCATCTCAGGCCCGTCCCTGCATTTGTACACTCCAGTTGGTCCCCGATTGGCTCCCAGAGCGTTTGCTTCCTATAATTCTCTCTTTTCTCCATCATCCTTCTGCCCTATCAGCATCCGAACACCCTGGAATCACAGAGCACTGGTTTTATTGAGTGCTTATTATGTGTGGGCAGTTCCAAGAGCTTTATTCTGCTTTATGGCCATGAACTCCTTTACTCCTCGCAGCAGTCATATCAGACAGGTGCGGTTATTGTCCCCTTTGACAGATGAGAAGGCTGAGGTGCAAAGAGGCTGAGAAATTCAGCAGAGTCCCACATCTGGTCAGGGAAAAGCTGCTGTCGGTTATTTCCCATCTTGATGAAACACTTCCCCGTTTATCGTCCGTTTGCTTCCAGTTCCTGCCCATTTTCTCCGCTTTTCTTTATAACAAACCTCTCAGAAGGGCTGTCTAGACTCGCTGCCTCTAGTTTCTCTCCCATTTTTTCTTAAATCAGGCTTCCTCCTCATCCTGGTCATCAGTGACATCTGCGTTGCCAGCTCCCAGCTCAGTTCTCAGTCTCCACATCACTTGGCCCCTGAGCAGCAAGGGACACAGCGGCCACTCCCTCCTCCCTGAAACTCTCCCGACTTCCAGGGCCCTGCGCTCCTCCGGCTCTCCCCCTTCTCCCCGGCTCTCCTCCCAGTCTCTGCTGGATCCGCTTCCTTGTTCTGACCTCTGAACGCCTCTGTCTTCCGATTCTTCTCTGTCCGCCCCGCCTCCCCTGTGCCGAGGCCTTCTGTGCTCTGTACTCCCTCGTTTTTATCTCTAGCCCACCCTACTCTGAATTCCAGGCTTGTGTATCCCGCTGTCTTTTCTACGTGACATGTTAGGTGTCTTAGATGACTCTCACCTCCAAAGTCAAGGTTTTGATTTTTTTCCCACCTATCGTCTTTCTTGTCTTTATAAATGGCAACTCCACGTTCCTAATAATTGGTCAGGCCGTAACTTCGGGATCAGCCTTGATTTCGATTCCTGTCTCCTTTTTGCATATTTTTAAATGTTTCTCTTCCAGTCCATTAGCATATCCTGGTAGCCCTGCCTTTAACGTATTTCTAGAATCTGACTATTTCTTTCTACCAGGATGCCTGTGGTCACCTCTAACTGCTGCCTCTGCTTCCCCTCACCTGCAGCAGTCCGAGGGGGAATCTATAAAACCCCGTGGCCGGTCTGATGGCATCACTCCGTGTCCCCAAGCCCTCTGCCGGCTTCCCAGCCTCATCTGCCTCATTCTCATCCCTCACTTCCCTCCAGCTGTTCCTCAGACATACCAAGCGCAGCCCCCCAGGGCCTCGCATTTGCTCTTCCTTCTGCCTGCCATGTCCTCATGGCTCCTCGCCTCCCTCCATCAATTCTTTGCTCAGGTGTCACCCCACCCAGAGAGGCCTCCCCTGGCACCCCTCCCCTATCAAGCTGGGTTCCCTGACTCTGCTCTTCTCTTTCCTGGCAGGTGTCACCATTGTTCGTCTGTTGCCACCATAAGCCTCACGAGGGGAGGGGGTTTGTCTAGGTCACTGCTCTTTCCCCAGCATGTTGAAAACAGTGTCTAGCTTGTAGAAGGGGCTCTATAAATATTTTTTGCATGGATGGTTGGATGTGCGTCAGGGTAGACAGACACTGTGACAAAACCAGCAGTTGCCGTGAGTGGAGGGTCCCTTCCAGGTCTGTGCAAGGCTCAGTGCGGGCAAAGCAGGTGGACTGGGATGCCAGTGCCGAGTGTGCATTGCGCCTTGGCCAGTGGACTGCCACGTAGCAGCTCCCGGTGCTTTGCCCACCCCAGGGTCTCTGGACAGCAGCTCACCCGTCAGCAGCAAGCCTGAGGCCTTCTTTGCGAAGCTGCAGGAGTTCAGGGAAGCCAACAAGGAGGAGTGCATTCACAGTGACCCCGGGTGAGCAGGGGTGGGCGAGCGGTGGGCAGGCAGCCCGGGGACCCCGTCACTCCGCCTGCTCACCTCTCGCCCTCACAGACCCCAGTTCCTAGGCCTGCGGGAGAGCAGTGTTGCCGAGGAAGAGCATGAATGTGAGTGGAAGGCCTCGTGGGCCGCCCCAGAGCCCAGCCGAGGTTTTAGAGACCTGAGGGGGGCACCTGGGGTACTGGGGACTTGGGGAGGGAGGTTTGGGACCCAGACAGGGTGGGGCAAGCCCCGGTGGGAGGTGGGATGAGCTCAATGGCCTCGGGATTCAGGCTGGTCCTGTGTCACGCTTCCTCCCCTCCCCAGCTGCCTCATTTTCTCTTGTGCCCTCCACTCCCTCCTCTCTGCACACATGTCACCTGTCTGGGGGGGCGGTTGCGGGGAGACCTGGCTCAGTCACATGAGCACAGGAGTCTTTGCTGTGGGTTTATATGTGCCGCATACACTGTGTGCGTATATGTGGGGGTATTCACGTGAATGTACGAGCGTGTGCACCTTGTGTGTGTGATTATAGCTACAGGCATGTTCATGTGTGTCCACGAATACGACTGTGTGTGAAGCCGTGCTCCATGTTCGCACGCATGATGTTCACACACAGTATGTGTGCATGTGCACATGTGTGTCATGCCTGAGTAGAGTGTGCTTTGTGTGCGTGCTCTGCATGCGTACACGTGTATATGCCTGTGTGAGTGGCCGGGGGGTGTGGCGGGGTCGGCGGGCCCGTGTGATCGGGGGCCCAGGGATGCAGGCTTCCTGGCTGAGAAGATGGCCGCTTCTCATGGGCCTTGCAGGTGTGTACTGCTACCGTGTCACTCGGCGCCTGTTTCTGGTGCCTTCAGATCCTGGCACCCCTTGCCGATTGTGCAGGATACCACGGGACCAACGGGGCCCTGGGACCCTGGTGGAGCCAGCACAGGTCAGGTGAGTGGCCAGAGCAGGCGGACGCCTGAGGGGCAGCTGTGGGGGCCGCAGCACCTGAGGCGCTCAGAGCCCAGGGAGGGGAAGACGGGCCTGGGGCTGTGGCCCCACGGTAGCCAGGAGGCCCCAGCCACAGCGTTCCCACTGACACTCTCGCCCAGGGTGAGTGTCCCGCTGTCCGTCCTGGACCCCCCGCATCGGTACCGCATCCACCGGCGGAAGAGCTTTGACGCTTCTGACACACTGGCGTTGCCACGGGTGAGCAGCCAGGGGGCCTGGTTGGGGATGGGATGGAGATGGGGCTGCCCCCCACCTGGCCCAGGTCCCCAGATGGAGCCTGAGGCCCAGGGAGGGCCAGGGACAGGCCAACGCCGCACAGCCAGGCTGGGCTCAAGGAGAACGAGGAGTTAAGGCTGGGCCATTTCCATCGGCTGTACTCCGTTGTTCCCTGAGGGAGGCGGGGTACCCTACCCACCCCCTGGAGTTCAGGATGAGTGTCTGCCCGCACACTGGCATAATGCCAATGGGTACCATCTGTTGAGTTCCGGTATGCCACAAGTGCATTCCTCAGGAGGATTATATCATGGAGTCCCCACAGCAACCAAGAGTGCAGAGTCCACTGCTGGCCCACTTTACAGACGAGGAGACTGAGGCAGAGGGAGGCGACTTGTCCAAAGTTGGCCAGACGGAAGAGCTGGGATTTGAACCCAGGTCTCTGTGCTTCTCTAGGGCCTGCCATAGAGATGTCTTTTGTGTCTCCTGCGTAGGATGGGGGTCACTGGAACCCCACTCACTCCTAGTTGAGGCTGGGGAAGCTGGGCCTACAGGGAAGGGAAGGGAAGCCAAGGAAAGTTGGTTTGCTCATCTGTGGAAGGATACAGCAGCCCGTCCTCAGGCTTGTGCGCTGAGGTGGGGCAGTTCAGTGAATCACCTGTTGGGCGTGGGGCAGAGCTGGGAAGTACTCCATCAGCGTCTGCATCTTCCCTCTGTGCATCTGGGGTCAGACCCAGGGCCTGGGTCAGCAGGCTCAGGAAAGGGTGACCCAGTAGGTGGACACAGGCCCCTGCCCGGGGAGGGTCTCAGTCTGCGGGAGACACTGTGCTGGTTTGTCTCTTGGTTTGGAGGGGGGACCTACCCAGGCCAGGTGGTCTGACTCTTTGCTCTCCACAGCACTGCCTGCTGGGCTGGGACATTCTCCCTCCGAAGTCCGAGAAAAGCTCAGCCCCCAAGAGCTTGGATCTCTGGTCCTATGTCACCTCTGAGGCTCCGCCCCAGAAGCTGCCGGCAGCCAGCTCTTCCCACCTGGTATGGGGCGGGGTGCCCTGGCGGGACAGATACCTTGGAGCACGACTGGAGACTGCGAAGTCCCAGGGGCAGGATTGGGATAAGGACTGCCGAGCCTGGAAGTGTCTCTCTGCGGCACTCTTTCCAGGCTCTGCCACGCCCCACCGGGAAGGTGACCCTGACTCTGAGATCCAGGAGGGGGTGAGGCTGGAACTGGGGGGACCTGCCCAAGCCCCTGACACCCCTCATTCACCATACAGGCTCTGCTATCACGGGGCCAGCCCCCCACCCCAATCTGGTCGGAACCCCAGGTAGTGCAGCCCCGTGCCCCCCGGCTACAGCCCTGAGGACTGGCCACTCAGGAGGACAGCGCCCTGCCATCACCTCTAGCCTCTCCCCTGTGGCAAGGGCGCCCACGAGAGGGGAGCCTTGCCTGGCCACAAATGGGGGTGGATTCAACACTCCACACTCCTAGGTGGGGCAGGTAGGCCCAGGCCTGTCTTCTTCTTGGGGACAGAGGGGAGAACCCAGGGTGGGGGGTAAGGGCGTTCTGTGACATGTTTGTAAATAAAGCTCAGCGCTCTCTGCAGCTCCAGATGCGCACGTGTGCTGGGTCTGTCCTGCTGCTGCCGTCAATGCCCAGGAGGCGCCCTGGCCCCGGCCTGCCCTCCCCTCACCTGGGGAGAGACACCTCCAGCGTTCTGCGCTGGGTAGGGTGGGTCCAACTCCCTGATCGTGGGTCTTTGTGCAGCTCCCAACTCAGGGTAGATGGCTTCTCAGGCAGAGGCCCAGGTCATCTCAGCGAGGGGCTCGGGGTCTCAGGCTGTCTTCTGTCGATGAGGCTGAAGTTATGACAGTGGGGAGTGAGTGAGCCCTCCCCTTCTTCTTGGTCCCTGACACCAGGGTCCATTCATAGAAGGCTCTCTTGAAGTCTCTGGGCCAGGTGGCTTCTCCACGCCCCTCTGTAGCCCAGCCCTGGAGGCCGTGGATGATCCAGAGGGATCTGATGGAGGGACACTGAGGGCCAGGCCATGAGTCGCAGTAAGGCTGGCAGAGAGTCCAGGCCTCCCCTCTTGGATTAATAAGCAGACTGTCTTCCCCCGCATAGGTTGAACAATATGAAATTTCTGGGATTTTTTAAAGATAAAAATGGGGAGCTGAAGCCCACAGAAAGCACGTGCTTTTTTTTTTGAAGCTTCTCAGCTTAGAGGGGTGGATCTAGGGCTGTGGTCTCCTGTGGCAGCCTGTGAAGCTGTCCGTAGAAACCATTCTCTTCCCATTGTTCACAGCACATATGTTAGTGAGGATAATAAGTTTATGCTGCAGTAACAAACTAACCGCCAGATCTCAGTGGTTCGACATAAAGGCATTTTCCTGGCTGACTTGCTTAATCTACCTTTCTGTCATGGGTCACATGGGGCCTCTGCTTTGACTTTGTCTCTTGGGGACCTAGGCCAACGAAAGCTCTGCCATGGGGGGCATCACCAGTTGCTTCAGCCCAGAAAAGACACTCAGGTCTCTTCTGCTCATGGTTCATTAGCCAGAGCTACTCATCTGGGCCCCGCCTGACAGCACAGGGTTGGGACATGAAGGGGGCTCATGGGATTTTTGGTGAGCATTACTGTCCTCGTGTCATTACCTGACTTCCTCCGGCTCTGTCCCTTCAGGGCAGGCACTGAGAGCCCCCAGGCTCTGGGCAGTAAAGGCCACTAGCAGAATCGTAGGCACCGTGAATTCGTGCCTAAAGTCTTTCCTCACTCCCTCTGTGGTTCTCACCTGCAGTTCCTTCAGCAGCCAGGCAGCTAAGGTGACTAGGACTGGTGCGACTCAGGGCCACCTGCTGAGCACATGTCTCCTCCAGAGGCTTTTAAGGTCAAACGCTTGTATGATCCAAACTGTACACGTCCGCGGGCAGGTTCTGCAGCAGGTCACGGTTTGCCACTTGACTTCAGGACCTGAAGAAACAAAATCTCTTCTACGTGTGATTTAAAAAAAATTTTTTTTAAATTTATTTTTAATTGTGTAAAATATCCATATTATAAAATTTATCATTTTTATATATACAGTTCAGTGGCATTAAATACATTTACGTTGTTGCGCAGCCATCACCTCCAGCCATCCCCAGAATGGTTTTCATCTTGCAAAACCGAACTCCATACCCACGAAACAGCAGCCCACTCTCCCCTGCCAGCCCCTGGCAGCCACCATTCTGCCTTCTGTCTCTGTGGATTTGACTCCTTCAGGGACCTCACTTGAGTAGAATCATAGAGTGTTTGTCTTTTTTTATGACCGGCTTATTTATGTTGTAATGTGTCAGAATTTCCTTCCTTTTTATGGCCGAATAGTATTTTATTGTATAAATCTGCCACATTCATCCATTACGGACACTTGGATCTCTTCCATCTTTTGGTTATCGTGAAAAGTGCTGCCCTGAACACGGGTGTGCAAATACCTGTATGAGCCCCTACTTCTGGTTCTTTTGGGTTTGTACCCAGAAGTGGAGTTGCTGGATCATGTGGTAATTACGTGTTTAATTTTTTGAGGAATCTCTTCAGTACGTCCTCAATGTCCTGGATAGGTTCTGTGACTTTAAGTGAAACAATGTATATTGAAACCGGTTTTACCACAGGCCAATTGATAAAAACGAGTTAAGTTCCTTTGGTGTCTCAGTATTACAACGAAATGACGTTTGACGAAACGACACGATTCGAGGACCTGCTCTACTGTATTTCGTAGCAGCTGCACCATTTTACATTCCCACCAGCCATGCAGAAAGTTTCCAGTTTCTCCACATCCAACACTTAATTTCTGCTAGCGTGATAATAGCCATCGTAATGGGCGTGACGCGATATCTCGTAGTTTTGATTTACATTTCCTTGATGATTAGTGATGAGAGCATCGTTTCACGTGCTTGCTTATAAGCCATTCACGTCGTCTTTGGAGAAATGGCTATTCAAGTCCTTTTCCCATTTTTGAATTGGCCAGTGTGTCTTTTCGCTGTTGTTTCACATGCAATTTTAAGTCAAAAAGCCTGTGGGAGTCAGTGGTTTCGTTAGAAATTTTTTGGCTAGAGGGTGAAGAGTATCTGGAAGCCTCTGTCACACAAAAACGACCAAATTTACAGCTGAGATTAGTTTATGAGTTCAGCTGATCAGAATAGTGTCAGCTCGAGCAAGATAAAAGTGTTTCTTTCTCGTAAAAGTCCAGGTTGCAGTGCTGGCTCCATGAAATCGTCAGCACAAGTGGCTTCTCTGGAAGGAAAATTCTTCTGAAAATAAGTTTCTGACCGTTTTGCTTTTACTCATTTCCATGTTCAGGAAACCACAGACCCAGGTCTCCAGATTGTGTTTGATCAAACTCGCAATCCCACTGCTTGAAACACTCACCTTCACTTTGTGTTCCAAGGACAAAAGCTGCAAACTCTGACACACACTGGCTGTGGGAAAAGACCAATTTCAGAGATGTTAAAATGTTAAAATTCGCATCTTAGAATTAACAAGATGCAAAAGGTGGTCAGCCTAAGAACTTCGGTCTTTCTGTATCCTGGTTTCTGGGCTCTGTGCAGCCGGGTTCGGTGGTAGCTGCCTTGGGGCCCTCTGGAACTGTCGGTTTGAGGGGGAAGACAGCGGCCTCGCCTGACCTTCGCTGCCAGTCTGCCAGCGCTGCAGGGCGGCGCTTAAGACAGGCCACGGGCTTGTCCTACCTGTGCTGCCCTTCCAGAGCTGCTCCATGTGGATGCTTGTTTGGGGACAAGGCTTTTTCAAACCTAAGTCCCCAAGAGTGAAGGTCATGGGCAGAGAGGCCCCTGAACAGAGCTTCCTGCATTCCAGCACCTGCCCCTCCCAACCGTCTCTGAATGTCAGTGCTGCCATCCCAGGGCCCTGATCCTTCCGGGCCCTTCTGTCCCTCTCACTTGGGATTACATGGATCTCTTCCTGTCCCCCACCTTCACACCTTCCAGCTCTACTTGCCTTCCTCATCTCAGCCGGAGTGCCCTTTTTCAAAGAAGCCTTGAGCCTGGGCCTGGGCATCCCACGCCCCCACTCCGTGTGCACACCCCCCTCCCTGCACCTCTCTATTTCGGCTCTCACATGTTAAATCACGAACTGTGACGTCCGTTGCCTAGTGTCTCTCGCCTGCTATGATGTAAGCTCCATGAGAGCAGACATGGTGCTTTTTTTTTTCTTGGATTTTTTTATCCCCCTTTCGTTTTCTCAAAAGTAGTGGCTAAACTGTATTTCAGAATTCGGCCTTCTCCTGCGGCCTGGTGTCTCACCTGTGACGTGAAGGCGATGGGAAGGAGGCTTGCGGTTGGGCGCACAGCCTCGTACACCTTGCATGCTTCTCTCCCTCTTTTAAATGAATAGTGTTCTTTCTTTTTGTCTCCTCCAAGTAGGTAGCGTAAATCCCAAAGGAAAAAAGCAAGATCACCTACTTGTTCCAAAATCGATGTCTCGCGTTCGCCATTTAGAAATAAGAACTCTTATTTCCTATCATGACTCTCTGTCGCCTGTATCACAGCATAGACACAGGACCTTCACAGGTCATTCATTCATTCATTCACCACTTAGGCAGAGAGCCCCTACTGTGTGCCAGGCACTGTTCTGGGCTCTGCAGATAACAGTGACAAGCCAGACAACAGGGACCTGTCCCCATGGAGCACCCATGGTGGTGCTGGGACATGGACTGAAAGAAGCCAACACGTAAATGTATCAGGTGGTGCCAAACCAGAGGGAAGAAGCCAGGCCAGGGCCTGACCGCTGCTTCCCTTTCTCACATCTCTCACTTCCCACACCCCTCGCCAGCGAGGCCCCAGCCCTGCTGAAGCTTTTTCTCTGGTTCTTAAGCCTGCTGGCTCCCCTTGGCCTCTGGGTCTTCATTCATGCTACTCCCTCTGCCGCAAACTCTCTTCCACCGAACTCCTCAGACCTCAGCTCCTATGTCCACTCCTCAGAGGCCTGCCCTGATCCCGCAGACCTGGCTAAGGCGCCCCAAGTCAGGCCCCACCTCTGGCCGTCCATCTTAGCTTCCGCTGCACTCAGCAGTAAGATCCTTGGGGCAGGAACTGAGCCTGTCTTGTCCTCTGCTCTGTCCTAGTACAGCACGTGGCATACGACAAGTGTTCAGTAAACGGACTTTGGATGAATGATTGAATTAGCCTCCAGGTCCTGGGAGGGTAGAGGCCACTCAGCCCCAGAATGTGAAGTGAGTGTGTCCCAGGAATTAGGCTTCAATGAGCTGTAGCTGGTCTAGCTGTTACTGGTTTTCAGTACAAAAAGTTGTCTTATGTATCAGGCAAATCGTGGAGGTCTGGCCTCCTGGGATGGGAGGCGGGAGTGAGGGGGACAGCTGCGACATCTCCATCCTGGAAATTTCCTGTCCCTGGTAGCAGCTGTGGGCCCCAGTCTCTTGCAGATGGGGAATACATGGAGACCAATGAACACTAGCTGGCTTTCCAAGGGACTCTTCTGGCTTCTCAAAATACAGAAGCATGTGATAGCCCTCCTGGAGAGTGACTCTCCCTGGAGTGGTGAGTGGCCACAGTTCCTACTTCTCCATCCTCAGGGAGGTGGGCCGTGCTTCGCCTAGAAAACAGAAAACACTGCATTTTCCAGAACGGTTTCCCCGTGTGCCTTCTGAATGTAGCCCTCTGATGTGCTGAGAATTTACGGCATTTTGGTGCAAAGAAAACTTTTACTCGGCACCAGACTTAGTGCTGGGCTCGCCCTGAGCTTGTCAGCCCACATGGGGAGCTGCATCAGAAGCCTGATCTGGGGAAGGGGCACAGAGTGTGGCTTCAGAGAGATCGGGGTTCGGTTCAGACCCCCCTACCGTTTGGCTGCTTCCTGACTGAGGTTTTGGGTGTGTCATTTAACCTCTCTGTAGCCAGGTGTCATGATCCATGAAGGGTGATAATGACAGACAGGTAGGTGAGCCAAGCAGACAGGCAGAGACCTGCCCGTGAGCCAACCCAAGAAGAGGGCACTAAGCGATAAGACATCACAGTTGTCATCGGCTCTTCCTGTCCCTGACCCCACCCTGTCATAAGACCAACGTCAGGCAGCGGCCTGCCCTCTCCGAATTCATTCGTCTCGCTTACACCTTCCCTGGGGAGATTAGCGGGAACTGGAAATAGAGTAGCAGATAAATTGATACGAAGACTTACTCTCTCAGCTCCTTGGCTGGGGCAGCTGGGGTGGGGGCGGGGTGGTGGTGGGGTGGAGTGTGGCAGTTGCTAAGAGCAAAACAGTAAGCAGAGCAGTCTTCTCATCAGGGCTGTGGGGACCAGCACCTTGTGGGGGGTGGTGAGGTAGATGAGCAGAGGCCGTGCCGGAAGTCATGAGGGAAAGCCCAGGCCCCATGGGACCATGCTGTGGCTGGTAGGAGTGGCATGAGGTTAGGTCTCAGTGGCTGAGAGTCAGATGGTGACTTAGGTGGCCTTTGGGGGCATCCCTCTCTCATGGCACCAGGCTGGGCCCTAACCACGTACTCTCTCAGGTCCCTTTTGATTGGCTGGAGGCAGGAGGTCTTCTCTCTCCATCCCCAGCACAGAAGCCCCCAGCACAGCCTCTGAAACTCAACAGAGACCCCTCTGCCTCCCTGAGGCCCTGCTGTTATGGCAGGGCACTGGGGGGACCCAGGTCTCTAGGCCCCGGCTCCCACAACGAGGCCAGTAAGGGCTGGGAGTCTCAGCCAGGAGAGAAGGGGAGAGGAGGTCTTCGAGAATCTTCCAGATCTCAGATCTGATGGGGGCGGATCCTTCCTGCCTCCAGGGCTAGGGCATCAGAAAACGCAGCCCAGAGGGAGACCCAACTGTTCCCCCTTCCCACTCGCAACAAATTCTCAGAATCACCCGGCTCCTCTTGCTGGAGTCTGCCAGGAGAAGCAGGGAGCAGCATGAAGGATCGCCCTCCCGGATCTGGGGTCAGGGCCAGCCATGTGGGTGGAGCACTGGACCTGGAGCCACCAGCCAGGGGTTCCGGGCAAGTCGTGGGCCACTCTGAACCTCGGTTTTCTCATCTGCAAAATGGAGACTACGATGCGACTTACTTTATAGGGAAGTTTTGAGGGTGAAATGAGACGATCAGGTAATACAATGCCTACTGCAGTACCTGGCACTTAATAAGTGCTTAGTCAATATGAAATATTTATTATTTGAAAACAAGGGCCCATGTGTGTACTGGGTCCAGTTTTTGGCCTCATACAGTGAGGACTAAGGGTGAGGGGGAAAGTTCCAGGCAATTTCTCCAGAAAATGGTTGATGAAGCCTTTGGCGCCTGTGTCCCTGCCAGAATGGGCCCCCATCGCCCTGTGTGCCTGGCAGGTCTGGGTGCTGGGCGGAGGAGGACAGCCCTGCTGGGCTGCGGTGGGCGGGCCCTTCCAGGAATCCTTGGGTTTGAACTCTGGGGGCGTGGGACAGTGTGCACCACAGCCTGAGAAGATAACAAGCCATCTGTCCCCTCTTTTGGATAAAGCGTCTCATGTCCTGCCTTCCGGAGCTGTGCCCAGACCTTTCCTTGGTCTCTCTGCCTGGCTACATGCACTCCCTGTCCCCAGCAGCTCAGGAAGCTGTCCTCCCCACCCCCCGAGCCACATTGTCAGCCTTCATCTCTCCATGTCCTTGATGAGGGCCACGTGGGCTCATTGATCTTGCCCTGCTGGGCTGGGGCCTTCGGAAGGGCGAGGTTCCCTGGGTGCTGCTCATCCTGTAGGCCCCAGCGTGCCAGTGCTCTCGAAGGACTCAGTGGCCTCCAGCATCAGGAGACGCCGGCGTCACCCCTGAGTCCATGAAATGCTGACCCGAAAAGATATGTCTGCTCAGAACCTCGGAATGTGACCTTATTAGGAACAAGGGTCTTCACAGATGACATTGAGGTGAGGATGCCGAGGTGAGATCATCGTGGAATAAGTGTCTTTATGAGACAAGAAAGGGCACACAGCCCCGTGGAGAAGGGACGTGACGACGGAGGCAGAGACGGAAGGCATCTACACCAAGGCACAGCAAGGATGGCTGGCGGCCACCAGAAGCCGGGAGGGTGGCATGGGACAGGTTCTCCCCGAGTTTCCAGGAGGAACCACAACCCTCTGACACCTTAACCTCACACGTCTAGCTTCCAGATCAGTAAGAGAATGCAAAATTGTGAAATTTTGTTGAAAAATTGCATGATTTGTGTTAAAACCATAACCCGAGTAACCTCAAAATGTAACAGCGTTAAGAGATAAGGTCTTCGAAAAGGTGGTTCAGTTAAAATGAGGTCTTTATGATGTAACATGACTAGTGTCCGTTAAAAGGGTAGTTTGGACTCGGCTGCGCCGCGTACGGAGGGAGGACCGCATGACAGTGAGCGAGAAGCCGGCCGTCCGCAAGCCCAGGAGAGGCCTCGGAAGGAACCGGCCCGGCTGACACTTTTTGATCCTGGGCTTTCCAGGCTCCGGGACTGTTAGAAAATGAATTTCTGTTTAAGCTGCTCAGTTTGTTGTACCGCGCTATGGCAGCCTGAGAGGACGAATATACCCTTCGTGCCAGAAAATTGTGGGGCTCGAGGAGGTGGAAAGAAGCTGGGGAAAGGGAACCTGTATGGGCCTCCTGTCCTGTGACCCCCGTACCCCAAAGCTGCTCTGGCCTGGGTCTTGTTTTTTCCCACCTGTAAATGCAGGTTACCTTCCAAGCCAAACCAGCCTCTCACCAATGAACAACACGTGGAGGAGACGGGCACCCGATGGGCCCGGGTGGGCAGCAGACAGGCCTGGGGACAGGGCCCCCACCCACGCCTGCCTCTGCCCCCACTCTCCACCAAGTTGGGACTCAGCCTACCTGCTCTTAGTGTCTGGTCACTCCATCATCTGATGCGTCCGGGGATTCACCTGGGGATCCATCTGTCCCCAGAGTTTATTAAATCCGGGAGTTCATTGTGACGTCACTCGTCATGGTATTAACCAGGAAGATCTGGCGCCCGCTACATGCCGAGCGCTAGCCTAGAAGCGCGACCTCTGTGTACTCTTCGAGGTCTCTGAATGGCCGTGTGAGGGAGGTCGGTACCCCTGCTTCACAGATGGAGAAGCTGAGGCACAGAGTGGTGAAGTGACTCGTCTAAGGCCACACAGCTAGCACGTGACCAAGCCAGGGTTTGAATCAGACCCCTGGGAACTCCATGCTCCTAACCTGCCCCCTGTGCTCCTTAGTGACAACCATGCTGGTTATTTCTTTCTTCTTGAGCCCTGGCTTTGGGTTGGACCCCTGCTTTCTTGGGGAGGCATCTCAGTGGGGTGCAGTGGCAAAGCTGGGGCCTGTCTGTGGTCCCCACACCAGGTAACACTGGCAAGTCACCTCCCCATCCTGAGTTTGACTTCATTGCAATGGCAATGGTGGAGTTTCCGCCCCAGCCACTGTGAAGCTGGCACATCTTAAAGCTTCGCCGACCACCTCCCCACCCCACATGCACATGTCCACACCCTTACACACACAGCCACGAGCACACCCCCTCACACCCCTATGCACACATCCTCACACACGTGCGCTCACACAGTCGTCTCGCATGTGCCCCCTTGGGTACACACACCCCCTCATCTACCCCCGTGCAAACCCATGTCAGTGCAAGAGCACGTCGCCCTCTCCCACGTTTGCACGCATGCATACACTCTTGCACGTTGTGGGCACACGGCCTCACGCACACGCTGTCACGCTCGCCCTGCCTCACACATCCTCACGTGTGTGCGCTTGCCTGCATGCACGCGCGCACACACACACACACGCGCCGCAGGAGGCCCTGCCACTGCCGCCACGGCCCCAGCGCTTAGTCATTTAACAGCCCACGGGCCGTGTTTCCTTCGCGGAGGCCGACGCCTGGCTTTCCTCTCACCGAGGTGTCACTCATTTTCTCTGTCTCACTTTTCATTCTGACTGAGAAGGCGTTTTTTCGATCTTTCTCTCTTGTGGTTTTGATAGCAACAGCGGCTGTAGCCTGAACCCCACGCCTCCCGGGCTACCTCGTGCCCCTGCATCGTGTCCATTCTCAGGGGAATGGGTCTGGGACTGCCCTGCTCGCCAGCCCTGCCGCCGCCCAGCCGTTTGTGCAATGGCAGGGAGAGAGGGTGGGTGGCGAGGACGAGGAGTCACATCGCAGTGGAGGCTGGGGCTCTGGACAAACTCCAAGAGCAGGAGTATGTCATTCATTGTCCTCAGCTGGGAGTTTCTGTGAGCAAATCAAGAACTGCTTGGGCAAAGGGAACCCTGATGTGACAGCTGAGAGCCCTTTTGGGTCACCAGCTGATACAGTGTTCTGAGGATGCAGACATCTGCCTACCCCAGATGTGCTGCCTCTCCCCCAGCTACTGAATTTGGGGTTTCGAAGCCGGCCTTCCCCACCTTCCTTCAGACTGTGTTCAAGTCTAGCTTTGCCAGATAATGTTGAGACAGCATAGATGCTGGGCAAGGTGCTCCAGCCCCGTTGACAGCGCTGAGAAGTCTGGGACGTCTCGGAAGAATCCTCGCGAGAAAGTGGCCTCTTCCAGCTCCCAGGCTTTCAGACCCCATGTCCCAGGACTCCCCCTTTTCCTTTCCAAGCCGCTGGGAGTGGGGCGGAGGGGTGCAGGGAAGTGCGTATTCACTGGGGTAACAGGAAATTGTGCTTTTCCCCCTTTTTTCCTGATGTGATGTTGGAGACAATTCATCTCTCTACTCAATTTCATATCTATACGTTGGCTATTGTAATGCCTACCCCATGGGGTATGAGGGAGAATACATGAGCCCATGCAGAGAAGGGCTGTTACACACTGAGTTATGTCCCCCCAAAATCCATGTGCCGAAGCCCTAACCCCCGACGTGACTGTATCGGAGGCAGGCCTTCTAAAAGAGTAGTTCAGGTTAAATGAGGTCATAAGGATGGGGCCCTAATCCAATAGGACAGTGTTCTCAAAAGCAGAGGAAGGGACACCAGGGGTGCACACACACAGAAAAGGCCGTGTGAGGACACAGCGAGACGGCAGCCACCCGCAGGTCGAGGGCAGAAGCAGCTAAAACTGCTGGCACCTTGACCTTGGACTTCTGGCCTCCGGAACTGTGAGAAATAAGTTTCTATTGTTTAAGTCACCCAGTGTCTGGCATTTTGTTACAGCGGCAGGAGCAAACTAATACAAGGGCTGGTCTCGCGACCCCTGGCACGCATAAGGAGCTGCTCAATAAGTGGTCGTGTTATTGCTAGGGGAGGATTCTCGCTGGTGTTTCTCCATGTCTCATGTCAGCTTGTGTCCTGGACAATCTTTTCCAAGGCTGTTTGCACAGAGATGGCGTCTCCCTGTGGGTCAGGGGACAGATTTATTTACCTTCCAGGATGGTAGGTTCCCCCTCCCACC
This sequence comes from Pteropus medius, assembly GCF_902729225.1. Taxonomy (NCBI): domain Eukaryota; kingdom Metazoa; phylum Chordata; class Mammalia; order Chiroptera; family Pteropodidae; genus Pteropus; species Pteropus medius. The sequence continues at coordinate 4,482,465 of NW_024350927.1, read as the reverse complement.
CCGCCCATGGAGATTTGCATTCATTCCAGAGTAGTAAAGATGATGTCTTGGCGGGGGTGGAGTGGGGTGGGGAGGTTGAGCAGGCTTGCCTCATGAGCTTGGGGGGTCTGCTACACCATGGCATAGCTCCCCTGAAGCTATGGGAGTGTGGCAATCCAAACTAGCTGCTCAACAATTGCTATTATTAACTCGGGATGACTCTATTCCTTAATTCGACAAAAATCTATTGTGCCAAGCCCTGGGGGAAAGAAAAGCATTGAGGAAATTAGACAAAACCCCCTGCCCTGAGACTCCAGGGGCAAGGGGCGCTGCACGGAGCCCAGGGGACCTGGAGGCCTGCAGTGACGATGATGGCCTCACCTGTTCACGGGGCTGGGCCCCAGCTAGGTGGCCACATATTTAGAAGAGATCCCCGTTGCTGTGGTAGTTGGACAGTAAGCGTTCGAGAGCTTCCTCTGTGCCTGGCACAGTGCTAAGACTTGTCACTTCCTTTAATCTTTGCACACGCCTGTGAAGTGGGTGAAACAGAGGCCCCAGAGGTTAACCAGCTTGCTCCAAATGCTCAGCCGTGGTGGTGACAGAGGCGGAATTCGAACCCGGCTTTGTCTGACTTTTCCAAACGCTTTAGTTTTTAAAAGCACCTATTACCTTTTATTAGCACAGGCTGTTCTTTTCTTGTTCTTTTTTAATTTAAAGCACCGATGGCATGAACAAGGTTTTCTGTGTGCAGTTCATTCTAAGCCACGTCCGGGGGAAGGTGATGGGGACCTAGCGGCTTCGAGGAAAAAAAAAAAGCTACCCTGTCCCCTGGGGTTTTGCAGGCGTGAGCTCCCTGTGTGGGGCCCCTGAGGGCTGAGCTCTGCCTGACCTGGTCATTCTGAAATCAGGGCCCCCCCGGGGAAGGATGCAGGCCAGGGAGAGCTACGAGACAGGCTCAGAATCGGGGCTGGATATGACTCATCTGCGGCTATTTATTACCCGTCCCCGTTTCTCGGTCTGATTGGGCTGCTGGAGCCCTTCCTTCTAGGTGCTGAGTAAGCAGCCTGAGCCATCCTGCCCTCTCTGGCCTCATCTGGAGCTCTCTCTCCTTGCCCTCAGCAGCACTTGGGCCCCTTGGGGCTGCTGGAAGTTCCCCACAACTGTCCTCTCATCTAGGTCTTCCCAGCAGCCGCTTGTCCCTTCTCCCCAGCCCACTCTTCCTTCACGTCTCAGCTGAAATGTTGCCTCCTCAGGGAAGCCCTCTCTGACCACCACCACCACCCATCACTATTTGGTTAGGTGGCCGTTGCCACATGCTTCTGCAGCATCCACCCTCCCTCTTAACGGTCACCAGTGGGTAATTAACCAGTTGCCCCATCCCCCCGTCTCCGCTGAAGGCAACTCCGTCCTTCCAGTTTCCCAGGCCAGACCCCTCGAGGCACCCTCGATGCCTCTGTCAAGGGACAGAGGGACAAATCTTGTCCCTTCTGTGTTTAAAGTTCCCCCAGACTCCGGCCCCTTCTCATCTCCCCACTGCGCCTTCCCGTTTTGCGTGTCCGTCACCTCTTCCCTAAACACTGTAGCTAGAAGTCAGTCCATGCTTCTCCTCTGCTCGCAGCTCCCGAGTGGCCCCCATCACTCAGAGGAACAGCCACGTCCTTCCAGTAACGACGGCCCTGCAGGAAGGACCTCCACCACCCGCCCTGCCCCAGCTCAGCTGCAGCCGCCAGGGCCGGCTCAGCCCCGTCTTAGGGCCTTTGCATGGTCATTCTGCGCTGCCCCCTCTGTCTGCCTGGCTCCCTCCCTCCCTTCCTCTCTCTCTTTTTCAAAAACCATTTTCCCTGTGAGGTCTTTCCTGACCATTTTATTTCAATTAGCATCCCTCCACCCAGCTCCCCCACCTTCCTCTCTTTCCCTATTTTTCTCTATAGCACCTGCCCCGCTAACATATCACGTACTTCACCCGTCGATTTTATCTGTTGTCTGTCTTCCCGTCACTAAAATGAAAACTCTTCAAAGGCAGGGAGTTTTGAGCCTTGTATACACTGAGGTATCCCTAGCACCTAGCCCGAGTCTGACTAGCTACTTAACACTACCAAGCACTGAGAGTGGGATGCCAGTGGCAGGACTTGAGCCCTCAAGGACAGTCAAGGACAGGCTGCTTCCTTTGGCACATTGTAGCCGCTGTTTGAAATGCAAGTATTGGCCTGAGACACACAGACCCCCAGAAGGTGGGCTCTGGACATGACACACTTGTTGTTGTTTTTTTAATCCTTGCCAAGGCAGGCATTTCCCTGGTATCTCTTTAGCCAGACAACAGGCCGGTTTCTAGGTGGTAGGTGGACAAGCTGTCCTGGGCATCAGTATGGCAGGCGCTGAAGCCAGACACGGGAGTGTGCTGCCGTGAAGGTGCGTTTGGGCATGAGGCGTGTAAACGGGCCGACTGCTCCCACCCCTGACGCTCCATCCATCTCTGCAGTCACGACAGCTAAGCAGAGCCTCCAGCCCCCTGCCCACCTCCCTTGTTAGGGTCTGAAACTCTGCTCACAGGGGTAAACAGATGATCCAAAGCATCGAATGAGCATGATAAAGCAGGCGATGGCAAAGAGGCTGCGTAGGGGCAGTAGCCTGGGTCTGGGGCTGTCACTGCACTAATTCGCTGCAGACTCTGGCCTCTGAGTCGGTGTAAATCAGTGGGGCTGGGGACTCAGGAGTCTCTGGATCACCCTCAGCTCTCACTCTGAGCTACGTTCTGATGCAAACCAGAAGCTAGTTAATAATGAATAGCCTGTGGTTGTAGGTGATAACTGTTGGGTTTTTCTTAGCCCAGAGATGGTCCCAGTCTCCAGTGGGGACCGCACAAGTCTCCAGACCTAGCTGAGGCCTGAGTTGGGGCCATGCCTCAGTTTCCCCAGATCTTGAAGTTTTCATACCTTGTGAGCCCAAGGCCCAACGAGGCTCCTGTTTGGAGGGAGAGCTCCCAGGGCCTGAGGGACTGAGGGGGAGAACCCCAGAGGGGGCCTCCGCATGGACTCCACACCCCGATGGGCAGCTCCTGCTGGGAACAGGGTGCCCCTCACCGGGAGTGCACCCACCCGCCTGTGACGACAGCGTGGATGGTGGTGCTGGCACAAGGGCTGTGGCTCTGTTCCTGTGTGGCTTTCAGAGCGCCTCCACGCCAGACCCCTGCAGGGACCTTGATGAGGCAGGGCTGGTGTCCGCCATGCCTCCCAGGGCCCCTGGCCTTGGTCATCCCAAAAGTGTGCATTACGCCAAGCCCTACGCACATCAGTGGACAAGACGGTCAGTCCCTGCGCCCACGAGGTCGTCCTAGGGGGAAAGTCAGACGACTGGCAAATAAACAGTTTCAGATGGTGGTGTGATGTGTCCCCGGAAGGGAATAGACAGGACAAGGTGACAGAGAGTGGCAGCATCAGCTTGCGGGGCCAGGGAAGGCCTCTTTGAGGAGGTTTCATCTGAGCTAAGGCCTGAAGGATAAGAAGAGGCAGCATTAGAAAAATTTTCATTTACAGCTTTATCGAGGTGTAATTGACATGTGATAAATGTTACCCGTTGAAAGTGTATGATTTGATAGGTTTTGGCATGCGTGTATATCCATCACCACCCCCAAGATAATAAACGTATCCATTACCCCCAAAGTGTCCTTGCGGGGGCTGCATTTTGAAGAACTGGGGGACTAGGGTTGGCGAGTACAAAGGCCCTGAGGCACAGGCAAGCTTGGTAGCCCCAGGAGCAGAGAGGAGGCCAGCGGGGACTGTCACACGGGAGGGCGGGAGCCCCACCTGGGGGCCCTTTTCAGCTCGGGTCTGACTCTGAGCACTTCCTTGATGCCGTGTTGACTGGCGAGCGAGCAGTCATGTTACACGTGGCTGTCAGACCCTTCAGGCCTGTCCTCCACCAAGGCTCTTCTGAGAAACCAACGTGTGGGGCAGTGACACACGCTAATGACTTAGTACGTGGTTTCCCCCAGAAATGATTTACATTTTAACTGGGGCCTCCTGTACCTCCACCCAAAGGAGTGAGTAAGGGTGGAATTTTGGGCTGAGGGCCAGGCGGAGCAGGGAGACTTCATCCATCCCTTCTCCTGGCTCGGAGTCCTCAGCCTTCAGGAAGGTGAGGCTGGCTTCTAAAATGTTCTGAGTTGTTAGGCACCATTAGAGGACAGGGCGCCTTGGGCACCCTCATGTCTTCTAGGGCTAGTGCTTGGGAGCCAGTCTCGGCCTGACTGCCAGGGAAGGATGGGGTGACAGGGGACACGAAGCCACCCCCGGAGAGCGAATCCTGTAGAACACGCAGTTCTCGGAGCCCCGAGTGGTTTCCAGGGAGACCACGTGGTTCGGGCTGTCCCTTAGCCTTCAGGACCATGGGACATGGGGGCATAAGTTACAGTAAAGGCCGCCACTGCCCTACACAGGGGAGGGCCTCATCTTAGAGTCACAGATTTGGGTTTGAATCGTGGCTCCAGAACTTACTAACTGGGTGGCTTGAGCAGGTTGTTTCTCTGAACATCCGTTTGTCCATGAATTTTAAAAAAATTGTCACTTTGCAGGGCTGTTGCACCAGGTACCTCGAAAGCACCTTTGGTTTATTTATTCTGCATTCTTTTGTTGGCACCAGGCACTTAATACAACTGGTCAGAATCCCTGGCCTGGGGGTTCTTTTCCTCCCACGAAGCCAGCAGACTATGCCTCAATTTTCTCATCTATAGGGTGGGGGCGGTGCTGGGGTGCGGGGGAGGTGGGTGGCTCATCCAGATAGGAAGGACGTGGTGAGGCATGGTTCTTTTTCCTGAGGGGCTGTCCCAGGCCCTCCTGTCCAGGGGCACAGGATTGGGGGCCCCCTGCACAGATACGCCCAGGTTACACGTCATCCTTGGCCGAGCCGCCGTCACCATCAGTTGTTCCTGCTTCCTTCTCATACCCGATGCCCCTGGTTATGCGATTAATAGTGGACTAAGCTTAGCTTCCTGATGTTCTAAATGATTCACCCCCGTTCACAACGGCCCTGTGAGCTGGAAGGTCTCGGGGAGACGGTGACTCCGCGATGGGGATTCACGGCCCGTGGGGTCGCCCCATCCTGCTGTGGGCCTTGGCCAGGTCTCTTCCCCTCTCTGGTCGTAGCTTCCTCCTCTGTCTCTCTGGAAGGTGGGAGGAAATATTAGGAACTGGAAGGAACAGCGGGAAGTCCTCTCAGCTCCCGCGCGGGTGATCAGCCTCCTGAGGCTCATCCTGGGAGAGCAGCTCCACCCCACCCCGCCCTCACCACGTGCTGTTCACACCCGGGTTAATCCGCACTACAACCCCTTGCGGTCCATTTCATGGTTCTCATATCACAGATGAAGACCTTGAGGCTCAGAGAGGATGAGTAATTTGCCTGCATCCACACAGCTAGTAAGTGGCAGAGACAGGATTAGACCCTGTCTGGTTGCCGGGCTGGAAGAACAGAGCTGGAAACGTCCTGCGGGAGCCCCAGGGCCCAGGGAATGTGGGCCTCGCACCTCCCCGCCTCTCCCTGGAGCCTCAGACAAGGGGACTTTTAAGCAGGTCATCGATTCCCAGCCCCTCATTTCACAAATAAAGGCGCTGAGGTCTGGACAGGGAAAGTCACATGGCTAGGTGCAGATCTGTGCTCAAACCCGGACTCACAACTCTTCATCTCGTCTTCCACATATAGAGCTGCCGCCTATCAAGCTGGAGCCCAGACCTGGGTGCCAGAGGCCTGGAGAAGCATCCCCATGGTGGCTGTGTGACCAGCAAGCTGGCCAGCCGAGGCACAAGGAGATGCTCGCCCACCTGAGGAGCCAGGGAAGACCTGTGACCCCCCAGTTTCTCTCCTGTGGGCCTGTCATAGCGCCCGAAGCCCCTGCCTGGGGCACTCGTGGCTGGAACGGTGAATGCCACGGTAAACTCGTCCCCCGGAAAGGGGAACGCCAGGCCATGCGCACTCCAGCTCGGTCCTGAATGGGGCCGGTACCCAGTGGCAGTGGGGCACAGGGCCACCAAGCTCTTTCTTATCCCCTTGCGTTCCAAAGAGCTTCCTCTGTCCGCCGTTTATTCAGGCTCATTACAACCCTCGGAAGGCTGCTCCTTCTGGCAGAGAAGGACACGTGTGCCAAGGGTCCCCACCTGCCTCCTGGTATTCACGCACCTGTGCAGTCCCCACACGAAGTGTCACTTTCGAAGCTAGATCACAGCAGACAACGTGGCTGCCATCTTGCTCTTTTGAGATCACTGGCTCTGGAGGAGGCGGGCTGCCATGCCGTGAGGACACCCCTGCCCACAGCCATCGAGGGGCTCATTTTGGACGCCGACCTCTTGACTGCAACCTCATGAGAGACCCCGAGCCAAAACCACTTGGTCAAGTCTTTCCTGAATGGCTGACCTACAGATACAGGTGACATCATGTTTATCGTTGCTTGGAGCTGCTAAGTCTTGAGGTACACAGCAGCAGGTAATTAATACTCTTAGAGAAAAGAAGGGACTTGGCCAAGGTCGTGTGGCCAGAATGGGGCTCCTACACTCTCTCCTGGGGAAAGTGAGGGCAACGGGGCCTAGAGGGAGAAAGAGAAGGCAGCCGAGGCTCGAAAGTCAGATGGGTTCAGAGCCACATCCCAGCCCTGCCACTCTCAAGCTGTGTGACCGCAGGCATGTTGCTCTACTACTCCGAGTCTCAGTGTTCATCGTTGAAGTGGGGCTAGCAATACTGACTTGCAATTTTGTTGCCAGGATTAAATGTCTGGCCAAGGGCCTGGGTATTCTGCTTGTGTGTGTGTGTAGTATTGACCCGGTAGCCGTAGTAACCAGCTGTGTGTGTGTGTGTTGGTGATACAGTGATTTGGGGTTCACCCAGTGCTTGTGGGAGCCCCTAATGTTTGTTCTTTCCCAGCTCCGAGGAGTGAACGCCCTGATGCCAGCCTTCAGTGGCCACTTTTCACCACCATCCTGGGGGCCAGAGCTGAATGACCAAGATCTAGCTAGTGGCCTCGAGCAGGGGAGAGCTGTAGGGGCTTGAGATAGAGGCCACTTGACATATCGGTCCCGCCAGAGAGGCCCCCTAATGAAGAGTTCTACTTCCACCGAGGCTCTTGGGTAAGGTACTTAGAAAAGTACCTGGGCCAATCAGAGCGGAAAGGGCTAGGTTTTCCCCCTCCCGTTTGTTGCCTCCAACCTGCCCACTGCTGCCTGCAGTAGAAAGAATCCCTTTATCTGCTGAGGGTATTTTGGGGCCATTTGGGGCCATTTGGGGCTGGAGTTCTCAGCTGTTGGGGAAGTCCCTGAATTTCCTGAACCAAGTTGGAACCTGGTGTCTAGCTCAGCCTCCCTTTGGTCATGCAGATTTCCCAGTTCCCTTTGGAGAGCTTCCTGCTGCACCTGCCTTCAGCCCCCAGCCCCTTCCTCTGAGGGGAGGCTGCTCACCTGCCTGCCTCCTGCAGGCCTGGGGCCTTGGCTCCAACAGCTTGCTCTGGCAGGCCTTGTGGGGCATTTGACCCCCTGCAATCCCACAATAGGGCCAGCTGCTGTGCCTCCCAGGCCGAGGGACTTCCCCTCCCACACTTCAAAGCACTTTCACACACGTTAGGAGTTCAAGAATGCCTGAAACCTGCAGAGGGTGCTGAAACCTGAGTCGGGCTCCATCCAGGGCCTGCTCTTCAGAGTCCCACGAGCTGCCATTTTTCTAGGCTGCTGCACTTGCCACAGCAGAGGCCAGCTCCTCCGAGATCCAGCCCGTTCCCGGCCGGCCTGTCATTGGCTCGCCACCATGTGCAGGGCGCTGTGCCAGGTTCCCAGGCATCCTGGTTCTCCAGGAGCCCACAGTTTCCTGGGGCAGATGGATGCCTACGCCAGTCATTACAGTTGTGACACAATGAGATCAGCTCTAGAATTGAGGTATAGAATGCGACAGAAACTGCCTTTCTGACTGGGAAGGTGGCTGGGGGAGGGGAGGGGACAGTGCCAGGAAAACAACAAAGAGGAGGTGGCATTGGGGCAGGTTCTGAAGATAAACAGGAGTCCGAGGTATGTTCCGAGATGAGGACCAGTGTGGGCAAATGCATGGACGTGGGGAAAGCGTGGCGTGTGTGGCTGGAGCAGGGGTGAGGGGGAGAGGCTCCAGCCACTGTATAGGCTAACTAGGGAACTGGTCTGACCTGCAACGAGCGCTGGAAGGCGCTTGTTACCGCTAGCAGCTCTACAGAACTAACCACAGCGCACAATGCGGATTCCTGCTCTAACGCCGTTTCAACTCTGCAGGTAGGCACAAAAGGCTTAGGAAATGCTACTTTGCTAAGGTTTCTCTGAGAATTTGAAATTACCGGCGATATCTCTGAAAACTCTTTCGTAAACACTCAAAAAGCATCTATATTATATTGTATTCATTAAATGCCCCATCATAATTTTTCGGCGACAGAGCCACGCCGCGTCCCATTACTTTTTCTGCAGAACTCACATACAGAAACAGGCTTGGTATTGCTAGAAGCCCATGAAAGGGAAGGACGGGAGGAAGAGACAGGTTTCCATCACTATAATCGTCATTTTTAATGGCTGTGTAGTATTCCATCAAAGGGACGAAGCTCAGTTTACTTAACCCTTGCGATTCTTGGGGTATTTCCAAAATTTACAAATAACATCTTAGGAAACATGACTGTGTGTGTAGTTTTCTTTTTTTCTTTTTACAGTTGAGCTATTTCCTTAGTTTTTCTTTACTAGGATGAAATTACTGAGCCACAAGTCGTAAACAATTTTTTTTTTTGGGCCCGGCGCGTGGGGGAGGGGGTGCTTTGCTAAGAATTGCCGGATTGCTTTCTGAAAAGGGTTGTAACATTTACCAGCAGAGTACGAACGCGGGTTCCAGTTTCGCCACAACTTTGGGGTGGGATTTTACCAAAGTTGTTTTCATAAAGAAGAAGAAAAAAAAAAACCAACCTGATGATTTAATAAGTCTAAAAGAGATGAAAGTTTGCTTTCATTTGCATCTCTTCAATTGCTAGAAAGATGGAACTTCTCAAACTTGTAATTAATGTTCATTTGTATTTCCCCTTGTGTCAGCCATTCTGATGTTGTTTGTCGTGCGTGTGTGTTGCTTAAGCATCCGTTCGTTCAGAGCACCAGCTGTTCTGTAGTAGAAAGCTATGGACCTGGAAGCAGGCGTCCTGGGTTGCTCCTGCCCCTGCCTGGTTCTGTGACTATCATGTGGGGTCTCTCCCATAACCATTTACTTAATTGTTTAATAGAGTCCCAGCTCGGACATCCCAGGATGCTGAGCCTGCTGCACCCCGGGGAGAGTCCAGAAGTGGGTCTCCTGGGAGAACGCCCCAATGAGGGCAGTTTTTCCAAGTGGATTCCAGGAGCTCAAGGAGGGGTGGTCAGGTGTAGTGACTTTGTTGGGAGGTTCCTGGTGTGATACAATTACTAGTGAGCCAAGTGGACAAGATGGAAGCCTGACATGACACCTTGCAGGACAGACTGAGGTGCGAAATCCTGAGGGTCCCTGGGCCATCTGGAGCACAGGGAAAACAAACTGGCCATCTTTAATCAGAGAGGAACCCAGAGCCCACATTTGCCCCACTGCCACGTACAGGCCCTCCAGGTTCATCTCTGTAAAACAGTGACATGAGGATCAGCCGTGGACCCTCGTGCCACTGACCCCTGCACCCAGTGGATGTGCTCAATAAAATATCATGCAATAGATGTAGAATGGGAAGGGTGGAGAGCCCATGGGAAGGAAGCCTGGATGGAGAGAATCAATCCCTGCAAATGGGGTTCAAATCAGGCTTGTGTACAGTCCTGTCTGTCTCTCCTCACTTCTTTCATTCCTCCACACTCCACTCCCTCCCTCCCTTCCCTCCTTCATTCCTTCCTTCCTTCCTTCCTTCCTTCCTTCCTTCGGCCTCCGGCCTACATTCCTTCCCCTCCTATTTTCATTTTCCATTCCTTCAGCTATTTCCTTCCTTCCTTCCTTCCTTCCTTTTCTTCTATTTCCTTCCGGCTTCCCCTTCCTTCCTTTCCTTCCTTCCTTCTATTAGCTATTGGCCTTCATTTCCTTTTAACTTCCTTCCTTCCTTTCTTTTTCTTACATTCATATTCTGCCTAGAGCTCCTCTCTGATTTGAAAACTCTTAAGGGGTGGAGAAACACCTGTGAATTGATAACCAAATGCTCTATTCTTCTCCACCCACCCACCACCCACCTATCTATCATCCATCTACTGATTCGTTTTATAGTAAATATATATAAATGCGGGCGAGTGGTCGTTGGCGGCTCTCTCAGCAGTCTCCTGATTCTAGTGCCTCTTGCACACAATCTCCAGGGCAGGAGAGAAGGTCTGGGTTGATAAGAGTGTCAGGAGCAGGAAGTTACTCAGGTTTTGCTCTTCCTTGGGGTGGGGGAGAGGTGGGACCTTCGAGAACAGCTAGAACCTCCCAGTGTCCTGTCAATCTCCCTGCTCCAGGGGCGGAGCTGCCCTTTCTGCCCCTAAGCCCAGCTCCCTGGGGCTGGGGACAACCCAAACCTGTTCTATCAAATCCAAGCGGGCCATTCAAACAGCAAAAGGGGGGTGTGACTTGTCTTGAGTCATCTCTGTCTGTGTTTGTCCCCTCTTTTCTCTCTTGGGCTGCTAGTGGCGGGTTCTTCGTGAAGCAGTTCTGGGTTAACCACTGCGCCTCAGGGTAGGGGAAGGGAAGGATTAAAGCTGAAACCTGGAGAAGCAGCAGCCACTTAAATGACTTCATAGCCTGCGGTCAGGCGCAAGCAAGGTGCACCGAGGGAGGTCTGCCGGCTCCCAGGTGTGCCCAAGCCGGCGCTACACGTGGGCGCAGGCGCAGCATGCTTCCCAGGCTGCCTAAGGTGGGCGCGGGCGGCGAGCCCAGCCCGCCCCCGCCGGGGATGTGCGCCCTCCGCGCGGTGCTGGGACTCCTGCTCTTCGGGGCTCTCCGAGCCTTCCCGCAGGTAAGGGGGTGTCAGGAGCCTGGGGGAGCACCAGCGGTCGAGAGCCCCCTTCTTCTGACCGCTGCCCTGAGCCCCGGGCAGAGTGGGACACATGGGACGCAGAGGACGACAGGAACGCTCCTTATCTCATTCCCCGCCCAGCTGGCGTGAGGGGGCGCGGGTCACATGTAGAGGGACACGAATATGCAAGTCCTATAGGTAGGAAGTTGGCTGACAGCTCCCCCCGCCCCCGCCTTTGCAGAAAGCTGGTATTATTCATTTATTTATCATTGATTGAGCTGAGGGGACTGCCCGCAGGAGATAGGATGTTTGTGGGTGAGGGTCCTGGGCGGATCAGGTGAGGTCCCCCCCCACCACCACCCCGGGTCTGGGCATGCCAGGTGGGGCCTCCTACGGCGGATGCCTCCCTCTGCGGACTCTCCTGGCTGCTTGACTCTGGTCCCAGGCAGGATGGGGTCTCCCTTGGCCAGAAGAGGCTGGTGTTGGGGCGCTCTCTGCTACTCGCGCTGGTCCCTAAGCTGGCCGCTGGCTGCAGAAGGCCTAAGGAGGGATGGAGTGTGAGGGAAGTATGAGAAACGGGAGCGAAGGCGCTGGACCACGCAGATTCACTTCCCCACCCCTGTCCGGCCAAACTACACTTGGATTTTGTGCCCGGGAGCACATGGTGGGTGTCAGCCACTGGAAAAAGGTCAGTGGTGGGCCTGACATCTGTTGTGGGGAGCCCCAGAACCGAATGTGGGGGCTGCTTTAGGAAAGCTGAGCACTTCCTAGTGGCCAGCATGGAGCTAGGCGCTGGAGAGGGAGAGTTCATTAATCAGACGAGGTCTGCTGCTGATGGCTGAGTGCAGGGTCTGAAGGGCGGTTCGGCGCTTCTTCTTTTGAACCTTAGGGCAGAGGGAGGACGGAAGTTGGGTGGGCTTCAGGTAGGAGGAGGGAGAGTGTAGGAGGGAAAAGGGGCAAGCGGATGTCCCCCTTCCCTCTTCAGTGGGACAATGTGAGACATGCCCCTCCTGACAGAAGGCAGAGGGGGGCTGCTGATGACGTAACACAATAGAGACTCTGGCTAGAGGATCCCCCCCAGTCCTCCAAGCCCTCTGCTGATGACCCGGAGAAGCCTGAGAGATTGGGGTGCCAAGGTTTGAGGGAGATAAAGGGAAGACAGGAAGGTGAGAGGGGCTCAAGGGGCTTTGCTAGTGTTCGGTGGCTGGAGCTCACATGCTTCCCTTCTATAGAGCAAAACCCCTTTTTAAATTAAAAAAATAATTTGTATTTAATTACACAAGAAATATATGAATATATCCTGAAAGCAAAAAATTGAAACTCTATAGAGAAAACTAAATCTTTCGACATTCCTTCATCCTGATCCCTTCAAAGACATAACTGCCATTATTGCTTTGGCTTTGTAGGAATCTATAGGGTTTTCACAGGACATACAGTTCTTCATTTGGCTTTTGCAATATCTGCAGTATGTCTTGGAGCGCTTTCCAGGCTGATACAAAGCCCCTGCTTATCTCTGAAAATGCTCCGTAGTATTCTATCACATGAGTTCCATAGAGTATTGGGTTTATGTCCCTGATGGGTGGGTGATAAGGTTCCTACCATTGTGTCTTATTTGTTAGTTTGTTTGCTAATGCGACGTCCAGCCCTGCATGGATACTTCGGGGAATGTGAGGGCCTCTTTCCCAGAGAAGAAGCTGAGAGGAGAACATGGAGGTGCTGGGAGAAAACGCATTCAAATTAAAAGACGCCGCCGAATTGCCTTCCAGCGTGGCTGGACCATTTACCCTCCCACCAGCAGTGCATGAGAGTAGCAACTTCCCCACATCCTAACCGACTTTTGATCTTATCGGAGTTTTTATTTTTGTCAATGTGATCTGGTGAAAAGGGCCATATTCTTGTTGTCTTAATTTGCATTCCCGCCCACTGGAGAGGCTGAGCATCTCTCATGGGCTCACAGGCCTGTTTCTTGGCAGGGATGGAGCGCCCATGGGGGAGGGGGCCGCCTGCCTAGCTCCCCCTGACCGCCCCTTCAAGCCTTCTTCCACTTCTATTGCCCCAGAAAAGATTTGAGAAGTTTATTATTTAAAAACGCCAAAACTCAAATCGGGGCTTGAATTTTAAATCTCTTTTTCATCCCTGTCTGATTTTACAAGTGGCCATCATTTTTTGTGGTTTTGCCTTGGGGCAAGAATACTTTCTTGACTTGTGTCACCTTCTGAGAAAGAGAGTTAGCCTCTGACGCTTTGTACGCAGTCTCCCTAACAATGGTTTGTGTTTTTTTTTTTTTTTGTAATGTGACCTTAGGATTACTCTGGCACAAATCCAGAGAGAAGAATTCTTTGTCCTAACAATCCCAGGCCTCCACCTTTTCCTTCCAGGCTCCTTGGGTTGCAGGTGGCAGGGGAGGGAGGCCCAAAGCCTTTCCATGAGCTCTGCGGACTTCGAATTTCCCTGTATCATCTTCCAGGCCAATGCTAAGGCTACAGCGAGCCTCCTTCCCACATTCACGGCCTCCGATTCGAGCACCATCACCCTCTAGCCAGAGGTAGACCTCTGTCCTGCATCTTCTCCTACTGGGGAAGGTTCTCATGGGTGGATTTTTGCTGGGGTGATAAAAACTATATGTGTCATCCCTCCCACCAGGGTTTCCAAAGCTTAGCTGGCAGCCTCATAGAGTGCAGTACGACGAATGGTGGGCTTTGGAGAGATTTTCTGGTTTTGTTTCGGTAAGGGGGCTTTTCCAGGGCTGCTCACATCCTATGTGGAAGCTGGGTTCCACCTTATACACCAAGAGGAGGGGACCCCAAGAGGGGCATCCCTGATATGGAGCCAGGGGGGGGGGAAGGAGGTACAGGCTGGTCTAAATCAAGGCCTCCCCTTCCTCAGAGAGAGGCTGGGGCAGCAAGGGGAGCGCAGTGGGGAGTGTGGGGGCCCATTACTCAGCTTGAGAGCAGTCAGTGCTGGAAGCGGGGCAGCGTTTACTGTAAGTTTCTGCTTCTGTTCCCACTCATATCTGACCCAGACTCGTTTCTTGAGTTGATTGTGATTCATCCTTAGGCTCATACGCACGTTCCTCAACCCCCTTCACCTCGGGAGCATCATTAAAAGGAAAACGGGCTGAGGGATGTCTGCTCCTGGGCAGCAGCTGGAGGCTGGGGGTCCTCGGCACAGACGGTTGGTTTAGCACAGCCTAGGGCAGAGTGGCCTCGTCACAACGTGCACTGACGCTGGGGGTGGCTCATCTGAGATCATGGTCTCCATTTTCCGGACTAGGATGTGAGGCCCAGAGGTGGGGGAGGGTGTTGCTCACAGTCCCAGGGTTGGCGAGGGGTGGAGCGGGACCAGAGCCCCAGACCCGATGGACGGAACGTCCAAAGAGCCAGCTCTGGACAAGGCCAGTTCGCCAGGGTCACTGTTCTCCCACCTCCCCCAGTGGGCTGTTGGGCTGGGGGTAGCGAGGCCTCACTCTGGAATCTTCGCTACCTATGATCAGAAACCACTGGCATTCTCCACAGCTTTGCAGGTCAAAAGGGACTTTTTATGTGCCGCTTGGTCCAGTCAGTCAGAGTGGCTAGGTCCTTGGTGACATTCGGCCGAGTATCATTTATTTATTCACTTGTGCATTTATTTATTCATTCAGAAAATGCTAGAGGAGATGGTGCCCTGTGCCTGGCACTGCTCCAGGTAATCACCGGGCCTCTGAGCGTAGGCCTCCAGTGACATGGTGCTCACTCCCTCCCGTGGCATATGGGTTAGCTCTGACATTTAGATGGTTTTTATGAGACACCGAAATCTATCGCCTCAAAGCTTCTACCCATCGGTCTAGAAGCAGGAGCTGCATGAGCTAGTCATCACTACCTTCCTCAAAAATGCCTCCTAGTGAAAAATGAAGGCCGCAGCCTTGGGCCCCTGAGGTCTCCCAGCCAATCACAACTCCCAGGACCTCCAACACGTATTCCTTACACGGCATGTGCTCAAAGCCTGTTCTTACCGATCCGTTCATTCTGCAAACATTATCAAGCACCTACTGTGTGCCAGGGAGTGTTCTAGACACTGCAGGGGCATCCACGCCAGTCTATGCCTCATTTGCATGGGAACAGACTCATGCTTATTGCCAGGGAGAGGGTTATAATCATCTAGTGAGAGAGACGGGTGGCTACCCGAGGTGGGGAGGAGAGGGTGGCCTCTGAGAGACGGTGACATGCACAGAAGGAAGCCCACAGCTGGGACATTTGCAGAAGAATGAAGCAGAGGAACGGGAAGGAGCCCAGTGGGGCCGGAGTGGAGCGAGGTGGCGTGTGGTGGATCCGGCGGCGGGGAAGCGAGACCTTTGTGGGCTGCTGGTTTTGAAGGGAGTGACATCATATGACATGTTTTAAGGTTTCCTCTGCTGGCATGAGGGAGGGCAGGAGAATAGGCAGGATGGGAGCAGGAAGACAGGTTATTGCTGTGGTCTGGAGCAGGGGCAAGCAGAGCCAGGATACTTTGGAGCTGAATCCATAGGACCTGCCGATGGACTGGGGGCGAGTGTGGGGGCAAGAAGGGGTTTGGAGTCCTGTCCAGGTGTGGGGCCTCCACATTAGGTTGAATGGTGGCATTGGTTACGGAGGCAGGAAAACTGGGCACAAGACAGAAAGGTGTTTCGGAGAAAAGCATGTGGTTTGTTTTCTCCGTGTTCAAGTGTCCAGTAGGGGTTGAACGCTAGAGTGTAGAGCTCTCTACAGAGCTTGGGCCCCCGATGTGGGTCTCTGGTACCAGAGGCAATGGCAGAATTACTGATGTCACCTGGGCCTGTGCCCAGAAGCATCAACATCTCCCTTGCTGGAGCCCCCTTACTGCTGTTGATGTAGCCCGAGGCTCCATATTTTCTTGGCCACCATATTATCTTCTCCATTTATTCCAACCCCAAGGTAGGATCTTCCATTCATCCTGAGTACAGTTTCTATGAGCTTTCTCGTGTTGCTGTAACAGCTTATCTCAAATTGTTGGCTTAGAGCAACACACATTTATTATCTCGGAGCTCTGGAGGTCTAAAGTCTACAAATGGGCCAGCAGGGCTGCATTCCTTCCAGATGCTTTAGGGGAAATATGTTTCCTTGCTTTTTCCAGCTTCCGGAGGCTGCCGGCATCCCTTGGCCCATGGTCCCTGATCACTCTGACCTCTGCTTCTGCTGTCACATGTCCTTCTCTGACTCTGTCCCTCTGCCTCCTTCTTCTAACGCCCCTATGATTGCACTGGGGCCTGCACAGATCATCCAGGATGATCTCCTCATCTCCAAATCCTAAACTGAAACCCAGGTGATAGTCCCTTTGCCTGGGAAAGGACCATGTTCTCAAATTCCAGGCATTAGGACGTGGGGCCTTATTCTACCCCACAATATATTTTGCCGAGTCTGGCCCACGGCCATTGTCAAGTCTTTTTTGGGGTGACAGTAGAGCATGATGGTCAAGGGTATGGCTTTTTTGGTCATCTTGCCAAGTGTGTATACCCTGCTCTTGGGAAAGTTAACTCACTTCTCTGTACCTTGGTTTCCCCATCTGTAGAATGGGGGTAGTAATAGTACCCTACGCTGTAGGGCCCTGGAAAGGATTTTGTGGGTTCATACGTGGAAAGTGCTGAGAACAGCTCCTGGCACACGGCGAGAGCTGCATACAGGTGACTTATTAAGCGCCTGCTGTACGCTAGGCATTGTGGGTGCAGGGCGAAGATGAACCACTTATATAGCACTTGCCCTCAGGGGTGGAAGCGTGGGAAGAGGGATACGGAGGACAGTGTGACCAGTACCGCGTGGACAACTGTCCTAGGCCTGTGGGGTTCCACATGGCCCTGTCCTTACCCTCCTCTGGGTTGGTGGAGGAGGAGGCTCCCAGGCTCAGGTACCTTACGCAACCCCAGAACTTTCGCGAAGGCTGAAATCTGAACACCTGGCTCGCGAAAACCACCCCAGGGTTTCTCTAGGGCAGGGGGGCGTCAGTGGGAAGTGGGGAATAAGCAGATGCCGAATTTGGACTCAAGGCCAGACCTTGGCGATGACAGTTTACTGGCCTCCATCCCTCCCATCCCCTCTCCTATTAATTGCTCTACAACCAATAGTGGCCTCCCGTTGCCAAAGGCAACATTTCCCAAAGTCACTTCCAGGGAGTAGTAGTTCCATGAGGAAAGGGTTCCGTGGCCAAATGAGTTTGGGAAACATTTTGTCTCTCTGCCCTGCCTACCTTTCCTTGGAGAATCAGAGAGCGAGCTAACCCATACAAGGCTCTAAGAAGCCCTACCGCGATCTAAAATAAAAACCTCTCAGATGGAATCCAGTGATTCTTTGTGTTTTGTTTTCGGTTTGCTTGTCGCCTGTTGACCTCGTGCAGCACCACCATTTGATAGAACACTATATGGGAAATGACAAATAAGGGCGGACCGTCTGGCCCTGGGTCCTGGGCCTATTTCCTCCAGTTTCCACCATCCAGCCTGTGAAACCTCCGAAGGCCCCCGCAGCTCTGCTGCTACGGTGCCTTCTGCCTGGGGTGGCCTCCCCGCCTGTCCCCCTGTCAAGCTCTTACCCATCCTTCAAGAATAAAGGGAAGTCTCTTCCTCCAAGAAGCCATCACGAATCCCCCGAGTTAGTTCTTCTCAGCTTATCTCATGATACTCATGTTATTTATTCTGCTTCGCATTAGTGATCTGTGTGTTTTTCTGGTCTCATCTTTGAGGTTCTCCTTCCGTCATTCATTCTGTGGCTTGCTTCTCAGTGTCTCCCGTGGGCCTGTCCTGGGAGCTGACTTTGTGACATGGAACTGTCTCGAATTGGCCTTTGCGTTGCCTCCAGCCCTAGCCCAGCTCCTGGGTCCTGCTGCACCTTCGGTGAACGCAGGGTGCAAGGGGACTCAGGTTTATTCTTCGCCTTCTCAGTCGGGGCCCTGTTTTATCTTCCTGTCGTGGCTGTCATTACGACAAACTTGGTGGCTTAAAACAACACAAATCATTATCTTTCGGTTCCTAAGTCCCAAATGGTCATCATTGGGCTAGAGTCAAGGCGTGGGCAGGGCTGCATTCCCTCCTGGAGGCTCTCGGGGAGAAAGCCATTCCTTCGCCTTTCCTGATGCTAGAGGCCACCTGCATTCCTTGGCTTGCGACCCCTTCCTGCATCTTCACGCCAGCTTGTAACATCTCTCTAACCTAACCTCCGTCATCGTCACCTGTCCTTCTCTCTCTGGCTCTGACTCTTGTCTCTTTCTTGCACTTTTAAGGACCTTTATGATGACATTGGGACTACCTGGATAATCCAGGATGACTTCCCCATCTCCAGGTCACTGATTAGCAACCTTAGCTCCCCTTTGACAAGTAAGGTGACAGTCATAGATAGGTTCTAAGGATTAGGATGTGGACATCTTTGGAGGGGCACCATTTTGCCTACCACAGACAACTTCTCATCTTCTTCTTCCTTCCCACATGGCAGATGCTCAGTGAGCATGGCCATTCTTCTGGTAAACTCCATCTCAGAGAAGGTGCTCACTTCTTCCTGGGGCTCCTTCCTGCCTGGGGTTCCAGGATCCAGCCTCCATGGCTGTTTCAGTGTCTACTGTCTTTGGGTTTTATTTCTAGCCACCTGCACAGAGCCATGCATACTCCCCCTCAGCTCCTGGAAGCCAGAGATGGGAACTCGAGGCAAGTTGGATCTGGCTCCTGCACCTAGGTATGACAGCCTTGAGAGATGTAACCTGCATGCAGGCAGGGACAGACTGAGTGCCTGTGGGTGTGTTTAAGGCCAAGGAGGAGGATGACTTCAATTTTAAGTGATCTCTTGGTCTGCAGCTCAGGAGAGCCCTTGCCGGAGAGAGTGGGGTCCAGAGCCCCCCAGGACTAGGAGATGACCAAGCCCAGCCTAGTGGTCGTTTATAAGCCTGACTACGATCAGCAGAATAACGGTCCCTTACAAGGTCTGTATCCTAATCCTTGGAACCTGTAAGTCACCTTCCATGGAAAAGGGGACGAAGTAGATGTGATTAAGGGTACGGATCTTGAGATGCAGAGATTAGCCTGGATTATCCAGGTGCGCCCACTGTCTTCACATGAGTCCTGGAGTGGAGAACCTTTCCTGGCTGTGTTAGGGAGAGGTGATACAGACAGGAGGACTCGACCCACTGTTGCGGGCTTCGCAGGTGGAGGAAAGGGGGCCGCGAACCAAGCAATGGGAGCCAAGCAATGCGGCGGCCTCGAGAAGCTGGGAACGGCCTTAGTTGACAGCAAAGAGAGAGGCCTCGGTCTTAACCACAAGGAGATGGATTTTCCCCTGGAGCCTCCAGCAAGGACCCAGCCCTGCCTACACCTTGATTTTAGCCTGCTATGACCTGACCTGGACAGGGGAGATCAGGGAGCGGGGCTCTGAGGAAGTGGCATGAATGAGTGGGGTATGAAGAATGAGTCGGGGTATGCTGGACAAGGGGAAGGGGGTGGCGAGGGGAACAGCGTGTGCAAGGCTGCGGGCGGGAGAGAGGGAGTGGGTGCAAATGGGAACGGGGCGCAAGTGGGAATGGAAGGGGGGCTGGTGCGAGAGGGCACCCAGATAAGCCAGGACCAGCGGGCCGGGGGCTCCTGGACCACTGTCAGGACTTTGGGGTTTATCCACAATTAAGTTGAAGCCATCCGAGTCTTCAGCAGGGTGAAGGGGAGGGACCAGGTCTGTGCTTTGAAAAGATCCCTCTGGCATCTGTACTGAGAGCGGGCTGTGGGATGGATGTGAGGAGACCCTTGGACGGCCACTGTCAAGTCCACATGGTGGGGAGGTGAGGAAGAACTGGTGGATTTGAGGGGAGAACTGGGGGTTAAACAGACAGGACTAGTGACGCAAGGCATGGTGGGTAAGAGCCCGTGCAAGACGGCGCAGGCCGAATCCTGGCTCTAACACCGCCCAGCTGGGGGACTTTAGGCAAGTTTCTAAACCTCTGTGTGCCTCAGTTTTCTCATCCACAAAATGGAATAGATAGTAGGTCTAGGGTGGGGCCTGGGATTCTGCATTTTGAGCAAGTTCCCAAGTGGTGTCAATGCTGCTGGCCCAGGCACCTCACCTTGAGTAATAAAGGTAGGGCTCTCCTGGGGTGGGGTTGGGGCACACCTCCCTGCTCTGCCCAGCTCTGGCCCAGCTCTGCCCAGCTCTTGGGTATTTTGTATTTGATCTGACTCTCCCACCCCCATCTCCCACCGCCCCCACTTCGCTCGAGACGCTCAGCTCCTGTTCCTCTATGCGGCTGAGACCAGGTGGGGCTTTTTGAAAGTGAAATTTAGTAGGTTTTGTAGGGAAAACCAATCCAACCTGAAAATAGAGAGGCTTAGAAATGGGGAGGTTTCAGGCCACTCTCTCTTTATCTTGATGCCACTCAGGTTGGACCACAGGCCTTTGGTTGCACAGCTCATCACCCTGTGGACACCTCGCTCTGCCTCGAACCTGCTGGGGAACCCCACCCAAAAGCCCCCCTTCCAGTCCTTGGGCTTCCCCCTCCCACTCTTGCCTCTCTGACCCCCCTTTCTCTCCCAGGCCATGGCTAGAGCACAACCCAGCTGTGTCTCCCCCTTCCCCAGGGGCAGCAGGAGCTGGTGGGATATCCAGGGTCTAGGCCCATGGCCAGTGGAAATTGGCAGGGTCCTCTAAATTCAAGAGGTCAGACATCTCGGGGTTGCCGTAGATGCTGAGGCTGCCACTGCCTTCTCTGCCAGGAGCTGGGGTGGGTGAAGGGCCCGTGTGAGTGGGCAGTGGGGGCAACTGGGGGACAGTCGGAAAGATAGGAGGGTGGCAGAGGGGGAGCGATGAATGTGCCTGGGACATGAGACGGGGCCAGATTCTGGGGACCACAGACAGTGCCGCAAGGGCGAAGCTCAGGTCTCCAGATGCCACCTCTTTCTACTTATGGGCTGGGGACAAACCTTGTGAGGTGCGTTGTCTTCCTCACTGGAATGACAGCTCCTGGAGGGTGTTCTGGGGTCTGTTCAGCTCTCTGGCACACAGTAGGTGCTCAATCCTCTCATGAATTTAGTTGACCTGAACTCAGATCCTGACCCCACCACAAGGTGTGACCCTGGGCTGGTCTTTCGGCTGAGACTAGCGTCCAGGGCAATAGAATCTCACGGGCTGTGGGTTCAATGACTGCTGTTGTTACTTCTACGACGTGGGTGCATTCCACTGACTCCATTTTCTGCGCGCTTATAAAATGATGACATCATAGGCAACTCCCCCCAAAAAACCCCCCAAAACCAAAAAAAACAACAACAACAGAAAACCTCCCCAGTGTCTTCGCCAAAGAAGGCCAGCCACAGCGGCCCCGGGATCTCTGGGGTGCATGCTGGGGGATGGGGCTGAGTGGTGCCTGGACCTGGACCCCACTTACATTTCTGGGAGTGGCTGGGGGAGCTGGGGTCCAGCACTTCCACAGGATTAGGGGTTCAGCCCCTCCCTCCATAAGCCTCACATGACGACGGAGGCCCCCAGTCCTCTCCTCCTCCCTTCGTGGAGTTCTGATGGACGACAGCTGGACGTGCTGGCTGAGAATCCACGCCCCTCCGGGCCGCAATAAGAGGGCGCCCCCTGGTGGCAACGTGTGGGAACCACACCGATTTATTGTTGGGCTGCATCTTCTTGGTGAGGCACTGTTATTTACACATGTGGTTTTGTATAATAGCTTTATTTTCCTCTTTATGTATTCATGTATGATTATTATCACTCTCATTTCTACTTTTTTTCTGAGCCATTTTCAAGTTAGTTGAGGACATTTCGATCCTTCACCCCTAAATATTTCGGCGTGTTTCTTCTGTACCAAGGGTGTCTCGGACATAGACCAGTTATGGAGTCCAGGCCCTCAGCATCAGCAGAACACAAGCAGACATTACGTCCATAGTCAGATTTCATCAATATCTCAATCTTCTCCTTTACGTCAGTACTCCGCTTCTCACCCCGACTCAGGATCCAACCCAGACCTTGCATTCAGTCGTCCTGTCTCTTTAGTCTCCTTTATTCTGGAATATTCTGCAGCTCTTCTTTATCTTTCATGCACTGGCATTTTTAAAGAGTCCAGGCCAGCTGACTTGTAGACAGGCCCTCCGTTCGGTTTTATCTGTTGTTTCCTCATGGCTCGGTTCGGATAACGGACTTTTGGTAGAAAGACCACAGATGTAGTTTGTCCTTCTTAGCGCATGTTTGTTTTAAAGAAGGCAGCCTGCAGCCCAGGGACGGGGCGAGAACTGGGGACACAGTACAGCTCCAATCTCCTTTTTACATTTAGTTGTTGTGCGACCTTGGGCGGGTGGTGGTACCTCCCTGAGCAGCAGTTTCGTCACCTGTAATGTGGGGTGGTGATCTGGCCCCAAAGGGCCGGGAGTAGCATGAAAGGGGAGACGTGTGTCTCCGAAAGAGTAACGCACACTACTGTGGGTCCCCTGTTCTTCTCTGCACCTTCCGCCCCTCCGTTGCCCCAGGGCATGGTGGCAGGAAATGAAGGTTAAGCGGTAAGTCTCCCCTCATCTGTCCCCCCTGGCCCTGGGGAGTCCATAGCTGTCAGTGAGAAGAGCAGGCAAGACAGGAGGGGGAAAATCCAGGCCAAGGACCCAGGATTTTCCCCACACTCAGCAGGCACAATGGGGTTGAACCCTCACACCCCCAGGCCGCCCCACCTGTAGGCTTCTGAGCTCACTTGGTGAGGTGCTGCAGGTAAGAGAGAACCTCAGGTTGGCCTGGCAGGTCTCTGC
>NW_024350927.1:4183247-4457450 GCF_902729225.1 Pteropus medius | reverse complement strand
CCTGCCCTCCTCCTATATCCTCAGGGGCCCCTCCTCCCCGCTCCCATCCCCTTTTCCATTCTTTTCGTCACCCGTCTCCCATCCATCCACCCATCTGCCTCATTCTGCTCCGGCTGCCATAGCAAAGCACCACAGACTGGAGGGGACTTAAACAACATTTATTCTCTCATAGTTCTGGAGGCTGCAGGGCCCACATCAAGGTGCCGCCGGCATGGTTTGCTTTCTGGTGAGAAATCCCTTCTTGGTTTTCAGACAGCCGCCTTCCCATGGCAGAGAGAGGGAGAGAGCTCTCTCTTTTTCTCCTTTTAAGGCCACCAATTCTATCAGATCGAGGCTTCACTCTGTTGACCTCATTTAACCTTGATTACGTCCTAAAAGCCCTTCTCCAGATACAGTCACATTGGGGGTCAGGGCTTCAACATAGGAATCTGTGGTCCACCCACCCATCCAACAATTGTTTCTTGCTCCTTCTAATAGAGAGGTCACTTGTCACCTTTCCAGCTTCTCTCCCTTGGTCTTTCTATGGGAACTGCTGTGCTGGGTGCCTTCTGAACTTACGGTGTGTTTTCACATCTGGGACTCTGCACATATCTGTCGGCACCTGAGATGCCTTCCACTCCCCCACCCCCCGTCTCTTCCTGCTGCAATCCTGGCACCCCTTCCTCCATGAGGCCTTGGGGTACCAGCCCAGTGCTGTGTGGCTGGTCACACACTGCTTCTCCCCAGGCCAACTGCAGTCAGGGTTCTGGAGTGCTGTGGCCACAGTGCTCTGTGACTTTCCACAGGATCCACAATCACCATTGCAGGAAGAAAGACAGACACTTCCTTCCCACATCCTCCAGCCCCCTTGAAGCCAGCCTGGTGGGGCCTTGATAGAGAGCGGGTAGAGAGAGAGTGACGTCCTAGTCCTGGACTCCCTCCACTTAGACGCTGTGACTTGGGGAGAGAGGACTCCCTTCCCCCAGGTTCCTTCTGCAAGGCCCTGGTGACTGAGCACCTCCTACTGCTGTGGTGGGCGGGGCATTTTACTGGAGTTTTATTGACCCTGCGCTTCCGGGCAGATAAGAAAGGAAAAATGAAAAACCCACAAAAACCCCTTCCTCGGTCTCTTGGGGAAATTTATGACATTTTGCTTGCCCTCGGCCATCCGTGCTCAGCTGTGTGGCAGGGTTTGCACGTGGGCGGGTTGGCGGAGGAAGGAAACTGGGAGACCTTTGAGATTAGAAGTTTAGATGTCATCAAATCTCTCCTCTCACCGGGGCCTGTAAGGCCCTTTCTAGCATCTTTGACAGCTGATCGCCAGCCCTCTGCTTACATACCGTCAGTAACGGGGAGCTCACTCGCTGTTTCATGACAGTGACAGCGATTAGCAGTGATGGAGCATGCTCCGTGCCAGCCACAGTGCTGAGCCGTTTACCAACGTATCAGCTCACTGAACCCAGATAAGAAACCCGGAGACGGAACTTGGACATGGCGGGGTTTGGGGATTTGCCCGTGGTCACGTGCTAATAAGTAGCTCAGTTGGAGCTTCACGTGATCATCTAACTCAGAATCCCAAGCCCTTCGGTCTTATTTGGTGCTGACACCCAAAGGATTGTATTTGGGAGCCAGCAGAACATATCAGAGAGAGCCCATGTTGGGAGCTACAAACCCCTCACTATTCTACACCCAACTTCCTGGGTCACCCTCCCTCTTGTGCCCAGACTCACTCCCCATAGGAAGGGGTCTCCCTGCAGATGTGCAAGACCCGCCAGGCGTGGTGTTAGGCGGACAGTATGGTTTGTTTAGGGCCTGGCAGGTGTATCCCATCTTGTCCCAGGAGCTGAGAGTTTCTCCAAGGGCTGTGAGCAGAAAGGAGGGGGAGGAGGTCTCCTTTGCCTTTCCCGTCCTTGGCCAAGTTCAACTGGCTCACAGTTTCCTCCCCAGGCTGCAGGCCTCCTTCAGGGCAACAGGAAGGACACTAGACACACATCTTTCGGTCGTAATTCTAACGCTAAGAGGAAAGCCTTTGATGGCTCAGATAAGTCCAGATGTCCACTTCTGCTCTGGTTTCCCAAGTGCAGTACTGCCCTGGACCACTGCTGTGGGAGGAGTGGGATAAGGGGCAGTTCTCCGAGAAGGGCAGCCTGTGGGCTGGGAGCCCTTCCAAACACATGTCTGCTGCAATAGGCTGTTAGCTGGGGTGGTGCTGCTGGGAGCCGTGGGAACACACTCCTGGGGGACCTGACCTGGCTGGAGCGTTCAGGGGGGCTTCCTTGAGGAGCTGGCATCTAAAGGAGTCTTGAGGATGAGCAGGAGTGTGCCAGGCCAAGGTGAGGAGAGGGTGTGCCCTAGTTAGAGGACACAGACTATGCCAAGGCCTAGAATAAGCAAGAGAGTGGGCCACTCAAGAACCGTGAAGGGTTTCATGTGGCTGAAGCACAGGGTGTTAAGGGGAGTGGAGGAGGAAAGAGAGGAGGGGCTGGCGGCTCAGACTCACTGAGGGGAGTTTCTGGGGCCAAAGCAGCTGGGGCAGGGTGGCCTGACCGCCCGGATGCTGAGCCAGAGGTGAGAGGCAGTGATGGGAATGTTAGGACAGACTCTGTGAACATCTGCAGGGCGCCGATCAGAGACTGGGAGAGCAGCGTGGTTGGAGGCGGGTGAGGGCAGAGGGACACTTGGGAACCAGGGCTACGAGCACCACCAAGACTCGGGAGTCTTTCTTAACCATTTTTGTTGTTGTTATTGTTTGTTTCTGATTATGAAAGTAATACTCAGTGGAGAAGATCTCTGTGAAAAATGGAAAAATGGTACCCAGGTTGGCTGAAATATACAGTGTATGAAGTGAACGATGCGTAATAACGCCAGATCAGCAGTCTGGAGACAGAGTGAGGCCTGGGGGTGCCAGGCTGAGGAGTCTGCTGATTAGATAGGCAGAACATGTACTGATCAAATATATTCCAAAGATATGTTCCAGGCACTGTGATAGGGGAATCATTGGTGGGCAGAAACGGAACGATCCATCCTTGAGGAGCTAACGCTCATATGAGGAATTCAGACACTGAAACAACTTATATGACAAGTAATTATGAGATTACAACAGAGTTAGCCGTAAGAGGGTGAAGTACATGGGTCTCTGACAGTTTACAGCAGAGGCTGTAATCAAGCTGCTAGGAAGTGATGCCTCCATGATGGTGTGAAGGCTGAGTGGGAGTTTACTGGAGAAAAGGGGAAGGGAACATTCCTGGAAGAGGACTAGCTTGCGCAAAGGCCCTGGGGATAGAAGGGGGCATGGCCCCTTTGGGGAACAGGGAGACCCCAGTGTGGCTAGAGGTTAGAGAGCAGGAGGGACACAGGTAGGCAGAGCCTTAACGACCGTGGTGAGGACCCAGACCTCTATCCTGCGAGCCACAAGAAGCCTTTAGAGGTTTTAGGCAAGGAGTGCTGGGATCAGATTCACCCCTGGGAAAGACCACTGGGGAGCTACTGAAGTTTTCTGAGCCGGAGGGTGCCAGCCATCAAGCTAATATTTCTGACAGGACCTCACATATGATTTTAGAGTAGGGCCTCTGACCTTGGAGCTCATGTATCCCAAGGGTCCATGAGTAGATTTCAGGGGGGCTGTGAACTTGAATAAGTTCACTTATTTTCATTAGCCTCTAACTATAATTTCCTTTATGAATTCCTTCCATTATGAATTAAGGCAATAAAGCACAGTAGTAATAGTACCTGCAGCTTTTCCATCAGTGGAAATCAGATAGTCTTACATTGTATTACAATGGCTGCCGATATCATGAAGTATTGTTTATGCTCATCACTACTTTGAAACTATTTTGGTTATTAGGTCTTATTTAATGAGTGTACAAAGAATCACATATATTACTGTATCTTAAATGATTTTGTTTGTTGTTTTGATAACTATTCCAACATAACTGTGTTTCTTTGTAATCCTATGTATTTGACTTTATGCACTTAAAAACGTGATTCTGAGCAGTGTCCACAGGTTTCCCCAAAATGACTAAGGGACACGAGAAATGTTGAGAACCCCTGGTCCAGATTCTGTTGTAACTAACAGAAGCCCAACTCACTTAGGCCAAAACTGGCTCAGTAACGGAGAAGTCCATGGTGCCATAAGTACAGGTTTGCATGCTGTTGTCAGGAGTCCGTTTCTCCTCGTTTGTGGCTTCTGTTGGCCTCTGAGTCGCCTCCTTCTCAGGTAGGCCCTGCCCACGCTGTAGCAGCTGTGATCTGCCAACTCTGGGCTTAAAATGCCTGTACCAGCTGGAATCCAACAGCAAAGAGAGGGTCTCTTTCCTGGTGGTTTTTTTCAAACTCAGAGATGGAGCTCATTGTCTAGCATGGGTCATGTGACCACAAACCAATCAGTGATGAGGAAGATGTACTCTGATTGGCCCGCCTGGGTCATGTGCTCGTCCCGGAAGCAGGCTATGAGAGGCATCCCGGCTAGAGCATCACAGAGAGTGAGGCTGGGCAGGTGACCACGCTGTGAACGGCGGGGACACCTCCTGTCCTTTTGCCGCATGCACTCGGTCTCGATGTCATGCATTTCCCATCCCTATACACTGGAGGTCAGGGACTGCTGGGTGATTTGTATGCCCCTCAGGCTGGATTAGGCTCCTCACAGTCTACGGACTGTGGCTCTCCAGTTCCCACAGTGCAGCGGGACTCCTGGCAGGGATGCTAAGGACCGGTGCTCATCCAGTGCTTGCCGTGAGCCGGAGATAGCCGTAGGACTTTATACATGTTTATCTTCACAATCTCTAATCCTTGCAACAAACGTAGGAGGTGCATCCTATTATTAACTTAATAGTGACCATGAGGTCATCGGAACTTGCCCAAGGCCGGGCAGGTGGCATGTGGCAGCCCTGGAATCCCAGGCCCAGCTCTTATCCCACTGGCACTGCTTCTCCTGTCTACCAGGTGACCTTGGGCAAGGTCTGCCCGCTTGGGCATTAGTGCTTCCATCTAAAACACAGGAGTTGCACTGACATGTTTGGGGAGTTTAGGGGTATTGCCGAGAAGGGCTTCAGGGACGAGAGGTGGAGGTGGGCGGTGGCGGGGAGTGAGACCTTTGCCAAGGTGGCCTGGCCTGGAGCTTCTCCGCTTCTTTTCCCAGGGCTGTCCCCACAGCAGCCGTGCCCGCAGAAGCCATCCGATTGCAGGAAGCAGTGCGAGCAGGACTACTACGTGGACAGCGACGGCCGATGCACGGCCTGCGTGAGCTGTGGAGGTGAGAGCCTCGTTCTCTAGAAGAAGTTGGGGAGCATCTAGATTTGGTGACTATACTCTGAATTGGTCCCCTGGTGCCTCAGTTTGCCCCTCTGGATTTGGGAATTGATATCAGCCATAATCTTTTGCATCCATACTCTTTGGAGAGACTTAGTTAATATGTTTTCTCCAGAGAGGGACTCACGTTTATTGAGTTGAATCTTCCCCAAAGCCCCAGGAGACGATTCTGTTCTTATCCCTGCTTTACAGTGAGAAAACGGAGGTTTAGAGAGATTTCAGGCCTTTCCAAAGTTACAAAACTCTGTTCAGTGGCACAATTGGAAGTTGAACTGATGATCTGATACCGAGAGCTGTGTTCTTTCCCTGAGACTACAGTGCTTCCAGGAGAATCTTTCGATAAGCACTTTGGTTGTTAGTTTCTGATGGTGGTTAGTGAATGTGGTTTGTGTGCTCTCTGGTGTTTATTTTGCTTCACAACGGGTTTTTTTGGTGGGTGGGGTGGGGAAATTTGTTAGGATTTCTTGGCCTAATAACCATTCATATTTCTTAACATGTTTAGTGTGTTTGGGAAAAGATATGTATTCCGTTTGTGGCATACAAAATTCTATCTATACCTATTAGATCAAGTTTGTTAATTGTGTTATTTAAATAATACGCATTCTCATTTATTTTTGTCACCTTCACAGGGGTTGATCTCTGAGACAGATGCGTTAAAAATCTCTCTCTCAATATGCTTGTTTTTCATCAGATTTTCATTGTGTTCTATCTATTTTTGCTTTATATATGTCAAAGCTATGTTATGAGGTAGATGCTCATGAATGTTATGTTTTCTTAGTGAGTTGGCCCTTTTATCAACATGAAATATACTTCTTTGTTCCTTGTAATGTCTGTGACTTAATTCCATTTTTGTTCGATATTAGTATTGCCATTCTTTTTGTTTTTGTTTTTTCCTCTGGTATAGCTTTAAATTTTTAAAATTAATGACGGCATTTTACTAAGTGAGTTATACGTGTTCACTATCAAAAATCCAAGCACTACAGAAGCGCCCCCTCCCCCATCACTGGATAACTGACATTTCTCGGTACCTCTACACAGAGAGAAAAATGGGTAGGTTAGTAGCCAGACTACAGAAAGAAGGAATTTTTAAGAGGATGGGATCATACTATTTATGGCATTAAAAAGATTACATTTAATTTTATTCAAGTGTATTGGAGGAAGAAGGAGCTAAAGAGAAGAAACTAAACTACAAGAGAGAGTAGTTCCTTAAAAAAACCTCTAAAATTAAGAAAAGAGGTTATGAAAATCAATAAGTGGTTAGGAATCATTTAAGGAACCACTACGTCTTGTTTTAAAGTCATATTCTACTCATTTCAATTTTGGGACAGTGGAGCGTAGGTTGACTCCCTGTGATGAAAAATGACGTAATTCGCTTGCCCACCTCCCTGTCCTCTCTCTTCCTGACGTTTATTGCTTACATATTTTTACTTTATCATAGTCAGTGATGCTTATATTCTTTTTCTGTGGCCTTAAGTCCCTTGGCATGTCAGCTTACCTTTGCTCTTTAAATTTACCCATTGTGCACTGTGAGTACATTTTTACTACAGCTTCTCCATTCCTGGATTTTCCATTTTGATTTATTGCTCGATTTCACGGTCACGTGGATTTTTCAGGAAAGACTCATCTTTGTCCATTTGAAAGCCTTTACTGCTTTCACGTTTGAGAATGTTCGTTGTCTTTATACTCGAATGACAACTTGGGTTGGAATAATATTATTTCCGGGACAAATTTTCTCTAGAGCTTAGCAGGCATCGGTGTGTTGTCTTCTCGTGATTAACATTGCAATTAGCCTTCTTCTCCACTCGTCATAGACCACTGCGAGAATCATTCTTGTTTAATCTTTAAGGACCAAAAGTGGAACCAGAATATGCCTTGATAGTAATCGTTTGGAAGTAGTTCCTCCTGGGACTGGTATGCCTGTTCTAGCCGTGGATTTAGTTCTTTCTTCATTCCAGGGAAGTCGACTTGGATTTTTCTCTCTGCTGAATACACTTGTTTCAATGTCGACTTTGTGCTTATGTTTGATTATCTTTGCCTTTCCTCCTTGTCTATCTCATCTTCCTCCATGGCATTTGTATCTTTGTCTTTTTACTTTGCATTCACTGGTATTTTCCCAATCTCTTCTCCATGCCATTAACTCAGTTTTCTGTCTCATCTTCTGCTTCTTGCCTCCCAGGTACCCCTAGTGCCCAGGACACTGGGATTTTATTGATTGCATTTCTAATGATGGTGCTGTGCAGCTCAGTTTTTTTTGTTTGTTTGTTTGTTTTTTGTTTTTTAGTTCTGCTTGTCTTCTTTCTTATCTCCTCCTTTTTAAAAATCATCTCTTCTTTGAGCTCTTCCTTTATCGAATTTATATTCTCAGCTAAGTTCCTTTAGGGTGTGAAGCTTATCTTAGACTCTGGGTTCTTTGTCTTTGCAAATGATCTTCCTGTCTTTTTTAGATCTTTCTCTTTTTTTTCTCACCTTCCCTCTTCCTTCCCTTCCTTCTTTCTTGCTATAGTATGTTTGCAAAGTCGCCACGTTACAGCTTTTTTTCTTGCTCAAACTTACCTTCTTTCTGCCCTGATGCCGTGGGGGTGACGTCCCCTATACATCTGCCCACTTCACTGGGCTCTAGTTTGTCTTCTCAGCTCAGAGCTTCAGCTGGGGACTGTTACTTTAAAAAAAAAAAACTGTGGTAAAATATACATAACATAAAATTTATCATTTTAGCCATTTTTCAGTATACGGTTCAGTGGTATTAAATACATTCACATTTTAGGGCAACGATTATACTGTCCAGCTCCAGAAAGATTTTATCTTCCCCAACAGAAACTCTGTCCCCATTAAACATGGTTCCTCTCCCCCGTCCCTCAGCCTTTGGCAACCGCCATTCTACTCTGTCTATGAATTTAACTACACTAGGAAGTTCATATAAGTGGAATTATACAATTTTATTCTTTTGTGACTTCTTTCACTTAGCATAGTTGTAGCATGTGTCAGAATTTCGAATTTCCTTTTTAAGGCTGAATAATATTCCACCGAATGGATCTACCACATTTTTTTATCCATTCATGTTGATGGACATTTGGGTTGTTCCACCTTTTAGCTATTGCAAATAATGCTTCTGAGAATACGGGGATACAAATATCTGTTCAGGTCCCTGCTTTCAAGTCTTTTGCGTGTATACCCGGCATTGGACTTGCTGATCGTGTGGTGATACTTTCATTTTTTTGAAGAATCCCGAGTGTTAGTTTTGAAACTCATTTTAGGAGTCTGGGGTCGGGATGGGAGGCACCATGTAGCCAGAGACGGGGGCAGGGATCTGCTTTCCCTTCTGTCAGCCTTTTCCAGAGCTCATACTGCTTAGGAAGGGGTGTACCCCACTCCTGGGTCTTCTGCTTACTTCCACAACTTGGCCTGGCTTCCCGGAAGTTAAGCCCAGGCAGTCTTTTCTACCTCTGCCCAGGCCTGTGACATTATGCGCCGCTGCTACTCTGAGAATTTTTTTTGAGTTTTCCAGGGATGTCTGCTCACTGCCCTCAGTCTACTTCTCTCCAGATTTTTGAGAATTCTCAGGATTTTATTCTCTCCACAGTACAGTATCTGGGGGTATAGGTGAGAGTTAGGGGCCACACCAGGGTCACTGCAACAAGGAAGAGAAAGTGGAGAGTGTCCTGAGATGGTTTTAGGGGCCAGGCTTGGGAGAAGTTTTTATCACTGCTACCCACATCTCATTGGCTGGACCTTATCACATGACCCCAACCCAACTGCAAAGGAGGCTGGGAAATGTAGTGTTTCTGCGCCCAGGTGAAACAAGAATCGTTGAATATGACATTAAGCTTGAAGGGACTCTTTTTTATAGCTGCAATTTCCCTTTGCATCTGCGAGAATAGTAATTATACTGATTCCAAAGACTTGTTCTGTTTTCTGTCTGCTTCCTCAAGCGTTAGTGCTTTTTGATTTGGGGGCTGTTTATTCTTGGTGCTTATTTTCTCTCGAGTTTGGTGACTTCTAGTTTTGCACTTCTATCTCATGACCTGATTGCGTGTGAACCCCAACTCTGACGGTCGTGGGGGTAAGCCAGTGGGGCAGGGTACCAGGCAGGGTTTGCCAGTGGCTGGGCTTCTGGGTCTGTAGGGTCCTTTCCTCCCAGGTTCGATCAGCCCCAAGGCAACGTCCAGCCTTCTCCTCACTTGACCCAAGAGTCTCCTTGGGGAGATGCTTGGTGTCCAGCTCTGTGGTGTAGTGGAGGAGGAGTCTGGGGAGGCTGACTCACCTGGATGCTCCTGCTGCATTCTCTGTAGAATTCCCTAGGGCCCACCTCTGCCACGTACCCACTCAGAGACGGGGGCTACCCCAGAGCCTCCGCTTCTGGCATAATCCTCTTGGGTATATTTTTAGCCATGATCTCCTTCTTCCATCCACTCGCATCTGACTTCCACGTTTCAGGAAGTCTTCATTTCTGGTTGACTAAGGATGCCTCTTACTGTTTTCCGGGGATGTTTGTATTAATTAATTACTTTTACCAGTGACCATTTTCAAGTGTACAATGCAGTGGTTTTAGTATATTCACGATGCGCGACCACGGCCGCTATCCAATTCCAGAGCATTTCTGCCTCTCTAAGAAGAGACCCCTTACCTCCCAATGCTCTCCTCCTCCCACCGCCTCCCATCTACTTTCTGTCTCTGTGGACTTGCCTGCTGTGGACACTTTGTATAAATGGAATCGTGCTCTATGTGACTTTTTAGTGTCTGGCTTCCTTTGCATAATGTTCTTTCTCAAGGTTCATCCACGTCGTAGCGGGTGTCAGGATTTCATTCCTTTTTATATACGTGGATAGAACACATTTTGTTTATAATGTTGATGGACATGTGGGTTATTTCTACTTTTTGGCTATTAAGAATAATGCTGCTATAATGCTGCTATGAACATTCACATACAAGTCTGTGTGTGGACAGGTGTTTTCAGTTCTTTTGGGTATATACGTAGGAGTAGAATTGCTGAGTCATATAATAAATCTTTAACTTTTTGAGAAACTGCCAAACTGGTTTCCACAACACTGTCTAATTTATATTCCCACGAGTATCGTGTGAGCGTTCCGATTTCTCCACATCCTCGCCAACGCTTGTTATTGTCTGTCTTCTTGGTTCTTGCCATCCTGGTGGACATGAAGTGCGATCTCACTGTGGTTTTGGTTTGCATTTCCCTGATGATGAGTGATGTTGAGCATCTTCCCATGTGCTTACTGGCCATTTGAATATCTCCTCTGGAGAAAAGTTTTCTCAAATTTTTGGCTTATTAAAAAAATACTTAATAGACTACTTTTTTTTTTTTTAAAGAATAGTTTTAGATTTATTGAAAAATTGAGCAGAAAGCACAGGGTTTCCATATGCCCCCCTCCTCCACCATGCCCCACGGGTTCCTCTATTATTAACATCTTGCGTCAGCTCGGTCTGTCATCACGTGTTGGTACCTTAGTCACTACAGTTGATAGTTTACTTTAAGGTTTGCTCTTTGTGTTATGCAGTTCTATGGTTCTTGACAAATGTCTAATGTCATTTTTCTCTCATTGCAGTATTGTACAGAGTGGGCTCACCGCCCTAAACATCCTCTGTGTTCTGTCTGTTCATCCTCCCCTCCCTTTACTTGTAAACCCTGGCAGTCACTGATCTTTTCATTGTCTCTACAGTTTTGTCTTTTCCAGAATGCCATGTAGGTGGAGTCACCGTAGGCAGCCTTTTCAGCTTGGCTTCTTCCACTTAGAAATATGTATTTGATGACCCTCCTTTTCTGCCCACTTTAAAATCAGGACATCGATTTTTTTCATACCGTTTTAGCAGTGTCCAGGGATGTGGGCTGGGAGGTGGAGGCTGGCTCATGGACCCTGCCTGCCCTCTTGCTGTCACCTCAGGAACACTCTGGAAAGAAGGGCTGAGCATGCCAGCTGCCATGCCCAGTGGAAGGCCACAGCAGCACCCTCTCTCACATGCCAGACTGTCCCTGGGAGGTCATCTGGATCCCTTCCCTCGCCCTCCCTCTGTCCTCTGTGACCCTTCTCTGTGTCCCTTAGATGACCTCGTGGAGAAGCAGCCATGTTCCTGGAACTCCTCCCGCGTCTGTGAGTGCCGGGCTGGCATGTTCTGTGTCACATCAGCCACCAACTCCTGTG
Source organism: Pteropus medius (assembly GCF_902729225.1). Lineage (NCBI taxonomy): Eukaryota > Metazoa > Chordata > Mammalia > Chiroptera > Pteropodidae > Pteropus > Pteropus medius. The sequence continues at coordinate 4,446,009 of NW_024350927.1, read as the reverse complement.
CCCGCTGCTCCCCGCACTCTGTCTGCCCCAAAGGGAAGATTGTCAAGTTCCAGGGTAAGTCCCTCCACCCTCAGCCCAGGACCCAGATCTGTGCTGGTGCTGTCCCCACCGCCCGACCTCCGGATGACTTCTCACCTCTCACTTTCTTCTTCCCGTGTGACAGATCACCTTCCTTTCATGACGGTGCCTTGGTTGCACCTGCCGCCCCTTCCTCTCACCTGTGTCTTAGGCTCAGAGAGACTCTGGTGGCCCAAGGCACAGGCCTGGCTGGAAGAGGGCTTTGGGTTGGTTTGAGGCTCAGCACAAAAGTTTTCTGATGCCCGATAAACAGGAAAGAAACCTCAAGTTTGTGTCCTGGGTGTTTCTTGGAAGGTTAGGGCTGGTCTCCCTGTTTCACAATTGACACTTTGGGAGTTAGAGGAGCCAAGAGATTGGGCACCAGGATCAAGACTGAGAAACTTGGTTTCTTTTCCAGTTTGCTGTGTGACCTCAGACAAGTTCCTTGTCTTCTCTGGGCTTCTAATTTTCTGACAGTATAGGACAGTTGGTAGCCAGAGAGAAGATAAGGGCCACAGAGCCTGTGCAGGTGGCGCTGAGGGTACCTTTCAAAAGGGAGGCATGGGGAGTGAGTGGGCTTTAGAGCACAGGCCAGAAGAAGTGCCACAGCCACACCGGGGACATGGGGTGGGGGCAAGAGAGGATCAGAGAGAGCCATGTCCCCTGGGGAGAAAAGCGCCAACACTGGGCTCCTTGATCCCTACCAACCTGGTTCTTTTCCCCAAGCACCATCACCCCTCCCCCCGCCCTCCTGCCCTTCCACCTCCCTCCCCTCGTGGGCTCACCCCCGCTCACCCCGCTGCACAGACAGCACAAACCCCAGTCCTGTGGGTTTTGCTTCCCAATTCTCTTCCTGGTTCCCTACCTCCTACTTGTCCCCCATGGCACACAGCCAGAGCCTCTCTTGCAAAACCAAATCAGATCGTGTGTGACACACTGCCTGACACACTATTATCTTCCCATTGCTCTAATGATAAGGACACAATCCTTTGGTAAAAGAACACAGGTTTTTATGGGGCTTTTTTTTAAAGTCTGTGTACTTCGGCATTCCTGGGTGGCAGGCTTGTTGGACTTCAAGTCCGGGAGTGTGAAGCAAAGAGAAAAAGCCTGGGACTCACCACTGAGTTGTTCCTCGGGCCCCAAAGTCCCTCGCTAAGCTGCCTTTTCCTCCCCACCTTTCAGAGTCTTTGTTTGACACATGAGGTCCAGGGCTTTTAGCTGTGCCTGGCGGGAGGGAGAGGGGAAAGGGCATCCGCTCCATCTTCCCAGAAGCACAGTCTCAAGAAGAAGACTTAACACAACCCGAGGTGCTGTGGCCCCTCCTTCCTCCAGCCCCAGCTCTCAGCATCAGCCTGTACTGTCTGGGCCCCGCCCGGTCTGTCTGCTTTAGTTCCGTGGATGGGCAGTGCTTCTCCCTTCTACCCGGTCTTTCTTTGTACATGCTGGTCCCTCTGCCTGGGACACCTTTCCCTCCCCGTTCACTTAGTTACCTCCCACTCAGCCTTGGTCTGGGTCACACAAAACACTCTGCTAAGGGGTGTGCAGAAGCCCACCACCTGCACGCAGGGGTGGTGTGGTGGAGTGCAAAGCACTCTGGACTGGGCATGCAATAACTGGGATTTAGTATAGCTTTGCATCTATAGGCATGTTCCCACGCCTCTCTGGGCATCAGTCTTCCCATCTGTCAAATGTGGAGGTGTGACTAGAAGGCCTCAGGGGCCACTTTCCAGCTTAGAAACTCTTGCATCTCTGTGAAAAGTAACCTTGAGTTCAGTTGCTGCAGCCAGGGCAGGTGGACCAGCTCAGGCTGGTGAAGCTCTCTCGGTGGTGTTCCCATAACTGCCACACGGTGGCGCCAGATGCCTCTTTGCTGCCCCTACACCTGTGTTGTCCAAGGTGGTACCACTAGCTGGCCACATGTGACCACTGAGCACTTAAAACGTGCCCAATCGCAGTGAGATGTGCTGTCAGCATAGAACATATACTGGATTTCAAATATTTAGTATAAAAATGTAAAACATTTCATTAATTATTTTTTATATTGATTACCTGCTGACATAGTATTTTAGATCTATTGTGTTAAGTAAATCTATTATCTAAATTAATTTCATGTGTTTCTTTTTACTCTTTTAAATGTGGCTACTAGAAAGTTTAAAATGACCTATGTGATTAACTCATATTTACATTGGACAGTGCCAAGTGCTCCAACCTTTGGCTACGAAACCCTGGCTAATTTCTAAATTCCCCTGTAGGCTCCCCCATGGGGCAACTCCCAGGGCCTCCGTCCCTCCAACTGGAAAATGGAGAGTCATTTCTGTTTCAGATTCAGCTCCTCGCAAAGCCCCACGCTAAGAGCTCGTACAGTCTCTCTCTCCTGAAATTCTCAAAACTCCATAAGGCAGACTGTATTAGCCCCATTTTACAAGCGAGGAAATTGAAGTCGAGAGATGGCAGGCAAATTGCTCGGGTCCACAGAGCAGGGAGCATCCGAGTTGGAGTCTGAACGGCACCCCTGGGCCTTGTCACCCCACCATCCTGCGGGTATACAAGATAAGTCAGCCTTGCTCATCCTACCTGCAGTGAAAACGTCAGGTCATATGCCACCTTCTAAGTGATGGGAAGGGATCCAGATGAGGAAAAGGACGTACCGTTTATTGGGCACTTATTACACGTCACATCGTGTGATAGGCGTGTGAGGTACACTCTTTGGTTATCCTGACAATAGCCTTGTGAAGAGTGTATTATTATAATCAGTGGACTTGCCTGGCACAGCTAGGACATGACAGAGGTGGCTGGCAAACTCATGTCCACGTGGCAGAAAGTACTGTGTATTTTCCTCTCCACTCTGCTTCCATCCACTAGTCTTCCGGACTCTCTGTGTTGCAAGTCACAAAATCTCAAAATTTTTTTGGCTCATGTAACTGAAAAGTCTGGGGATAGCTCTGAATAGTTTCAGGAAGGGCCGCATCCATTCCTGAAGCTCTGTCTCTCCCTCTTTCTCTTCTCTACTCCCCTGTGTCTGGGTATCTGTAAGATGCCGACCAACGACTCCAGGCTTGCTTTCTGTCCAGCCCCAGTGGAAAGACAGCTTCCCCTTCCTACATTTTCAACAACCGAAAACAAAACCCTGAAAACGCATCTCATAGACATGGCCTGGGTCATGTGCCCATGCCTGAGCCAGTCCATCATGGCTAGAGGGATGAAATGCGTTGACTGGCCCAGCCTAGTCCCGTGGCTACTCCTGGAAGGGAAGCGGGGTTCAGTTAGTCCCAGCCCCTAAACACAGAGCCTGAGATTGGGTAGAGTAATCGCCCGGGGAAAATCAGACTGCCTTACCCCAAGGGGGAATGGATGCTGGGCAGGCACAAATACCAGGTGGCCAGTGAGTTTTCTAAGTGCCCCATCCCAGACCATGGTTCGCGGTGGTAAAAGTCTAATCCTGGAGTCTTCAGACTTCTCAGCACCAACTCTGAAGGCATTATGTCCCCCCCCTGCAGGTACAGCGGAGAGGGACACAGTCTGCGAGCGGCCCTCCCCAGGGACCAGCCGTGACTGCAGCTCCAGCCCAGGGGACTGCAAGGCGCTAGCCAGGTGACTCCCGGCTCCCTTCTACCCAGCTAGCCTAATGGGGGGCTGTCTCACCCCGCAGGACGCCCAGGACACAACTGGGCCGGGTGTGAAGGCGGGGTTCAGCCCACGGTGTCAGGCTCCAGGATGCCTCTCTGCCAAGCCCACAAGTCATATGAGGCCCTACTGTGTGCCAGCCTTCCCTGAGCACACAGGAGACCCAGAGGCCTAGAAAACACAGCCCTTGCTCCCAGAAGCTGACGGTGGGCCCACCAGAGTCTGTGGGCCGAGGGTCTGGGGACCCCGTCTCTATAGAAACAGTTACCCTGAGCAGAGTCTTCCCTCGCCCTACCAGAAGAAGAATTGTCAGTCCCATCTCTGGCTTCTTTCTCAGTGACACCACCCCCCACGCCAAACCCATCCTGACCTCAGCAAGCTCCGATGCCAAGACCACGCTTCTTGGAGGGGACCTCACCCCGGAAGATGATTCCAAAATGATGAGGGCTCCCGGCTCTGCCCACTCCGCGGGGAAGCCCGGGCCGGAGCCAGGTAATTTCCCCAGGGAAGCCGTGGGCTCTTTCCCAGAGCACTGTGTCTGATGGGCGGTGGTGCGGTGTGGGGTGGGCCAGGCAGGTGAGGGGAGAAGTGGGTCCCAAGGTCTGGGCGCTGAGGGCATCGAGGGCCAGAGTAGATAATGGAAGGGCTCACTCATTTCACATCAGCCTTGAGCGCCTCCTAGAGGCCAGCGCTTGCAATGGCACAGGGGAGCCCCTGTGTGTGTTGATTTGATACCCTTGCGGTTCCATGGTGACAGACTGAGCTTCCCTCCTCCCTCCATTCTCTCCTGCTTGTTACTGAATAGCCTTCCATGGTAAATGTACACCACACTTTGCTTATCCAGTTTTTGGATAGTTGGGTTGTTTCCACCTTTTGGCTATAATGAATAAGGAAAAACAAATCTTTGTGTGAATGTATCCTTTCAATTCTCTCTCTTTTTTTAAAAATTGATTTGTGGGACTTCTTAGAATTCTGAGTTTTGAGCCCTTTGTCCTATAGTGGTGTTCAGATACCCTCCCCGCCCCCCACGCTGCGACTTGCCTTCCCATTCTCTTAGTGGTGTCTTTCCACGACAAGCCGGTCTTAAATTTAATGTGGTCAAGCCGATCCATCTTTTCCTTTATGCCTAGTGCTTTTTATGTTCTGCCTCGTACGTCTTTTCCTCCTCTGAAGTCTCAGGCACAACCTGTGTTTATTTTCTAGGATCACGATTGTTTTGCCTTCCACATTTAGATCTGCCCTCCACCTTGGCTTGTAGGCATGGTGCGAGGCAGTGGGCTCGTCACAAGTGTCCGCGTGGATAACCAGTTGAGCCAACACTATTGGTCAAATAAACCGTCCTTTCGCCATGGCCTTGCATGCCAGCTTTGTTGTAAATCGAAGGTCCCCGAATGCGTGGGTGGAGTTCCGCGCTCTGTCCTAGTCCGCGGGGCTTTCGGTCTGTTCTGCATGAATCCACCGCGTCTCCATCACGGTTGTTTTTCGGTAACTCTGCACGGAAGGCTGAGCAGCTTCTCCATCTTTGTTCTGCAACAGTGTATCGGCTAGTCTTGGTAATTTGCATTTCCATACACATTTTAGAATCAGCTTTTCAAATTCCACAGAACATCCTGTTGGGATTTTGATTGGATCGAACCACATCCGTAGGTCGGTCAGTTTGGAAAGAAGCCACCGCGTTGTGGTGTGGAGCGGATGCGGAGGGCACAGAGCCCTACGTTTGCCCGGGCAGCCTTTCAATTCTCCCAACAGTGCTTTCTTATTTTCCGAGTGGAGGTATTTCCAGCTCCGTGTTAGATTTCTAGTATTTGATATTTCTGATGATGATGCACGTGGGATCTTTGTCAAGATGTTCTGTTCTGACTCTTTATGGTCAGTATGATTTCGCACCATGCGAAATGGCCAATCTTTGACTGGCTGACCTATCAAAACAGCAATTTCACGTGGTTCGAACCAATACGCAGACATTCAATTGGTTTCGATACGGTGGCACTGCATCCACTACCTTGTTAAATTCCCGCGGTAGTTGTGACCCGGTACCTGCAGATTCTTTTGGGCTATCTGTGCGCCGCGGCGTGTCATCCGTCCATACCTGGCTGATACCTTCCTTTCCAACCATTACCACTTCTGTCTCTTTTTCTTGCGTCGCCACGTTGCCTGGAAACCCTGTACCGTGCGGAATAGAAGCTGTGATAGGCGTCCTTGCCTCGCTGCTGAACTCAAAGGGGAGGTTTGAGGAGGGCGGGCACGTAGCAGCGAGCATGGGGAGAGGGTGCTGCATAGTGGAAAAGGTGGATTGAGGTGGGGACCGGAAGCAGAGGGGACGCAGGGGCTCTTCTCTTGTGTGGCCTTAGACACATTCCTGACCTCTCAGCCTCACGACTCCTCCCCGAAGGCCTGACCGGACATGCGCAGAATCTGGGAGCTGCCCGTGGAGCTGGGGGGGCTTCGATGATTGGTAGGGAGGCGAGGCCTCTGCCGAGGTGGCCCGAACCTTCTCCGCTTCTTTTCCCAGGGCTGTCCCCACAGCAGCCGTGCCCTCAGGGGTCCACTAACTGCAGGAAGCAGTGCGAGCAGGATTACTACCTGGACAGGGACGGCCGCTGCACGGCCTGCGTGAGCTGTTCAAGAGGTGAGAGTCGAGTCTTGTCTTTCCTCCGGGGCTCTTCCAGGGGGCAGGGGGTGCGGGTCTTGCAGGAGAGGCTGAGACTCAGGGGGTGGGGAGCACCGAATTCGGTCTTGGGCTGCTCAGCCCTCGGAAGTCTGGCTCACTGCTCTGGCGTTTTGAGCAGCCAGCTTCCAGCGACGCCCGCTCATGATTGTGGGGTGGGTTTTTCATGACAGTAACCCCTTTTCAGAGAGTTTCTATTCGCTCGCTCTCTTCTGCAAGGAAACATTTGTTAATCGCCTCCCTGTTCCAAACTTGTCTCATTATTTTTTGTGACTGTCCTATGTGGCACAGATTGCGATTGTCCCCATTTTATCGATGAGGAAACTGAGGCTTTGGGAAGTCAAGGGACTTCTAAAGGCCACAAGCCCTCAGAGTGTGGCAGGGCTGGAGTTGGAGCATAGGGCGTCTGCCACCGAGTTCTGGGCTCTGGTCACTCCACTGCTCCGCCTCTCAGAGCACACTCCGGACAAGCGCTTGCTGAGTGACTGCTGTGTCCATGGCAGAATCACAGCCCGCAGGTGTTTTCCCTGCGGCCAGCTCACCACAGCCTCTTAGCATCGCCAACTGCCCTGTGACTTCCATGAAGCCCACACAGGGCAGGGGAGGTGACCCAGGACCCAGCCCACTCACAGAGGCCGCCGGGGGAACGCGTGATTCTTTCTCCTGGTCTAAGGTTCCTTTCATGCTGCAACCCAGACCAGAGGCAAAGGGACACCAACCAGAGAGAAGAACACTCAGTGTGGCGTCACTGGGGGCCACACTGTTCAGTGACTAAGTCCACGTCATAAATTTTCTCAGAACTTAGTGGTGAAAAACAAACCATTCATTATACTCATGGATTCTGTGGGTCAGAATTCAGACAGGGCACTGTGGGGACAGTTGGTCTCTGCTTCATGCTGTCTGGAGTCTCATCTGGAAAAGTCGAAGGCTGGAGGCTGGAATCCTCTGAAAGCTTATTCATCGGTGTGTCTGGGGGTTGATGGCAGCTGCTGGCGGGGGCCTCAGTGCCTGTCTGTATCAGCCTCTGTGTGGCTAACTCTGGGCTTCCTCAAGGCCTGATGGCCGGATCACAAGGATGGGAGCGGAGGGTAGAGAAGCCATATCCCTTTTTATGACCCAGGCTTAGGAGTCACATGGTGTAACTTCCCCAACTCTCTACATGTTGAGTCGAGGGAAGGAAAAATTCGGGGCCAGAAAAATTGCTGTGGCCTTTTGAGAAAAAACCTATAATCTGTCACAGACGCCATGTCAGATGGAGATGCAAAAGATGGCTCTGAGCCCAAGAGTTCCTTTCCCCCCCCATAGCTGAAGCCCTGCAAGGCAGCGGATGGAGCACAGGGACGGAGAGCATGGGCCCTGGAGCCCACGTGCCGGGTTCAAATCTTGGCTCAACCACTTCGTAGCTTAGAAACTCCAGCACGTTCCTTAACCGATTTGTGCCTCGATTTCCTCATCTGTGAGATGGGCATAGTAATAACAGACGATCTCAGAGAGTCGCAGGAATGAAATGGGTTAAACTAGTTTGATCTGGGTAGAGGGCCAAGAATGCCGCCTCGCACACACTCGATTGTGTTGATGGCCACAGTAGTGACGATGGCTGTCACCGCCCCAAGTCATCTCACGATCGCTGAGCCCGCTCTTGCCTTCTGCACAAATTCCCCAAATCCTCCCCGGTTCCCGCTCCCTCTGGAGGTTGCGGGAGAGACTGTGCAGTCCCTTATCTTCGTCACGTGCGGTCTCTAAGTATCCTGCCCAGGAGAAGTGTTTTTACTGAGCAAAGTCATATTAGTCGGATCTACTGCTGTAGTGATTCCATTTCCGCAGAAATAGAGTGTGAGAAACATCCCCAAACACATAAGTGCATTATTATACCTTTTCTTTTACAAAACCTCTAACATTTTAATTTTTGATTTTGGAAAAAAAAAAGTTATCTTTGAAAATTTCAAATGTGTTCAGAAGTGGAGGGAATTGGGAATGGTTATGGCCTATCACCCAGTTTTAAAGAATCATCAAGTCGTGGCCAGTCTTGGTTTTTCTTATACCCACACCCACTCATCCCTGCCCTCTAGGTTATTGGAACAGCTTTATTGAGATATAGTTGACGTACAATAAAGCGCACATGTTGAAAGTGTGCGATCTGATACGTTTTGGCACAGGCATGCCACTGTGAGACCCTCACCACCCGTCGAGATAACGAGTGAACTATCTGTCGCCTCCAAAAGTGTCCTTCTGTTCCTTACCACTCCCTATGCCCACTCCCATTCCCAGGCGATCCTTGTACTTTCTGTCACTGTGGAGTAGTTTGCATTTCCTAGTATTTTGTACAAATGGAATCATGTCGAATAGGCTCCTTTCTCATCTGCCTTCTTTCGTGCAGCATCGTTATTTTGAGTCTGCAGAAAGGTCTGCTCGATGGAAGAATCTAACGAGCATTTGCTTCTGGAGAATGCTTTTCTGCCCTTCTGGGGGTTCTCTGCACCCCTGCCTTTGCCATCCCTGATCTTTCCCCATAACCCTCCCCGTAGATGACCTCGTGGAGAAGACACCTTGCACGTGGAACTCCTCCCGCGTCTGTGAATGTCGACCTGGCATGTTCTGTGTCACACTGGCTACCAACTCCTGTGCCCGCTGCATCGCCTGTCCCGTCTTCCCACCAGGGATGGTCCAGGGTAAGCAGTCCGTACCCCCAACCAAGGGGCTCAGGTTTGTGCCCCCACCGCTATACCTCCCCTCACCCCCAACTGGGCAAATGACCTTCAACCCCAGCTGTCAACCAGGTCAGGCTTGGGCTTCGTTTGTTTGTTCTGAATAGTTAGTTAGAAACCATCGTAGAAACCAGTGAATGGAATGAAGTCCAAATTTCTCATTTCGGTAAGATGATTTTATAAAAAAAGCTTTTTATCACTGATGATTCTTTTTCTAAAAAAATTCTTCCTTTAATAGTTGGGCTGGTATAATCTTGACTTGTTTGCAAGGCTGTTTTATTGACTCGAGATAGGTGAATATAAAGTCTATGAAGAGGCTTCCAACTCAAGGTGGTAGACATTTGCTCGAGTGCAGAAAAGTATAAACTCTTGATAGTGAAACAAACAAACAGGATTGATCAGCAGCTTAGAGATTTTGACAAATTTCTAGAAAGTAGAAAACCGACGGAAGCGTGGTGACAAATGAAACCAAGTGGAGGAATTCGCTCCATGAGGGCTGCAGGAAAAGCGAGGGGCAACTCACTCTTAAGACCCCCAGACGAGCTGCGGGCTCAGAGCAGGCAAGTAAAATGACGGATGGGTGTGAAGTGGAGAATTGCAGAGCGCAACTTCATCTCGAAAATAAAATTCAAAAATTCGTAAGGGCCGTATACCATGGGCACTGGCCAGTCCGAACAGATGGTGCCTGGCAACGATAATCAGCATTTTGGCCAAAGACACTGAAGGGGTGCCTACGGAGAGCCAGGCCACCAGTGTGGTACTGCCACTCTGGTGGCAAAGCCCTCTTCGTGTATTGCGGAGCGCGTCCTGTCAATAGGCTATTGCTGCTCAGTCGCCGAAGTGAAGGCTGCCAGTACCTCACACCCCCACCTGCAGGCCCAGAGTTCCCAGGTAGACCTCAGGGAAGGAACCCGTTGTGAAAAAGGCAGACTAACACCACAGCAGAAGAAACCTCACTAGCTATTGGAATATTCAGCACAGTCCTTTTTTCACAATGTGAATGAGCAGTAAAGATCTTCAGACTGGAGAGAAGCCAGAGAATAACAGGATACACAAACAGGAAAGCTCACTATAGATGAAGCAATGATAAATCTAGGTCTAGAAGAGAACTTAGTCCACCGAAAATTTCAAGAAGTTGTTATATCCACCAAGTGAGAACAGAATGCTATGAAAAAAGAAGAGTAAAAGAACAGAGGACAAGAGATGGCTTTTAGAAAGTGTGCTCGTTATCCATCTATGGCCTCTCAGCTTCCAACTAACTCACCCTTCGGGACCTGCTCTGTGAGAAAGGACTGGCCTCTTTAAGCCTTTCTCCTTGTGGGCGCGATCTTAAACTCTGCCAGTAGAGGGCGCTGGGGGCATTGCATCAGGAAAGAGGCTTCTCTTGGCTGCATCTGCTTTTTGTTGGACCTGCTGCATAGTCTGGGAGGAGGGCATGTGCGTGGGAACATCTGGTGGTGCTCTGTCCAAGTTGTGCTCCCAGAGCAGGCAGTCCCTTGGCAGCCTCGCAGCCCCAGCCTAGGCCTGGTGGCCACCTTGGCATGGCCCTTCCAATAAGGATACTGGCACATATCTTCCATATCTTGGCTATTGTAAATAATGCTGCAATGAACATAGGGGTGCATATATGTTTTTGAGTTAGCGTTTTAGATTTTTTCAGGTAACTGCCCAGAGTGGAGTTGCTAGGTCACATGGTAGTTTTATTTTTAATTTTTTTGAGGAACCTCCATACTGTTTTCTATTGTGGCTGCACAATCCCACCAACAGTGCATAGGGGTTCCCATTTCTACACATCGTTGCCAACACCTGTGTTTGTTGATTTATTGATGACAGCCATTCTTACAGATATGAGGTGATATCTCATTGTGTTTTTAATTTGCATTTCCCTGATGATTAGTGATGTTGAGCATCTTTTCAAATGTCGATTAGCTATCTATATGTCCTCATCGGAGAAATGTCTATTGAGGTCCTCTGCCCATTTTTTAATTGGATAATTTGTTGTTTTGTTGTTAAATTGTATGAGTTCCTCCTATATTTTAGATATTAACCCCTTATCAGATGTATCACTGGCAAAAATCTTCTCCCATTTGGTTGGTTGTCTTTTTGTTTCGTTGATGGTTTCCTTTGCTGCTTTTCGGTTTGATGTAGTCCCAATTTTTTGTTTGTTTGTTTCCCTTGTCTGAAGAGACATATTGAAAAAAATATTAGAGTGATGTCAAAGAGTTTCCTGCCTACATTTTCTTCCAGAGTTTTATGGTTTCGGGCCTTACGTTTAAGTATTTAATCCACTTTGAATTTCTTGTATGTAGAGTAAGAAGTGATCCAGTTTTATTTTTCACAAGTATCTATCCAGTTTCCCCAGTACCTTTATTGAAGAGACTGTATTTACCCCATCGTATATTCTTGCCTCCTTTGTCATAGATTAATTGCCAATATAGGCGTGAGTTCATTTCTGGGCTCTCTATTCTGTTCCATTGATCTGTGTGTCTGTTTTATGCCAATACCATGTTATTTTGATAACTATAGCCTTGTGGTATAGTTTGATATCAGGTAGCGTGATACCTTCAACTTTGTTCTTCTTTCTCTAGATTACTTTGGCTATTCAGGGTCTTTTGTAGATCCGTGTAAATTTTAGGATTGTTTGTTCTGTTTCTGATAAAAATGCCATTGATATTTTGATAGGAATTGCATTGAATCTATAGGTTGCTTTTTGGGTAGTGTGGACATTTTCATGATGTTAATTCTCCCTGTCCATGTGCATGGTATAGCTTTTTATTTATTTGTATTTTCTTCAATTTCTTTCTTCAGTGTCCTATAGTTTTCTGAGTACAGGTCTTTTATCTCCTTGGTTAAATTTATTCCTAAGTATTTTATTCTTTTTGATCCAATTGTAAATGAGATTGTTTTCTTAATTTCTCTTTCTGATAGTTTGTTATTTTTGTATAAAAGGCAATTGATTTCTGAATATTAATTTCATATCCTGCTACTAACAAATTGATTTATTAGTTCTAATAGCTTTTTGGTAGAATCTTTAGGGTTCTCTCTATATAGTATCATATCATCTGCAAATAATGACAGTTTTACTTCTTCCTTTATAATTTGGATGGCTTTTATTTCTTTTTTTGTCTGATTGCAGTGGTTGGGACTTCCAATACTATCTTGAATAAAAGTGGTGAAAGTGGACATTCTTGTCTTGTTCTTGATATTAAGGAAAAAGCTTTCAGCTTATTATCACTGAGTATGATGTTAGCTGTGGGTTTGTCACCTATGGCCTTTATTTTGTTGAGATATGTTCCTTCTATCCCCTCTTTGCTGAGAGGTTTTATCAAAAATGGATGTTGGATGTTGTCAAATGCTTTTTTATCTCTTGATATGAATATATGATTTTTATCCTTCATTTTGTTTATGTGGTGTATCAAATTAATTGCTCTAGACCTTGAATGGAGTTATCGTTACAGGGAAGTATACATTCTTCAAAATTCATCAAACCGTACACTTAGGGGAATTGTCTTCTATATAAATTATGTCCCAATAAAGTTAATTTCAAAAGAAAGAACTTTATGTTTACGGCCATGCTACCCTGAACAAGCCTGATTCCGTCTGATCTTGGAAACTAAGCAGGGTCAGGCCTGGTTAGTACTTGGATGGGAGACCACCTAGGAAGACCAGGTGCTGTAGGCGTAAAAAATAAAAAAATAAGGGGTTGTAAGCTGACAAGGTCCTTGCAATCTGTGAGGTCAACCAAAGGTTGCCTCACTTAAAACAAAAACCAAAACAAACAAACAAAAACCAAAACAACAAAAAAGAAAGACCTTTAAAAATTGAGACTTCCTTTAAATGCCAAGAGATATTTAAATTTATTTATTTATATTTATCAGGTTTTTCATAAATAAAATCAGAAGGTGATCATCACCAGGCCACCTTCATACATGATCACAGGAGGCTGGAGAGGAGGGACATTTTTTACACTTCGATCTTTTGAAATAGAAATCTGATTGTCTCAGACAACTACAGCGGCAGGAACAGTGCATTACAAACAACCTTGATATTCACTTCAGCGTTCATCTCTCACTCCATGGGTCAGCTAGGCTGCTCTGCCGTCTTGCCTGGGCTCCCAGGTTTGGTTTGGTTTTTCTCTGTGTGTTTCTCACACTTCTGGGACCAGCGGGAGCTGGCTGCCCACCTGGGTCTCTTCATGGCAGTGGTAGAAGTGCAGAAATTGGGGTGAGTGGAAGAACAGATGCCTCGAAGGCCCAACTGGGAAGGAGCACACTGTCATTTCCATCCCATTCCACTGACTGGAAAAGTCTGACAGCCAAGTTCAGGCACGAGTGGGGCCAGGGCACAGACAGACAGCACTTGCCTCAACCTGGAGGAGCTGCAGAGTCACCTGGCAGAATGTCGATATGGGGCGGGGAGAGAAGTTGGACCCGTCGTGCAATCTGCCATACCGATCCCATCCTATTGTTAATTACCATCATCACTTTGGGGAGAAAGACTCAATTTTTAAAAACAGCTTGGTCGAGGTACGATTTCTGTGCTATAAAATCTATTTAAGTGTACAATTCCATGATTTTTTAAGAAATTTACAAAGTTGTGAAACTATGACAACTATAAAAAAATAATATAAACAGGGCTACCTTAAAAATGGCATCAGACTCTTAGAAACGATAAACAAATACGGCAAAGTTGCAGGGTTCAAAATTGATGTGCAAAAATCCATTGCATTCCTGTATACTCACAGTGAAATGTCAGAACGAGAAATGAAGAAAACAAACCCATTTGCAATGGCAACAAAAAGGATAAAATACCTAGGAATAAACTTAGCAAAAGAAGTGAAGTCATGTACACTGAAAACTACAAGACGCTGTCGAAAGAAATTGAAGAAGACACAAAGAAATGGAGAGATAGTTCGTGTTCATGGATTGGAAGAATGAACATAGTTAAAATGGCCATATTATCCAAAGCTCTATACAGATATAATGCAATCCCCATTAAAATCCCCATGGCATTTTTCAAAGAATTAGAACAAAAAACCATCAGATTTGTATGGAATCACAAAAGACCCTGAATAGCCAAGCAATCCTCAGAAAAAAGAACAAAGCCAGAGGTATCACACTCCTTGACTTCAAATTCTGCTACAGAGCAACAATAATTAAAATAGTATGGCGCTGATAGAAAAACAGACACACAGACCAATGAAACAGAATTGAGAGCCTCAACAAACCCACACATATAAGAGCAACTAATTTTCAACAAAGGAACAACTAATTTTCAACAAAAGTGGAAAAAGGAAAGCCTCTTCAATAAATGGTGCTGAGAAAATGGGAAAGCCACATGCAAAAGAGTGAAACTGGACTGCTATCTGATACCATATAGGAAAATTAAAGTGGATTAAAAACTCGAATCTAAGACTTGAAACAATGAAATACATAAATAAAACAATAAAATACATAAGTAAAAAACAATAGAAAAAAACATAAGTGCTAAACTTATGGATCTTGGTCCTAGAGGGGTTTTTGTGAACTTGACCCTAAAGGCAAGGGAAGTAGAAGCAAAAATAAATAAATGAGACTATACCAAATTAAAAAGCTCTGCACAATCTAAAGAAACCATCAACAAAACAAAAAGGCAATAAACTGAATGGGAGAAGATATTTGCAAATGATAACACCTATAAGGAGCTAATTATCCAAAATATATAAAGAACTCACACAACTTAACAACAAAACAGTCCAATTAAAAAATGGGCGGAGGATCTGAACAGACACTTTTCCCAAGAAGACATACAAATGGCCAACAGATATATGAAAAGATGCTCAACTTCGTTAGCTATAAGGGAAGTGCAAATCAAAAGCACAATGAGATACCATCTCACACCTGTTAGAATGACTATTATCAATAAGATAAGAAATCACAAGTGTTAGAGAGAATATAGAGAAAAAGGAACCCATGTACCCTGCTGATGGGGATGTAAACTGGTACAGCCACTATAAAAAATATATGGACGTTCCTCAAAAAATTAAGACTGGGATTACCATATGACCTAGCAATCCTTCTTCTGGGTATCTACCCCCCAAAATCGAAAACATTCATTTGTAAAGATATATACACCCCTATGTTCCTTGCAGCATTATTTGCAATAGCCAAGACATGGAAACAACCTAAGTGTCCTTTGACAGATGGCTGGATAAAGAGGTGGTACATACACACAATGGAATACTATTCAGCCATAAAAATGACGAAATATTGCCATTTGTGACAACGTGGATGGATCTCGAGAGTATCATGCTAAGCGAAGTAAGTCAGATGGAAAAGGACAAGAACCATATGATTTCACTCGTATGTGGGATGTAAAACAGAAAGCAGCAAATGAACCAAAGCAACCAACCAAGCAGACTCACAGACACAACAGGATGGCGGTCACCCGAGGGGAAGGAGCACGGGGGGAAGATGAAGAGGGTAAAGGGGGTCAAATAAATGGTGACAAAACGAGACTAGACTTTGGGCGGTGAGCACACAACGCGATATACAGATGTTTTGTTATGAAGTTGTACACTCGAAACTTATTAATGTTATGAACTAATAAATTTAATAAAAAATGAAAAAAATATAAAAACGAGGTCAGAGCTGCCATCCAAGAGGAATCGCCTTGCACATCTGATGCCTCAGACCTTTGGAATGTTAAAATGGCAAAATAACCTTTGGACCGGGCCTAAAGAAGCCTGTGCCCCAAAGAACTGGTTGCAAAGATAACAAGAAAGCCGATATTATGACCACTGGACGGAAAATTAAAACATCCTTTAGAATAAACATCACTATGTTTATTTATCTGCACTTACAGAAATGCCTGCCTTCTGTTGATGTAATTAACATTCTATTGATGTAATTGTGCTCCTTCCTTTTCTCATAAATACCCTCTCCCTCTGCCTCCGAATTGGAAAACTATTTGGGTTTCTGCCTGAATCATTCTTCCCAAATAGCTATTGTTTTGGACCTCGAGTAAACACCTATTGTCTCTTACTTTGGGTTTTATTTTCGGGTTAATGTTAAGAAACCTCGTGCCCTTTAGTGGTCAACTCGTCCATCCCCAGCCCAGACAACCACTAATCTACTTTCTGTCCCTCTAGATAAGCATTATTTGGACATTTTTAATATATGTTCTTCTGTGTCAGAAAGGGCTTCTTTCACTAAGTATAACATTTTCGAGGTTCATCCATGCTGTAGCATGTGTTAATACTTCCTTTTTTATTGCCAAACAATATTCCAGTGTCCAGATATCCTACATTTTGATCAGGCTCCTTGGCACTGACTCTTAAGACCACTCTCTGCAGGTACAGCTGAGCGGGACACCACCCATGAACCATCTCCCCTGGGGACTCACCTCAACTGCAGCACCAACCCAGAGGACATCAAAACGCCCGCCAGGTGACTCCCTGGCCCCTTTGTGGGTAGCTGGGATGGGGGTAGAGGCGGGGTCTGGGCTGGGTTTCTGTGCCAAGCCCGCAAGTCATTTCGGAGCATGTGTGCCCAGCTCTCTGCTGGCACCCCTGGAGAGCCAGAAGGCCTAGAAATGCAGTCGCCGCCCTCGGAGCGCGGGCAGAGGCTGTGGGCAGAAGCTCTGGGGACTCAGGCCCGTCTGCACGATCTCTAGGGACAGGGAGTTATTCCCGAGCGCCCACTTGCCTTCTTCCACTTCCATCGTCATCGGTCTCGCCTCTTGCTTCTCTCCCTGCAGCCCTGTCCCCTCCCGGATCCCCCTGTCCAAGGGGCATGGAGGGGGTGTCACCCCCCCCTCGGGGTACAACTCCATCTCAACGAGTGCTGCCGTCTCTTCCTCCTCCACGGGAAGGCCCCGTCTGGTTTCAGGTAATGATCACACCCCAGGAGTCAGGGCCTTCCTGTCAGGGGGACAGAAGGAGGGTGGCTTCTCCCCAGGTGATGGCATCCACTGGGTGGGGAGACCAAGGTGGACCCCAGGTTTCTGGCCTCTTCGGCTGGGGCCGCGGCTCTCACTTGCTAGTGATTCTTCCTTAATTCCTGTGGACAGGGGTTTCACTCGCAGCTTCCTCCCCACGACCCATAACTGCCACTCAGAAACTACTCGGTTCACGCTGAGGGCAGTTCATTTCAGAACCTGAAGTTCCAGTCTTGGGCCCTAGGTAGCGGTAGTTCTCAGACCAGGCGTTCTCAGAACGTGGTGCTGGACTTGCAGCATCAGCAACTTGTTAGAAAAACAAATTGGGGGCCCCGCCCCAGCCCTACCGAACGGAGTCTGCATTTTAACTTGGTTCCCAGGAGATTCATGTGCACGTTAGAGTTTGAGAAGTACTTCCTTGCCTCGTACTACTTTTTAACCTCTAAAAATGCACTAAAAGCAGTAACTAGTTACACCATCTTCGTAAACAGCAAAAGGAAAGGAGGAGGCAAGTTAAGTACTAAGATGTGAAGAAATAGACCTAGATAGCGGTTCAACGCGTGGGTGCTGGAGGCCCCCTGGCCCGCCCAAGCGGGATTCTGCCGTTTACCCTCAGGCTGACCTTGACCGAGTTCCTTGACCTTTGAGAGCCTCCGTGCCCCTCGTTTGTAAAACGGAGATGGCAATGGAGCCCTGTGGCACAGGGCTGTGGATTCCCTCATTCAGGGAGCACTTGCTGGGGCGGAGCAGATCCCATATCTGCCCGCATGGAGCGTCCGTCTAGAGGGGAGGCTGGGAGTTTGAGCAGGCTTAGCACTTTGTTGTCTGTTTGTCGGCTGCTCAGGGCTGCACATCACGCGTGCCCTCCTCCACGGTCCCCAGACCTCATCCCTTCGGACCTCAGTGCCTTCTTCATTCTGGTTCCTTGGCTCAATTTCTCACCCTCTAGAAACGGTTTGTTTTTTTCTCCCTATTAAGCCACCCAAGTGGAGCCAGGTGAGGGAGGGAAGGTGGGTAAAGGGCTGGACCAGGTAGATACAGGGCCTGGGTTTCAGTCCTGGGAGCCACGCGGAGGCGAGAGCTGGCTCGCGTGCCCTGGCTCACGACCGTGATGTGGACTGAGGGCCTCTCCGTGTTCCAGGACCCGCGCTCCTCTGTTTGATCCTCGTGCTGGTCGTGGTCGTCGGCTCCAGCTCCTTCTTCCTGTGCCACCGCAGGGCCTGCTGGAAGTGGATTCGGCAGAGTGAGTGGATGTGTCCTCGGGGAGGGCCGGGCGCTCCGTGCTGTCCTGGCCTGGGTGCCCGCCCCACCCTGCCCTCCGAGGCTCTCTGAGGCTGGCATCTCCAGTCTCCTTCCTGGTATCATTGCAGAGCTCCACCTGTGCTACCCAGTCCAGACCTTCCGGCCCAAGCCGGAGCCCGTGGGTAAGTGTCCGGACGTCCAGAGGGGCTGCTCGAGCCACATGGACATGTGACAGCTCTGGGCCCTGGGTTTGGGGCTCCCTTGGGCTCCCTCTGTATGGCTTCCCACAAGTACTCCTCTCTCCGACCTCGTCCGTGATGGGAGTGTAACGTGGGTGGAAACTGACGGCACGGACGGTGCAGGCGGGGAGCTGGCGTGAAGGTTTGGAGGTCTACTTAGCTTTCCGGGGTTCCTCCGCAGCGCCCCAGGAGGGGCTTCCTGAATGCCGTTCGTTCCTCTCTCCCCTCTCTCCCCACTTCCCAGCCTCCCATTCCTCCCATCCCCTCTCTCGAGCTGGCAGCCCAGGGGCATTGGGGTCAGTAGGGCAGGCTGGTAGGGCTGGAATCCTGGTGCTGCTACTTACAAGCCATGTGACCTGGGCGATTTACTCAATTCCTCTGCCACTTAGTTTCCCCGTCTGTAAAATGGGGACAGTAGGACCTACTTCAGAGGGTGGCGTGTGGCTCAGTCGAGATGGGGCCTGTTGAGCACTGTGCAGAATGTCTGCACGCGGTCTGTGCTCAATGAACCGTGGCCACTGTTTGCTGACCGGCCTGTGTCTGGGGCCTCTTTCCTCACCAGGAATCCCAGGCCTTCCTGAGTTCTAGGTTGTTCTGAGCCCCTCCCTGGTCCTTGCTCTCTGATCCCTTTCCAGGCTCCAGGCCACCTCCTCCAGGCAGCCTTCCAGAGCTCCTGGCCCTCCTCACCCATCCAGGCAGCAGCACCCACCTCTTACCTGGTGGCGGGGTGTCCCCAGTCATCTTGTGCCAAGTGTCTTCTCCCTCCCGTGCCGCCCCTTTCAAGGCGGGGCAAGGCCTCCCTCAGCAGCTCGTGCACTGGGCCCTGGCCACGGGGCAGGAGCAAACACGGTTCCAGGCAGGCTCCGCTGGAGGCTCTCACTGACCCAGGAACCCCAGGGGAGATGGGTGCTGATCTTCATTCTGTAAGGAGGTGGCTCACTGGCCCACAGCTTAATAAGTGCCACTACCAGACGCTGGCCCTTGAGATTTGGGTTTTGTTTGGAGAGAGCTCAGTCCTGTCCCCTCTGCCTTCCTCCTCCCAAGCTCTATCCACCACCCCATGCCCACCCGGGAGCCAAGTGGTCAGCCCAGGCCAGGTCATGGCCCTGTGGCCCCCGTCTCCCCAGGGCCCTTGGAGACCCTTGCTGTAGCCTGACTTTTGACTTGGGCACAAAAACAGTCCACTGAGGCATGTTTTGAATTTGATGAGTTTCACAAGCAGGTGCTAGTGTTCCCTTCACAAGGGGGGTTTTTGTGTTTTGATAGTTTCAAGCCTTTTTCCATGAGCTGTCAGGCTCAGTGTCTCATTGAAACCCATGTTTGCTTTCTTGACATTTTTCTAGTATTAAAATTTCCATTGCCGTCAGTTTATTTTTTTTCTTCGAACCTTTGTGATAGCAGTTTTGTCACATACAAAAAATAGAGAGAGAGAGAGAGAAAGAAAAAAAAAAAACACCTTCCCTTCAGAAGCCAGGCCTACAAGGAACCCCGAGCCCTGAGACTCAGTGGTGGCCATCCAGTTTGGGGCTGGTTCTGGCCCTCTGGGTTCCAGTGGGTCCCTGGGGATCTGGGTCCCCAGGCCTGAGACGGAAGGAAGGTGAGGCCAGGGTCGGCACACAGGGCACAGGATGAGAATGGATTGAGCAGGGTGGACACCCCATCCCGCTGGAGCTATGGGGGCCACAGGGGTGAAGGAGCGTTCATTCACTTGTTTCATTTACATATTCAAATCACGTCACTGAGCTCTTCCTAGTGGCTCTGTGCTGGGTACAGAAACTGTCCTAGCTTAACCTGTGTCAGTTGCTCAAAAAGACTAAAGGCCAGCAGGACAGAAGTGGACGCTCCAGCTGTCCCCGTCCGGGAACTGCAAGGCTGGGGCAGCACTCGGTGTGACAAGCAGTTCATTCGTCACCACTTATCACCCCGCTTCACCATGAGGAACCGGAGGCACGGGAAGATGAGGGAATTTGTTTAAGGCCATCTGATTAATAAGCAGGACAACCAGGATTATGTGGGTGGTGAGATTTTTGTTAAAAGGGTCTTTGACCCTCATACTATTGACAGTCGGGTCCAGATCATTCTTTGCCGTGGGGGGCTGTCCCGTGATTGTAGGGTGTTAGGCAGTTTCCCTGGTCTCTACACCCACCGGACACTGGTAGACAAACGACAATGTCTGCAGACTTTGCCAAATGTTCCCTGGGAGGAAAATCATTTCTGGTTGAGAAACACTGATTAAAATTCTTTTAATCTTTCATTTTAATAGACATCGAAGTCATTACTTTATAGGTTACTCCAGGCAAGTTTAAATTGAAAAAATGTTTTCTTCGTTTTGAAACAATTTCAAACTTACAGAAAAGTCTCAATACAGTACAAAGAACTTACTTTTTTCTGACCCATTCGACAGTAAGTCACTGGCTTCATGCCTTACCATCTCTGAGATTTCAGTGTGAATTTCATACACCATCAGAGCATATTTTCACACGACTGTAGTAAAACCATCGAAATCACCTTGATGCATCACCACCCACTAATTCTCAGACCCCATTCAAGTTTCTTCTTCTATCCCAGTAATGTCCTTTATAGCAAAATAATCCATCATGCTGCATTTGGTCGTCGCGCCTCTGGAGTCCCCTTGACTTTGGGTCTGTTCCTGTCTCTTCCTTCGCATCCACAACCTTGCCACTTTCAAGATCCTACCTCGAAGTTGCTCTCTCCTCCTTGGTAATTGCTAAGTCTTTTGAAGGGAGGTGCTTTGAGGCCATGTAACTAGCCTTAGGCTGGCTCCCGTGTCCTTTCTTCCCCATCCTTTAGTGTCCGGAGCACTTCCAAGATGTTCCCATCTTAGCTCGTACTTTTCCTGTCCCTGCCCTGGAGTCCGCCATCTCTCCAAGGAGCCCGGGGATGTGAAGGAAGGAGTGCCAGTTGCTGAAGCCTGGCTGAACCTCTGTGCCAGACTCCCCCCGTGAGTCTCTTCTGCTTCCCATAGCAGCTGGGACCCCAGGCCACAGAGGGGATGGGGCCGAAAGGGGAGAGTGACGGGGGTGGAAGGGACCATTAATTCATGAGTCAGAACTCAGGTGCTCAGTGGCAGTGGCCCTCGGGGCAGCCCCGTGATACCGTGTCCTTGTTGCGGGGAGCTGGCACCCTGGCTGTGTTTACGGGAACATCACAGTCATTCCAAAAGCAATGGAACCAATAAAGGAAGACAGTGGACTTAAGTGGCAGTTTTAAGGTAAAAGCACTTAGGAAATCTGACTTCTGTACGTGGCACAATTTGTTCTGGGTCTTTATCAAAGTATACGTGTGGGTTATGACATGGCTAGAGGCATGTGTTGATACCTTCTGGATTCTACCTTTCCACCTTCATATTATTCTGTGCTTATTTCTCAGAATCAGTATCGAAAGCTGGTTGTCTCTTCGGCATGATAGAGTACCAAGCCACATTAACGTCTTGAGACGCACTATGTGCTAAGCAGTGTCCTGGGCGCCTTCCCTTTTTAATGTTTTAATTTAAAAATTTTTTTAAATAAACTTAATTTTTTTAGAGCAGTTCTAGATTTACAGAAAACTTGAGAAGATAATAGAGTCCCCATACACCTTTTAGCTAGTTTCCTCTCTCATTAATTTCTAACATGAGTATGGTGGGTAATCTGTCACAATGAAAGAACTGATGTCGCATTACTATTAACTAAAGCCCATAGTCTATTCAGATTTAGTTTTCACCTAATGTCCCTTTTCCTGTTTCAGGATCCCACCCAGGACACCACATTACGCTTAGTCCTCAGCCTCCTCTGGGCTGTGATAGTTTCTGACCTTCCTTGTCTTTGACGACCTTAGCAGTTTTGAGGGGGGACTGCTCAGTTATGTTGTAGGGCAGACTTTTCTGTAAGTTTGAAATTGTTTCAAATTCTGTTGCAATTTGTCTGGTGCTTCTCTCCTGACCAGATTGGGTCACAGGTTTAAGGTGGCACAGGGTCATTTTCATCACCTCATATCAGAGGGACAGGATTTCAATGTGATTGATCACTGGGCTACTTTAGAGAGCTCATTTAATCTTTTTTTTTTAAAACTAATTTCTTTATCTTTTAGTTACAGTTGACATAGAATATTATATTAGTTTCAGGTGTACGATATAGTGATTAGACATTTATATAACTTATAAAGTGATTATCCCAATAAAACTAGTGCCCATCTGACACACCTAGTTATTACAGTATTATTGACTATAATATTTCTCATGGTATACTTGACAGACCCATGACTATTTTGTAACTACTAATTTATGTTTCTTAATCCTTTCCTGTGTTTCACTGATTTCCCCCAACCCCACCCATCTGGTAACCATCAAAATGTTCTTTATCTATGAATTTGTTTCTGTTTTGATTGTTTGTTTTGTTGTGTAGATTCCACAGGTAAGTGAAAACAAATGGCATTTGTCTTTCTGTGTCTGACTTAGTCTGCTCAGCACAATGGCCTCTAGGTCCATCCATGTTGTTGCAGACGGCACGCTTTCATTTTTTTTAATGGCCGAGTAACATTCTATTATATATATGTACCACCTCTAATTTATTCATTCATCTACAGACGGAAGCCCAAGTTGCCTCTATATGTCGACTATTGTAAATAATGCCGTGGCGAGCACACGCATGCGCGTGTCCCTTCGAAGCAGTGTTCTGGGTTTGTTCGAATAAATACCCAGAAATGAGAGCTCATTTAATCTTCACAAAAACCCTCCAAAGCTGGCACGTTTTCCAGATGAGGGGACTAAGGCCGGGAGAGGTGGAGTAATGTGCTGGGGTTTCATTGCCAACGCTCAGGATTGCTGGGCGGCCTCATCGGCCTCGTCGTTAGGCATCTGGCTTGTTGTCAGCTTTCTGGTGGTTATGAGTGCCCCTGCTGTGCTGGGTCTTGTTTTCGTTCCTTTATTTCCTGAGGGTGTGTCCCAGAAGAGGGATTACTGGGTCAAAAGGTTTTTATTGCCAGATGGCTCTTGAGAAAAATGGAACCAGTTCACAGGGCACACGCAGCTGTGTTCCTGTTTACCCATGTCCTCTCCAAGACTGAATTTTATCACCTTTAGTTATTTTCTCTCGTTATTTGTCACACTTCCCCTACCCATCCCACCATCCCGATGACTTGGCGGCAAATCACAGTTGCTGTTTGCAAAACTCGTCACTCTCAAAGGACGAAGATTCGGCTTCACTGACGTCATTTAAAAGAATGTGCCTCATACCGGAGAATATTTCCCAAAGTGATGGCTTAGGCAAGGGACAGTGGCTGGCCGGGGGAGTGAGCCATGGCCTCCCAAGGCGGCCACTCCACTGGGAGCAGCAGTTACCAGGTGGAATAAGCTCGGCCCATTTGTTAAGTCGAGAGTCAAGAACTGTGTCATTTTACACATGTACTTTTCATCATCGTCCTGGTCTATTTCCGCATTAAACGCGCACACTCCGTGTGCTGATGGGCATTTAAGAGGGACATGTCACAGCGTTTCCCACACTGGCCTGGTGACCACCCAGCTCGTCCGGTCTGCCCATCTTATTTGTGTTATCGTGGCTGTTTGGCTTCCAGCGAGTTTTCAGCTAGGATTCAGGGCTAGTGATTCTGTAGAACTACTGAAACCAGAGAGAATGTTCTGGAGGTCACTTAGCTGGCATGCTGGCATCTCCAACAGATTTCTCTGCTCAGGTGTGCACACCTAACCGTAAGGTATTTCCTGTCTCTGTAGGAGGATCATAAGAGGCTGCGCATCCCTGCGCTGGGAGTTGATTTGCTCCAGGAGAGGCCAGATGTCTGGGCACCATTGCCGGCTCTCTGAGCCATGGTTAAATGTACACATACACTTACTTGGCCATGACCTGGCACCCTACTTAATATGAGAGAAAAATTGGAACGGAGGGTGGGAGTTTGGGAGGAGGAAAGAGAGGTCGTGCCCTAAAGAGCATTGTGTCGACACCTCCTGAGCCCACTGAAGGGTCGGATTGCAGGGAGTGAGGTGGGGGACTGATGAGCAATTGTCCTTTGCTTTGAAGGTGGTCACATGGGCTCTTTCAGGCATAGTTAACAGAACACCGAACTCAGGCTGGCCTGAGCCGGAAGGGCTCCAGGGTTGCCTGGCTTCGGGAATGTCTGGCTGGGTGTTTGGAGCCGTGCTCAGGGCCCGTCATCCACTCTATCATCCCGTCTCGAGGTCGTCCATGTGTGTGATGGGATCTGAGGAGTTCTGGGGAGTTCTGGGGGACTACTTGGTAGTGGCAGTAGCCCCCGAACAACTTCTGAGCCAGCAGAAGCCGCCTTGGCTCCAGCTGGGGCGGGTGGCTCTCCTGAACCACTCTCCGTGTGGTGGTGGGGGGCAGGTGGGCTGGGGGGATCCAGTGTGCAGAGTGGCTTAGTGGCTGGAGGAGAGCTGGGGTTCCCCAGTTCCCTGTCACTGGACGAGGGAGCTCCTGTGACCCAGGCCTGGGGGATGGACACTGACCCTGAAACCTGAGCACTGCTCTCCAGACTAAGGGCCTAAGTACCAGCCACCACTGGGAGAAAGGGGGAGCATTTGCCCACTCGGGGTGGGGCAGGACCCCCGGTGAAATCATTGCTTTTTTCCTCTTTGCAGGTTCTAGGCCCCAGAGGAATCCCATAGTAAGTAGCCCCACCCGCCACCCCCAGCTTGGTGCCCCTAGAACTGACTCCTTCCCTAACATACCTGCTGGTTCTGAGACAGGGCTGGGGGGCGGGGCCGGCTCCCCCTGCAAGTTCAGACTGGGTCTGCCCTGTGCAGGCGGCTCTGAGCAGCGGGGCCTCAGCCAGGTTCTGGCCAAGGTCACAGTCCCACCCCCACAGCAGCCTCCGGCTCTTGGCTCATCCCGCCGGGGACTTCCAGAAGGGCCTCCCGGACCACGGATTTGGTCTGGGCCACTTCGAGTGCCAGGTGTGGTCGGGAGGAAGGCTGTATTTATTTCCCCTTTTCTCCTTTACTCTTCCATGAGTCGTGTCCTCACAGCTGAGGTGACAAATCAGGAGCTCAGCTTTTCAAAAACTTAACCATCATGCACCGAGGACTTACTAGGCACCTCGCTTTGTGCTTCTTTGAAGCCGTCCCAGGAGTCCTTACAACACACAGAGGTCAGTACAGAGGAACCAGAGGCGTAGGCAGAAAAGGTGGTTCCACAGCTGGAAAGTAGATTGACCAGGATTTGAGCCCAGGTTTGTGTGACTCCAAAGCCAGTGCTTTGAACAGTTACTGTGAACTGCCGCCTAGTGATGCCACCTTCATCTGCTCTTTATGAAGAGCTCACTTTGCCCAGGCTCTGGGCTGGCAGCTTTGCAAATGATCTTGCTGTTCCCAGGATCACCCAGGACGGGGCCTATACGCCAGGTTCTCACCAGGGCTTGTCCTCCCAGCTCTGTGCCCAGCCTCCCAGGGGCAGCTTGCGGAGTGGGAGCAGGGGCGCTGCCTTCCAGAGCTGAGGGAGGGGGCCCCCCCATGTGGCTGGGTCTCAGATGTATATGATTCACCCACCTTTTTTTTCACTTATCAATTCTCCCATTACTTTTTTTTAAAACTCAAACATTCATACATGGAGAAATCCTTTAATTTTTAAACATAATAGACCCACAATATGAGTTCAATTTCAAATTATGGGAGATCACATTCAAATGTGCTTCGGTCAGACAAGCTGCTGTTAAAATACCGAGAAATTTCAGGAAAAGGGCATCCATCGGTTTGTCATATCTTTTGGCTACGTGGGCCAACACATTAATAGTAAATTATTTAAAATGTATTTGGACTTCAAGTTAATATAAAAGAATATTGAGGAACATGTAGCTATATTTTAAGAATTACTCAAACTCGTTCCATTTTGAAGGCTGCAGGTAACTGTTGTACACGTGAACAGTTCACGAGACCATTTCTCTTCGCACTTCTTAAACCAACATTTTCTCTAAGACACAGCTATTTTTAGAATAAATTAGCGTAATTTTTAGAATACATTAGTGTAATGAGAAACGACTATCATCCAGGAGATCAAGGCTGGGCGGTTGGGGTGGCCTGGAGCTGACGTGTACAAGTGTGGATTCTGGAATGAGATACCAGGGTTCAAGTACTGGCCCAGACACTTCCTAACCCTGAGTAAGTCACTTGACTCCTTTGCGCCCCAGTTTCCTGATCTGTCAAATGGGGAGGGTGCTCATATTTGCCACCTCATAGGGTGGCTGTGAGGATTGACGTGTGTTGGGGGCCACGCACACAGTATGCTCTGTACGAGGTGGTCACGATCTTTATTATTCAGTCCAAGTTAAAAGCAGCATGACGTCCGGCACTCAGCACACAGGTGCATCGGCCTGTCGAGCCTGAGGAGCCTGGGGTAGAGGAGGGCAGCTTTAAAGCAGAGAGGGAGAGTCCCCGGGGCCGACAGTTCAGAGTCTTAGGGGAGGTCGGGGCACCTGGCATCAGTGCCCGTTTCTGTGCCCGCAGCAGCTGAAGGGGAGCGTATCGGTGACAGAGCCCTGCGCAGACGAGCTGAGGTTAATGAGCCCCCTGGCCGTGGCGACCTGCCCCGACGTGGGGACAACCTGCCTGGAAAGGCTGCAGCTGCTGGATGCCAGCCCAGCTAGCAGCCCCCCGTCCCTTGGGGACGTTCCTGAGCCCCGGGTCACCGCGGAGCATACCAATAACAGGATCGGTGAGTTGGCCTGTTTGGGGGTTCCCGGTGTGATCGGGTTTAAGAGGGCAGTGGGGAGATGGGTGCTGGGCCCTGGGCCCCCAACTGGAACCAGAGACTTTGGGTCCAGAAGGACCAGCCAGGAAGAGATGTGGATACCCCCATGGGCCGTGGTAAGTATGAGATGCTTTTTGTGAAAGCCTTAAACTGGACTTGGGTACACCACGCAGCTCGTGAAATAGCAGTAGTTGTAGCACTGGCTTCATAGGGCCAGGGTGACAGTTCGTGACGTGATCACCTGAAGCCGTCTTGGTGCGGTTTCTCCTACGTGGTGACTGCTCTTATTAAAGAGAAAAGTGAATGCCACCCCCAGCCCCCAGGGCAGGAGGAAAATACACAGTGACATAAGACCTGCCCCTTGCCTGATGCATTCCGGGCACTGTGCAAACGTCAGCCCTCACTGTCACACAACTGTCTGAGGATGGTGACTTCTTCCCCTTTTCACAATTGGGGAAACTGTGGCTCGGGAGTGAAATGCTGCTTCTGAGCACACAGCTAGGCAGAGCTGGGACTCGATCCCGCAGCTGCGAGACTCTGAAACCGCTGGCCTGTCCACACCACCACCACCTGGCCTCTGCGGGCACAGAGGCCAGCACTTCCCGAACAGTAGTCACTGTCCAACCCCAAACCTTCCGCCTCGGCCTCCCCCCGCCGAGTCCCCCTGCCTCCCACTTCTCTCTATCCTGGTATGACTGACTGGAATGTTTCTCCCAGACCACATCCCTGTCCATGTCACACCCTGCTTGAAACCCTCCGGGGGTCCCTTGAGATGAATTCCAGGATTCTTATTCCCACATTCAAGGCTGGGCATGGGCTGCCTTCTCCCCTAGACTCTCCTGCCTCCTGACCCCGTGTGTCCTCCCACTCGGTGGCAGTTCCCTGAAGTTACCAAGTCCTCTCTCACCTCTGAGCTTCTCTGTGGGAGCTGCTTCCTCACCTGGGACAGCCAGCTCCACCCCCTTGAATCTAGTTAAGTCCTGATGTCCTGAGTACCCTGCTTATTCGCCTCCTCCTCCAGGAAGACTTCCCAGCCCTTTCTACTCTCCTGTGTAGACTAGATGCACCGCAGACCCAGGGCCTCCCCACCCAGCATCCATCCTCAGCACTGAGCAGTGCGACTGTATCTGTGGCCTTCCCCTGACCCCTCACCTGTCTGTGAGCCCCCAGGGATAGGGCCTGGGTGAGCTCCATCTCTGTCCCCTCTGGTGAACCGTCACCGAGATAAGGCATTTGTGATTGTCCTACACATTTCTATGGCAAACAGAAATGTGTTTTGGTGGACAGAACTCTTTTGGGCAGAGTCTTTTGTATCCAACTGAAACTTTCGGAATTGTGGTTTTCACAAGTTTTATCTGAAAAGAATGTATATTGGGAAATACCACCAAAGGCATGTCCTTCGCATTTCCTAAGAAGCCCTAATTTGGATGCTTGCTTGAGGCCATGCTGACTGCAGTGCCTGGAAGTGCAGGGGGCGGGGCAGGCAGGTACTGGGTCCCCAGGACAGTGGGGGCTGGGGAGTGGGGAGAGCCGTGCTGGCCTGCAAGACTCGCAGGGGGAATAGTGGCGAGGGAAGGCCGTGGAGGTTCTCTCGGGACACTCAAGGGACAGTGAGCCCTCTGTCTTCCTGACACCACCCCAGAGGAGTACCACATCTTGTCCACTTCCCAAACTTTGGCCTGAGCTTCGTCACCTTCCCCCGGCACCAGGCAGGGCAGTTCCTTCCCCTGCCCCCCGAGCCCCCGCCCCCGCCACACACACCAGGACAGCGTCCTTGGATTTTGGAGCCCTGAGTGAAGCGGGAAGTCCAGCTTCTGGAAGACCCTCCCCTTCCCAACTCGGGGATAGGCGGCCCTGCGATAGGGGACAAAGCCAGGAATCAGGAGCCAGGGAGTGTGAAGGGGTGACAGCCGAGCCCCCCGCTTTGGCTGCTTCTGCCTGGATAAACCCACCCCACTTCCTTCATAACCCTGCTCTGTGTCTTTCTGTCTCTTTCTCTCTCCTCTTTTCTGGCCCTGCCTGGCTTCCTCTGTGTCCTCTCTTACCTCCTGGGGCAAGGGACCTGTGAGTCTTGATAAAGAGTACATGGCTGAGGCCTGGGACCCTGCTCTGTCTTTGAGGGTACAGGGGAGCCCGGCACACAGCTTGTCTTACTCTCTTGGCCTTCTTTCTAGTTCTTGCTGCTACTTGGAACACTTCTTTCTTTCCTGGGTGTTCAAACCAAAACAGAAAGGCCAGGGTTATGCAATGGGGTGGAGGACACAGGGGCCCCAATAATATTTTGGGGGTTCCTGAATCAGCGAGGTGTGACAGAGTCACCCAGAGAGGCAGGGATCCCTAGCCCCTCCCCACCCCAGCTCTCAGGTTCCCTCCTGAGCTTCCGCATTCAGCCTCCAGAGTCCACGTGCTGAGCAGCTGGGAGCCGGGACCCTGCCCCGAGCTCGAGGCCATCAGGAGCGGGGCTGCTTCACCTGGGTGACAGTCCAGGCTCCACACTAGCCAGCTCCTTAGGCAGCTCTCCTAACTCCCTTGAGTCTCTGATGTCCCATGGGGGACTCACACCTCTAACAGGCCGGGAAGGTCATTCATCCAGGTGATACACACTGGCAGTCTTACTCTGTGTGAGGCAGGCACAGCTGTGGGGCCTGCCTCACAGGTGGGAGATACACAATAAGCGTACACCCCGAAGTACTCGGCCCCGCGCAAAGCTGGCCGAGTCACGGGCTGCTGGTGATTGTTAACAGGTCTGCGGTTTCTGTAGGTGGTGACCAGCTGTCTGGGTTTGCTCAGACCGCAGAGCTTCCTGGGATGGGGGACTTCCACTGCTTCAAACCAGGAGCATCCCTGGAAACTGGGACAAGTCGGTGACCCCAGGTTTCTGTGTTAGGCTTGTGCAGGGGAGTAGAAAGGGCAGCCAGGTTAGGCAGGAGTTTCTTTTGGGACTTCTACTAATTACCTGGTGACCCTGGGCAGGTCATTTAACCACTCTGGCCTTCAGTGCTTTGTCCGTAAATGGGGATACTAACAGCCTGTTTCCACGGCAGAAGGGATGAGAGGATTCAGGGGCTAGAGTGTGGAAAGCGTCGGGAACAGCGTCCGGCACAGCCTGACCTCTACCAGAGTTTTCTGGCTGTTGCGGTCGGCGTTTGTTGCCTGCTTTCTCCCCACAACTTGCTTTCTGTCCCAACCCCGTTCCCTCTTCCCTGCCCCATCCCTGCAGAAGGGCCGGGAAAATCACAAGCGTCTCCTGTAAGTAGTAAGCGGGCCAGTTTTTAACTCCTCAGCACACAGTTCCCAGCTGATTTTCTCTCCTTCGAGCCTCAGGACACCTGTAAGTTTGGCAAGGCTTACTGTGCATCAGAGACGTTGTGTCATCTACCTGAGGCCACACAGCAGGAGTGGCGGAGCTGCCTCCTTGCTCCCATCCTCACCTCGCCCATCCTTTTGCTTTGCAGAGAAAATCTATATCATGAAGGCCGACACAGTGATTGTGGGGACCGTGAAGACGGAGGTGCCCGAGGGCCGGGGCCTGGCGGGGCCGGCAGAGCCTGAGCTCGAAGAGGACCTGGAAGTGGACCATGCGCCTCACTACCCGGAGCAGGAGACCGAACCGCCTCTGGGCAGTTGCGGGAGCGTCATGTTTTCGGTCGAGGAGGAGGGAAAGGAGGACCCCTTGCCCATGACTGCCTCTGAGAAATGAGGCCTGGCCTGGGCTGGGGCTGAGGGCTGCTGGGTGCTCCCTGGGAGGCCAGCGGGGCACTGGTAGCACCACGCTGGTGGCAGAGGCCCATCCGGCCTGAACTGAGTTTCCAGCATCTGGTGGTAGACCAGCCTGGCAATGCAGGAGGGCTTCTGGTGGTCTCTACCTGCATCCCCTCCCAGCTGCCTCCTAGCCCCAGCCCTAGGGGAGTGGGTCATATAGGGGCTGGATCTGAGTGACGATATTTGTTGGGGCAACAGACAGACGGCAGGGAGCGGACGCCCTGCTTTCTGTACGGCTGAGAAAATGCCCCAGAGCCCCAGGCGTCAGATACACTCACAGGGCCAGAGCCCACAGGAGGCAGAGGACACGAGGCCCGGACCCCACGCCTTCTCCCCTCGCCCTGGGCCTCAGGAGTGACACCCACTGGGCCTTGCTGACAACGCCAGCAATCACCAGATGCTATAAATGTGCCCCCTGCCATGACACTGAGCAAGTACTTGTGGTTTCTCCTGAGTTGAAAGGGAAGTAGAGGGACGGGGTGTTGTTGGCTGGCCCCATCTCGGCCACAAATGCTGTGTTGCGCTCTGTGCCCTATGCCTAGCCTGGCCTCCAGCCCTGTTTGGGCTGAGTGGAACTTCCTGGTGCCACCCGACTTCCTTGTTCTGTAGCCCCCACAGTGGGCCTAGGATCAACTCACTCATGTCAGAACGTCCCTACCAGTCACCTCAGCAGGAGGCATCAGGACCCAGATATCTGCGGACCCTCAGCAGCTGCAGTGCCCCACCCCGAGACCCTGCCCACCCCGCTGCCATCTGGAGCAGGGCCTGTTCTGCTTCGCCCAGGGGCTGCTTCCGCACCCAGAGGAGGGGGACCGTGGGCCCTTCCCAGGTCCTTGCCTACTCGGTGGGTGCCACCCTCTCCGTCTCTTCCCCAGATCTGCCACACACAAGGTCCCTATAGTACCAGGTCCTACCCTCTGGCTGCAGCTGCTCAGCACCCTGATTGGGATGTGATGTCAAAAGCCACATTCTGCCTTATTCTGGACTGCCCTTGTCTGCTGGCCTGCTGTCCCCAGGGCTTTTGGACAAACAAGTGGCCTTGGAAAGGGAGGGCTGGGCAGATGGCAAGTCTGTGGCAGCCTGGGGCATTGAGCCTCAGGTCACCTCGACACCCCTGGAATTACCCTCTGGAAGCCAGGCCCAACGCTCCTGTTTACTCACCAGCCTTCTTGTCTCTGGAGGAAGTTGGGGCTGGGCCGGGAATCACGAGGGTGGTTTCTGAAACCACTCAGATGTTTTGGGGAAAGTTGGAGTGGCTGAGACACTGCGAGAGGCGGTTACACCAAAACCTGAAGAAATTTACATGGGACGGACATTTGCCAAAGTGCCTTGTGCAAGGACAGTGTGGGCAGCTCTGTGCCCCTGAGCCGCCTCCGCGTGGTACCTGAGGATGCCACACACCCAGTGGGCGGGGGCTCAGGCTGTCCTGAGGTGAGGATTGTAGACGTGTTTAGTGAAATAATACACTCCCTGGCCCCAGGGCCTTTCATAAAACTTTTTTCCTTCCGGCTTTGTTGAAACATAATAGACAATTAGTTGCTCGTATTGACATTGTACAATTCAATGAGTTTTTTTTTCCAATTGTAGTTGGCATTCAGTAATATACCAGTTTCGGTCATGCCGCATAGGGATAAGAGATCCACAACTCGCGAAGTGATCACCCCACTAAATCCAATGCCCCTCTTCCCCCTTACGTATTTACTACAACATTATTAACCATCTGCCCCATGCTACACGCTACATCTCCATGTCTACTCTGCGACTGTCCATTTGCACCTCTTAATCCTTTTGCCTCTCTTTTGCTGTCCCCCCGCAACTGCCCTCCCGTCTAGTAGCCCTCAAAATAGTCTGTGTATCTGAGTTTATTTCCCCTTTTATTGTTGTTTTTAGAATCCACATGTACGTGAAATCATGCGACCTTCATCTTTCTCTATCCGACCCATTTCATTCAGCGCAAGACCCTTTCCTTTTAGTCTGTGTGTGCCTTTTAATCTGAAGTGAGTCTCTTGTAGGCAGCATATGTAGG
The DNA here is from genome assembly GCF_902729225.1 of Pteropus medius. Taxonomy (NCBI): domain Eukaryota; kingdom Metazoa; phylum Chordata; class Mammalia; order Chiroptera; family Pteropodidae; genus Pteropus; species Pteropus medius. The sequence goes on along the minus strand of NW_024350927.1, from coordinate 4,413,055 downwards.
GGTCTTGTTTCTTATTCATTCATTCACTCTATCTTTTGGTGGGAGCACTTAATTCTTTTCCCTTTGAGGTACTTGTTGATAGGAATGTAGTTATCACCATTCTTTATTCCTGTTTTTGATACATATTTTTTCTTCTTAAAGAAGTTCCTCCAACATTTCCTGTAATATTGGCTTGGTGTTGATAAATTTCTTTAGCTTATTTTTGTCTGAGAAGCTCTATCTATCTTTCGATTCTAAATGATAGCTTTGTTGGAGAAAGTATTCTTGGTTGTAGATCCTGGGTTTCATCACATCAGATATTTTGTGCCAAGCCCTTCTGTCCTGCATAGTTTCTTTTGAGAAATCAGCTGCCAGTCTTACAGGTGCTCCCTTGTAAGTAACTAACTGCTTTTATCTTGCTGCTTTTAAGATTCTCTCTTTGTAGTTAACCTTTGGCATTTTAATTATGATGTGTCTTGGTGTGGGCCTCTTTGGGTTCATCTTTCTTGGGACTCTCTGAGCTTCCTGGGCTTGTATGTCTATTTCTTTCACCAGGTGAGGGAAGTTTTCCATCATTATTTCTTCAAATGATCTTCAACGTCTTGTTTTCCTTCAGGTACCCCTATGACACGGATATTTTTACATTTAATAGTGTCCCATAGCCTCCTTAAATTATTATTATAGTCTTGTCTTTTTTTTCTTGCCATTCTGATTGAGCGTCCTTGGCTTCCCCATCCTCTGTCTCGGTGGTTTGATCCTCTTCTTTATCCACTCTGTTTATTCCATCTACTATAATTTTCAGCTCAGATAATGTGTTCTTTATTTCTGACTGGTTCTTTTTTATAATTTCCATTTCCATTGTTATGTTTTTATCTCTCTGTTACAGTTCTCACTGAATTCATCTACACTTCCCCTAAGTTCATTGAGCATCTTTATAATTAGTGTTTTGAACTTTGCATCTATTAGATTCCTTGACTCCATTATTCCTGGATCTCTGTTCTTTCATGTGATTCCTGCTTGTCTTCCTATTTTGGCTGCCTTTCTGTGTCTGTTTCTATGCAGTAAGCAAAGTTCCTAAGTCTCCGTTCTTATTAGTGCGGCTTTGTGTGGTAGGTGTCCAGTGGCACAATCCCGAGAGGGGTTTAGCTGCAGGCCGAGTCCCAGCCTGTGCCACCTGGTAAGATTCAGCAAGCAATCCACAGATGCTGTGCTTATAGTTGCCTCGAGAGGCCACACCAGAAACCGAGGCCAGCTGCCAGCAGTGTGAGTCTTGGTGCTGCTCAACAAGGAGCACCTGACTCCCCGAGGACACATCTGGATGTGGCTTGGGTGTGAGTTGGGGGAGGCAGAGTTTCGGGGAATCCTTTGGGCAGAGTAACCTCTGTTACCCAGTCTGATGCTCGTCTCCGCTGTGGTGGCACTGAGTCCGCACACTGGGAGGGGCGAGGGCTCAGCAGAGGAACAATGGATGCCGCTGGCACTTCTGTCCAGGAGAGAGCCTCGCCTCCGGCCCTCACTCTGACAACTCAGTGTCCCCCTGTAAGTCCCTGGTGCCCCCTGAGCAGCTGACCCGGTGCTGGTGCTCAGAGCGAGCAGGTTGGTCACTGAGGAAGTCCGCTTGTGGACATGGCCCCTTTATGAGGTGTCTGCAGCTGCCGCTGCCGTAGCCTCTGTCCCACTCAGCCTCTGGGGACCGGGCGGCCTTGCGTCTTTGCCCCCTCCTACCTCCTACTGTTGCAGGCGGATTGATTACTTCTCTCCGTAGTCACGGGGCTTCTGTTTGTCTAGATCCCAGGTGACTGTGCTGTTTGCTCTGTGTTTCTGTCATACCTTTGAAACTTTTGATCCTTTAAAAATTCATAAGGTCCCTTAAAAACGATCGTAGAGCTATGGAAACACTCACTGAGACTGAGAATATTGGAGAAGCTCCGAGAACAGTGGTTCACCCTCTTCATCCCTCTGCACCAGCCTCTGGGGACAGGGAGCCCACCGCCTGCTGGGGCAGCCCCTCCATGGCTGCTGGTTCTTCTTTATCCCTCCTCCATGTAACTCCCACTCCCTGGTTCGAGGCCTGCCTTTGAGGATACTCAGAATAAAGCTGCTCTACACGAAGCTCCCTTTGAGAATTTGCAGAAAGGGACCCTGGGCATTTCCAGGGCCTGCCCCTCTCAGAGCTGAGCGGAGCAGCCCCACAGCATGGCGCAAGGGGTTACAAAAGCAGTGTGAGTGCCCCAGCCCGGAGGGGCAGGGAGAGGACCGAGGGGTTAATATGAGCTTGGGGCTTCATGCCTGAGCTGGGAGGGGCCCAGGCTGTCCCCCTGGTCACAACTCACGGACAATTTGGGGCCTGCTCCCCACCACAGGCAGCCAGCCTGGGGCCCCTCTGACTGTGGCTGCCCTGTAGGGTGATGGAAGGAGACCTGGGGTCATGGTCGGACCTTACCTACCCCACCCCCAGGACTCCAGGCCCCGCCCAGACCTCACAGTTGAACCGTCTGTCCGAGGGCCAGGCTTACCACTAGCCCTGCCTACCAGCGATGAGGGCCCTTCTTAACTTCTGGCTATTCTGACATCCAGGTGAGCAGACGAACAAGGTTCCTAGCAATGCAGGGCGGAAGTTCCCAGGCTGTATGGGACCTCACACACATTCACCCTCTTCCTGAACAACTGAAGTCAGGGAATGACAGTGAGTGACAAGTGGCCTGCAGCAGCTATTGCATTGAAAGAAAGCCTGCTGTTTGCCAGGCAGTCTTGCGGGCAGGAAACTCGGTAGGTTCTTAGCATCTCCGAGGCCAGGGCTCACCCCTTAAACAGAGCAAATCGCCGAATCTCCAGAGCATTTCTCTCCTTTTCCCACCCTTCCCGGGATGGCGTCTCGGTCATTTCTGTCCCACAGTCACCAGGAACTGCTTTGTTGGGCTGAATAGGAACGACAACTGTGCAGAGACAGACATGTAACAGTTGGGGAAGTGTTGGGGAGGGGGCGGCTCCCGCACCCTCCCGCAGGCCCCTTGCCCCGGGCCAGCAGCCCATGCTGGGCGCATACCGTGACACTCTGCTGGGCTGAACCAGAGGAGCAGGTTTTCAGCGGGATTGAGTGAGGTACAGGGCAGAGAGGACTGCCTGCCACTCTGAGGCAGGGACACGGTGGGTGGGGATGGGCTCTGGGTCACACTCGGATTCGAATCCCAGTTCTGCCACTTACCAGCTGGGTGATCTTGGTTATGTGCTTTGATCTCCCTAATGCTGTTTCCTGGTCTGTGAAATGGGGTTATCAGTCTCTATCTGACAGAGTCATGGGGTTCCCTTAGATGCCACTTGACGCGTGGCTTATATTTGCCACAGGGCAGTTTCTGTCCTCTGTTCAGCCCGGAAACCACTTGCCAAGAGTGAGCCCTTTCTAAGCCTGCAGATTTCAGCCCCATCTGACTTACAAACGGGTGACCTTCAAAAGGGCATTGGGCTTAGAACACTTGTCTCCCAGAAAAACATTACAATTGGCGGTTGGTTCCAGGGCTGGCCCCCCAAAGCCTGCGTTAGTTCTCATAAGGTCAACCAAGGCTTTCGGGCTCCCCTGGGACCTGGCCTCCTTTGGGGCCAAATCGCTGTGAGAACTCCACAGTGGGTTCTGTTGCTTTGTAGAGGGACTCAGAGAACCCTTGAAATCACAGTCATAGGACTGGTTGTTTATTAGTCAGATGTCTGTAACTCTGGGCATTTGTGAATTGCCTGCAGGTCCCTCTTGCTCATGGTTCTACTACATTCCAGGCGGCACTGCATTGCTGCTCAAGATCTTTCCTGAGTGGCCTCCTTCCCTTCTTCCTTCTCCTCTCCCCTCCCTCCCCTCCCTTCCATCCCTCTTACACATGTGATGAGCCAGGCCCAGGTCTAGCTGCAGAGGAGGCACTGTCCTCTGTCCAGTGAGTGGGACCTATGATGGTCCATAACTGAATCTGTGAACAGGTCATTCCAGAAGAGACTGTGCTATGTTCCATGAGAAGCCTCAGTCAGGGGTCCGGGCACAGTGTCTGGAGTGCAGGGTCAACTCCAGCCAGGTGGTCCAGGAAGGCTACTCTAAGGAGGTGCCCTTTGAGCGCCACTTGAGTGACGTGACAAAGGAGCAAGGTAGGGACCTGGGGGCAGAGCGCTCCCGGAAGTCGAGAACCACACCTGCAAAGGCCCTGAGGTGGGAATGCACCTGGCCTTGGGATTCAAAAAGCACACCTGCCAGAAGCCGAGTGAGCAGGGCAGAGAGAAGGCGGCGGGGAGCGGGCAGGCCAGCGGCCCATCCTGGAGGGCCTGCTGGGCTGTTGTAAGGTACTCGGATTTTATTGGAAGAACGTTAGGCTCCATTTTTCTGTTTTCCTCCCATTAGAACAATAAACATCCTGGCATTGTCTCAGCAATGTGTGCGAAAGGCCAAACCAGGGGCAGCAATGGTGGTTTTAACCTACTTCAGAGAGAAGCCAGGGAGAGAGGCAGCAATTACGGGTGTCAGGAAGCAGTTGGATGTGTTTTCTCAGAAAGGGCAGAGCTAAGGCTACATTCCTGGTTGACATTGCAGTTTGGGGTCCAGGTCGATGTCACTGCGGGAGGCTGGGAGTCAGGCAGTCTAGGTTCCTCTTTCTTTGGGTGCCTTCCAGGAGAGTAAAAACCAAACCAAAAAATCCTGGGGAGGCTGGAGGTCCCTGTGTGTTTCGGTATGGGGCGTGGATTATCTTAACATCATGGCCTGCACTTCCTCCTGAGTCCTCCAGCATTGGCCTCTGTCCCATTTCATTACCATGGCTTTTGATGTAGGGGAAGGAATGGGCGCCATCAAGGTTCAACCTCCAGCTCAAATGGTTCCTAGCTACCTGACCTCAGGCAAAGCCTTTAATGGCTTTCCTCATCTGCAAAATGAATAGATGTGATAATTACATTGCAAAGTGGTTGTGAGGCTCAGGGTGTCCTGGGGAAAGCGAGTGGCCTAGTGCCAGGCATGTTCTCTGTTCAGTAAATAATAGTCACTATGAACAGCATTTTAAGAACTTTTTCGAGTTTGCCCAACATCCTACATTCTTTTTGCGCTTGGGCTTCAAAATTACAACTGAAAGGCAGACAGACCGAACATCAGCACTCCCTTTTACAAATCAAGGTCCAGAGAGGCCAAGCAACTGACCCACCGTCACACAGCCAGGAAGTGCCAGAGCTGGGGTTCAACTCCCCCTAGTCTGAGATTCTAAATGCTCCTTCTGCCCACGCAGCCAGGCCGTGTTTATAACTCAGTTACGGTCGGGCACTATGCCTTCTAGACACGTTTCCTTTCACCCTCAAGTCGCCACAGCGGGGAGGTAGGAAGGAGGTTGATTTTATTCCTCCTTTTATGGGGAGGCAGAGACAGTTGCAGGAGGCTGGGTAACCTGCCTGAGCTCAAGCAGGAGCCCAGGTGTGCCTTTCTGACTCCTCTGACACAGAGCTAACCCAGCCCCAGCCTCACTCCTTGAAGGTGGTCTGATTCTGAGGTCAGAGAGACTCAGGCCTGAGAGGACAGCCAGTACAGGGAACCTCTGCTGGAATGCTCCCCGACAATCGAATCACCTCCAACAGTCTCAGTAACTCCTTGTATCCTGCTCTCTGACCCATCCCAGGATCCAAGGGAGACAGGTCAAGAACAAGCCTCCACATTTAACAGATGGGAAAACTGAGCCCCAGAGTGGTAAAGCAGTTTGCTTAAGGTCCCAGCTTGGTAAGTTTGGTTCCTTGCTGTGTGTATCGGGACTGGGATGGGGGCTCGCAATCCAGTCTAAGTGAATAGTTGAGATGACTTGCTGATTTTCAATCTTCCTTATTATTATTTTTTAATTTGGCGTTAAGGTAAACATAACCATGGTAAGAGCTTTGGGTTCTTACTTATAAGGCAACTTTGCAAGAGCCAAAGTGTCTCCCACGATCAGACAGATAGGAACAGACAGGAAGCTGGGCTTCTGCAGCCCCCTGGCCAGGTGGCCTTTGCAGTCACCCAGGACCCCCACTAAGAAGGGCCTGAGCCTGGTTTAATGCTCTGCTGTTGCTGTCTGGAAAATTATTAATCCATTTTGAACAAGGGACTTCACGTTTTTCTTTTTCATTGGGTTCCACAAATTATGGAGCTGATCCTGCATAAGGGGCAGGGAAATTGTCCGTTAGGGACTTAGCTTACTGCCAAAGCACTTTACACACGCTGCCGCTTCACCTCGCAGGGTCTGTCGTTATAAATGAGCGCGCTGACTCTCATCGTCCAAAAGCGCTGGATGGCTAGTAACTGACCTTAACGGTACCGGTTACTCTTGCTACGGCCTAAACCACCTCAAAACTCAGTGGCTTAAAACAATACCGGTTGTCCGTTTTGCTCGCCGACCTGCAGTTTGGCCTGGGCTTGGTGGGAGAAGCTCACCTCTGCTCTCACAGAGCCAGCTGGCACCGGGGCTGAACCTCTGAGATGGCTGGCAAGTTGGTGCCGGCGGCGGGCGTCTGTCCATGGGCCTCTCGTGGAGTGGCTTGGGCCACCTCACAGCCTGGTGGCTGGATTCCTAGAGCAAACAATCCAGGGCAGGAAGTAGACACTGCCAGGTTCTTGAAATCTGGGCCCAGAAACGGGCGTGGCATCACTTTTGCCACATTCTCTTGTTCCAGCAGTGGGTCACAGAGCCTGGATTTAGAGAGGTGGGGCAGTAGACCCCACCCCTCAATAGGAGTTTAGTTAAGGACTTGTGAGCTCTTACCGGGTGTCAGGCACTGTGCTAAACACTTCCCACGCTGGCTCATTTTGTTCTCCCAGTCATTTGACTGTGACTGCTCCAGAGTCACCTCAAGGAAGTGAAATAACCTATCCAGGGCCACCTGGCTGGAATCCAAATCCCAGTTCGTCTACCTGCAGACCATGAGCTCTGGCCCACGGGGCCGACTTGTGGGGTCAGGGACGCGTGCAGTCAACGTGGCAGGCTTGAGTGCATCACATCCATCTGATCTGAGAACATTTGAGGCTTTAGAGATGATCAGCTCCAGTGGCCTAGTTTTCCAGGTGGGGAAACTGAGGCTCCAAGAGGTCTTGTCGGGCCTCCCCTAAGAAGGGGGGCAGGGTCCGGCACCTTCCAGGGCAGGCTGGGGCCCCACCGGGGGCTGTACAGAACCTGGTCAGGAAGCCACAGACAGCTGTGGGCAGATTATGCAAGAACAGGCTGTCACAGGGACGTTGTTTTTCACTGTGATTACCCTTCACTCAGGAAATACCCACAGCCTTGGCAGGTGTCGAGGGAAGGTGCCTCACCTCGGGCAGGAGACCCCTGCGAACACTGGGGCAGTCTCAAGATGGGTTGGGGTCCCCTGGGCCAGGCTCATTCATTGAAAGTCCCCTGAGAGCCACTCTTTGCCCGTCTGAGCTGGGTTCTGACAAAGAGATGTAAGAAGTTCCTTCTCGGCCACCCAGGAAGTCACACATTAGGTAGACCAACAGAAAGAACTCTTAATTACTGAGGCTTTTTGTGTTACCTCATTTAAACCTCACGGTGCCCTAGGAAGTGGTTGCTGTTGTTAGCCCTATGTTATCGGTGAGGAAACTGAGGCACAAAGTAGTTAAATGACTCGCCCAGGGTCACACAGCAGCTAAGAGGTGCAGCCAGCATTCGAACCCAGGCCATCTGGCTGGAATCTGACTTCCTGGTCGCTTGGCCATGTTCTGTTGTGGCTCAGGTTGGGGTCACCACCGTGCTGTGGCACCAGCCCTGTGTTTTGGTTCCTGCAGAATACTGTGCAGGTGTTCACAGGCTCAGCAAACCACCAAGACCCAGCTCCCACCAGGCCACATCTTCACAGAACCCTGAATATTTCCCCAGTACCTACAGGCCAAAGTCTGCCCACCGGCCCTCCCAGGCACAACCTGCTACCTCCCATGCTCCCGTATCCAAACCCAACTGCGAAACCCAACTGTGTCTCCTTCGTCTCCCTCACCCCCAACCCCCGCCTGTTACTAAGTGCAGTGCGAACATCCCCACCGTGAAATCCCTGCTCAGCACCCCAAATCTCAAACCTCCGTCTTCAACTTTCTCCCCTTGCTCAAGAAAGCCTGCCAGGGCTGTCTAGGACCAGGACCTCTGTGTCTCCCGAGTTCCCATCGACTGTAGTTGGAGGCCCAGTTCCAGAAACCTCGAAAAAAATAGCTCTGCATGTAAAGATGAATTTGTTCATTCATTCAGCCACTCGGTCACTCAAAACAGATCTGTACAGAGTGCCTACTATGTGTCAAGGACTTTTCTGGGAACACAGTGGGGCGGGGTGGGGAGATGGGCCCGGAGTCAGGTCATGGCTGAGGGTGCAACCATTGCTGTGACTGAGGTAAGCGTTTGGCTCCCTGCGTGGCATCTAGCCCAGATGATGGGCCTCCACTGTAGAATGGATTGAATACGAGTACCTATCCCAAAGAGAGGTAGCGAGGCTTAAGTTCATTCCTTAATTTGCTAGATACACATGTCTCAAACTCAAACCGTATGTGCTGCTGGGTGCTGAGGCCACAGCCTGCCCGTGTGGCGAGGGACGGCAGGAATACGAGATGACCTCAGCCAGCGGCAACTACCGTGAAGAAAGACAAAGACGGCGGTGGCGTGTAGGGCCCTCCGTGGGGTCAGGTGTGCAGCCAGAGCTGGGGGATCGGGTACGAGCCGCGCAAAGGTCTAGCAGGATGGAGAAATTTGGGGCATGCCGGGGAAGTGAGCAGTGGTGACTGGGGTGTCAAAAATGAGAGTGTTTGTGAGTCTGGAGTGGAGGTTGCCTCACTCCCGTGTCCGCATCTCTAGGAAGAAAGGGGTGAGATGATGGAGGCAGTTTCGAGAAGGAAATTAGTCTACAGGAGCTGGGAGGGGGCCTGGGAGGGCCGGGCAGGGCGGTGGGAGGTTGCAACAGCCTCAGGGGGTTTGGGGAACTGCAGGGGAATTGGGGCCTTTGACTGTGAAGGGGAACAGAGAGTCTGAGAACTTCGGGAACTTCACAGGGAACCTTCCCCTGAACCTTGGGGGACTCAAGGCTCCTTTCTGTGGGGGTTGGGGTGGGACACCATGCACGGCTACATTTATGAAGCACCTACCACGTGCCAGGTGCTGTGGCCTCCCAGACTCTGATCCTTACAGCACCGCTGCAAAGGGGACTTATTTCTTCCCATTCTGTGGAGGAAATGGAAGCTCAGGGATGTGAAGTGATTTGTCCAAGGTCAAGGTCACATGCTGGTAAATGGCCTGACCTGGGACTCGAACCCAGGTCTAGGTGGTAGCAAAGCTAATCTTTCTTGGTGGAATTGAAATTCCACCATTTATTTCTAGGAGCTCAGGGTCTCTGGGATCCTTGTTTGGGCTCATGGCTGGGGCAGGGTCTCAATGACCTGTGGGTGAAGAGGCAGGAGAGCTCTGCCTGGCACACAGCAGGTACACGGTAAGTATGTGTGGCTTCTCAGGACAGGCCTGGGGGTGGGGCTGGGGAGAGGGCTCTGGTTTCCTGAGAGTGAGCTCCTGTAGACACACTTTACCTGGGGGATGAACTAGAGGTGGCCAAGTCACGGTCACGTACTTCAAGAAGCTCCCATGCTCCTCAGCCACAGTCCCTCTGTCCCTCCTGCAAGTTCCCTGTTTTGTGCTTCTGCAGGAGTGTGCCCACACCCCTGTGAGTCATTCCTGTCCAGCCCTTTCTAGCTCTGGCCAGTAGACGTGTGCTGGTAAACATCTGAATGAGTGAAGATTAGGAAATGGTATGGGGGGAAATGACTTTCTTTTTCCTTCTTGTGAATTGGGGACAAGACAAGCTGCTGGGGAAGTGAGGTCAGTGACTGACATTCTGTGCTCCTAACTGATGAGCGGGAGCTGGGGCTCATGTGCTGCATTTTGTAAAGGGAGGGCTGGGTATCTGCAATGAGCCCAGAGCCACCGCACATCCAGCCGGGCAGGAAACTGCACCCCCCACCCCCACCCCCAGGCCCTGTCACTCTCTCCTCGTTCCCCGGCTGCTCCTGCTCTGAGCCAAGGTCTTGCTGAGGACAAAGCGTGTGTGCTGGTTCATGCTGCAGTAGGCCATGGGCCGGTGGGCCCCAGGGCCGAGGCAGCAAGCTGACATGGCTTGGAGAAAATGGGGTGTATGGGGGGGTGTGCCGATGTGCATGAGGGATGTGTGACTCCCAGACCTCGCAGCCTTATGCGGCCCCTCCCTCTCAGAGTACAGATGGGGAACCTGAAGCTTGGAGAGGGGAGAGCCGTGCCCGAGGTCACACAGAGAATCACTAAATATCAGGACTAGAACCCAGGTTGCTGGTGCTTTAAAAATTTAAGGAAAAACCAAAATCCTTTATAAATAGATTGCTAACGGTAGCTTTCAAGGGGGAAAAAAGCTAATGAAAACAGGAAAAAGCATAGGGAAAATAATAAAAATTATGCATGATCTCATCACCCATTATAACTACTCAATCATTTTGGTTTCTTTCTTTTCTTCTAAATGATACTTTACAGTGATTTATTAATAAAATCTCCCCACTTTGGTTATCATTGGTAGGGGTGTTAGTTCGTCACCATTCTCACACTGTTAAAATCGTTTCTGTCCTACAATCACGAATTGTTAGAAACCCATGCCTTGGGCGATCCGCATGACCCTCCCCTCCACGGAGCCCCCCACCCCTCCCGGGGAACCTCTGGATAACTCCTGTTTTTAGCTCTTGTTCTTTTATTTTACGTACAAGACCTTCCCGACATCTGGATTAGGGAATCGCCTTGCGTACTTCCGATTTTAAATTATGCACGTAATTCCACAGCGTCGAGAATCACTGATCCAGACCACAGGATTTAAGGGTTCTGGGGGTGTTCCCCAGGAGTGAGCCAGCTTAGCACGGAGCAGATCTTCCCCATCCCCTTCAGCAGAAGCAGCCATTCTTGGATCTGTTTTACAAACAAGGTTTCCATCCTCACGGTCATCATCACTGAGGGCTCATCATGTGCCCGGTGCTTTTCATGTATCATTGGGTTTACTCTTCACAACAACCTTGGAAGGTAGGCATAGTTATGACTGCCATTCTACAGATCAAGAAACTGAGGCTCAGAGAGATGTAGTGATTTGTCCAAGGTCACATGGCCAATGAGTGGGAGAGTTGGGATCCAGGCTCAAACAATCTAAGAAAACTAAAAGAAATCTAAGTTATCTCTCCATTTAAGATTTCATGTAAACAAAAGTTTTACGGCCAAAAAAGTCTTTTAAAAACTTTTGGCTTAGCTTATTCTAGTGCTTTTTGTCCAATGCTGGACCTCCTGTAGAGAGGGTGGGAGCCCCCTCTGGGCTGGAAAGATCCTGGAGGGCTTTCAGGAGGTGGCATTGGAGCAAAGCCATGAAGACTAGCCCAGTTTCAGAAGCAGGAGGGTGTCACATCTCAATGAGAGCTTATTTATGCCCAAATTGCCTGGGGATCGAGGTGGGAGCCCTCCAGGGGGCTACTTTGGAGGAAGCTTTTGCAGAAGGTGAGGTGAAGACAGGTTTAGGAAAGCTGTTTTCTCTAGGAAAGGTGAAAGAAGATGTGACAGGTGTGGCCTCTGCCTCCTGGCTGTGCTTGTCCGAAGAACTGGGGCCACTGACTCCGAGTCGGCGTGGGCTACTGGAGATGGGGTGAGAGGGCCTGGTCATTCCATCTCTCCCTGAGGGCCAGCTCTGGAGAAAGCCTTGTGTTGAGGGCACATGTGGAACCCCAAGTTCTCCATCTACGAAGTGGAACCTCCTTAGAATGAATGGTATAACTTAACATGCGAGGTCATTGTCTTGGGGCCTGGTGAATCCTTCACAAAACAGACTGTTCAGATTTTAATAAGATTTGCTATAGAGAGATTTGTTTTGTGTTCTGTGTCCACACTCTGCTGGCTCTGCGGACTTGAGTGAGCTGCTTAAAATCATCTATAAAATAGGACGATAGGCTGTGCCATTCAGCTTGGAATTATTGCAAACATCAAGAGGGAGCCCAGATGTACAAGTGGTGAGTTAGGGAGGGGCGCTGACACCTTTCACTCCTGCCATGCCCAAATACCCAGAGAAAAATTCAAGCTGTTAGAAGACTTAGAAGAAGCTCTGAACAAATGGAGGGCATACCATGTTGATAGATGAGATAGATTAGTGCTGTGGTGATGTCAGCTCCCCCTACAAATCACCTATGGATCCGCTGCAATCTCAATGAAAATCACAGCTGGAATTTGAGGAACTCAATGAAAGGTGTGGGGAAGGATAAAGAACCGAATAGAATTAAGCTGATTTTGAAAAAGAAGAGCAAGGGGGAGTCACTCTACAAGATACAAAACATTCTACAAAGCTCTGCGCATAAAATCCACATGGAGCTAGTCTGGGAAGAGAAGACCAATCAATGGAACAGACTGGGTCATTCGGCAACTGACCCATGGAATTAGATCGATGGTGAAAAGATGGACTGTTTGGCCAACGGTGTAGGAAAGACTAGCTCGCTCGATGGAGAAAATGAAGCTTTTTCTTTCTAGATCTTCCAAACCACACATAATCTGGTTGTGTTAAAGGTCCAGATGTGAGATGTAAACTCATAAAGCTAATGAAAGAAAATAAAGGCTGGTATCTTTATATTTCATGGGTAAGGAAGGACCTTTTGACTAAGAACCCCATGGCAAAAAATTTGATGGGTTTGATTACATTAAAATTAAGTCTTTTTTTTTTTTAAAAAAAAACACAAAGAATACCATAAATAGGAATACCAGACAGATGACATAACCGGGGAATTATCTGTGATATCTAAAAATGACAAAGGATTAATATCTAGAATATACAAGGAATTATTGCAAAGCTACAAGAAAAAGACAGGAAATAATAGAAATATGGTCAAAGGATGTGAATAGGCAGTTCACAGAAGGGAAAACCCAAATGACTAACGAGCAATCAAGAGGTACTCAAACCCACGAATATTCAGAGAAATGCAAATTAAACGACAGCCAGTTCTACTTCACAGCCATCAAATTGGCCAAAATCAGAACTGGGGGCTAATGGTGAATTCGGGGGGAGAGTGTGAAAAAATGGGAACCTTCTGCCCTGCTGGTGGGAGGGAATGTGGCTGGCGAGGTCATCCTGGAGAAACTTCTGGCGGTGTTAATGAAACAGTACACAAATACTCTAAGATCCAACAGTCTCACCCCAGAGAAATGTAGACACCCACAGATGCCACCGCATGCTTTACAAGGACGCATGGATGGAGCTCATGCTGGGAGAGCGACAGGGAGCAGGGGTCGGGGAAAGAGGAAAGCAGGCAAGGTCTGAGAGAAGCATGATTCACTGAACCCGCCATATGTGAGGTCCCAAAAGCTGAGAGCAGAGAGAATTTCAGCAACGAAAAGCTTCCACTCCCGCCAGCTGGCAAATTATAAAATACCCGGGAATTACTTATAAGTAAGGGGAGGAGTTCGAGGAGGCGAGTCCAGTTTCTGCCCAGACCAGAGTGGCCCAATCTGTAATGGGATGGGGAGCTCTGAGGGGACCCGGGGGAGGCGGGGAAACTGAGGCGTGTCTGGGGAGAGCCGAGTAGAAGGCAGCCACTGCTTGTCTTCGTGTCTTTCATAGGAAAGTGGGACCAGCTGCTCTGGGCTCCGCCGGGGCCTGAGGGAGAGAGGCAGTGAGATGAGGTGAGGAGGGGCGTTTCGAGAGTGGGGTGGATGGTGGGTGGCAGTTGACTGGGAGAGTAGGGTAGGGGGTGGTGGGGTTGGAAGTTGGAGGAGGGGTGCTCATCCTTCATATGAGAGGAATATTGGCAGAGCCACGGTGAGGCTGAAGGATGTAGAAGAATTGAAAGCACTTTGAAAACATAGAGGCCCTAAAAGGAAACCCACTGATGTGGGCACATGGTAGTCTCACGTGCTGCTGGTGGGAGTGGAAATGGGTACAGCCCCCTGGGAGAGGGATTTGGCAGGACCTAGTGAAAATGAAAATGTGCAAACCCTATCGCCTGGCAGTTCTACTTTCTAGGTTTATGACCTAGACAAACTAGCACTGTGCTTCAGGAGACAGGCGCAAGGATGCGCAGAACGTGGACTGGGCCAGAGATGCAAACACCTGAGCGTCTGCTCTCAGGGGAGCAGGTAAGCACAGTGTGGGACAAGCACGGGGCAAGCGGGGGAGGGGGCAGCACACCACACAGCAGGTAGAAAGAAGCCAGGACTGAGCTCGTCAACATGGAAAGTTCTCAGAAACAGGGCTGAGGGGCATGGAAAAAAATCAAGGGGCAGAAAGTGTACTCGGTACCTTTTGTACAAACACATAAGCTCGCATGTAAAATGATGTTCTAGGTTGTTCGTTTACATGGGAAGGCAGAAAATGGACTAGAGAGAACTCAGCAGACTCGGTAGCAGCTGCCTTTGGGGAGAAGGAGTAAGGGCTAGAACTGGGGCTGGGGGTCAAGAAGGACTTCAATTTTAATTACAAAATAAGAAAAATTCGGAGCAAGAAAAATAACTCAAAATATTTACTGAGAGCCTACTATTTAGTAAGAAATCGAATGGATATTTATGCTGCTTTCTAGGTGCTGGGGATTCAGCAGAGAACGAAAGACAAGGTCCCTTAAATGAACAAAGAAATTAGAACAACTGTTATGAAGAAAAGTTAATAAGGGGAGGAGCTGGAGGAGAGGAGTCCAGTTCGTGATGGGGTGGAGAGCTCACGGGGGACCCGGGGGAAGCGGGGATCCAGGCAAAGCGAACTGCAGGTGCAAAGGCCTGGTGTGCGTTGTGAGTTCCAGACTAGTCGGGACAGAGGGGTGAGGTGTTACGATATGAGAGGTCGGAGGGGGTGAGGGCAGCCCCCGTCGTTAGGGTTGGCCAATTCTGGACACTGGGCATATGGGTGTTTCTGATATTAATATCAATATCGATATCTGATATTTCTGATATGGAATTTTTTAAACTTAAAAAATCTAAACAAAGCCAATGTAAGGTTAGAGACATGGTGTAAAATATAGCAGTGTGGTGTGCAGTGGGATGAAAGAGAGAACTGCCCATCAGGCGAGGCCGTGCATGGGACGCGGGTGGGCGGTAGATCCTGGAGACCAGGCACACTCCCCTGGCACTGTTAAAGGTGGGGATTTAGACTCAGGCCCGGCCCTGCTCCATTCCCAGCTCCCCACATCTCACGAAAGCCACAGAGTCCTTGAATATCAGGACAAGAGGGTCACTTGGTCCTAATCAGGGATGGCAGAGGCTGGGGAATCATGCTGTGGCTGCCCCATCCAGGGCACACCTGGCGACTTGGTCATGCATCCTTTCTTGCAGACCCCACATACGGGCTCAGAATCCTCAACACAGAGCCCTAGGCAGCCACCGCCAAGAGGAGTTGGCATTTAGGATGAAACCAGCCTCTCCCCCATCCCAATCTAATTCACCCCCTCATGTCACAGATGAGGACCTTGGCCCAAGGTCAAACAGAGAGTGGCTGGAATGGGGATTCCCCTGAGTCTCAGCAGCCCCACTTGCTGGCCTCACAAACTGGTGGCCTTCTCCAGAAGGTTTGGGCCTGATTTGGGGGTCTGGCTCCTGGGAAGAGGCAACCAGAACAGGGAGGTTTGGGTGGAGTGGGGGTAGGGGGAGGCCTGGAGGCTCTCTCGGCTCCCTTCCCCAAATTGTCTGGAATGCTCTTTTTGGGGGGGAATGGAGGGAGACCTGCATTCTCAGCCTTTCTCTTCTTTGGAAGAAAATAGGGAGTATTTCTCCATCCAGCATCCCAAGCCCCCAGCCACCAGCTCAGCCCAAGAGGTGGCCCCGGGGGGAAGGCAGGAGGGCAGGTGGAAGGGACAGATGAAAAAGGCCGTTGCAGGGCTGTGGCTAACACCAAATGTCACTTCCTCTTTGTGACTTTAAGACATGAGTCATCAAGGGGCTGGGTCAGGTGCTGAGATAAGCACTGTAGAAGGAAAGGAAAGGCTGCCTGCCCCGACGATGGGCCAGGCTGGGGGAAGGAGAAGGGGTCCTGCAGGACTGCCTCCGGGCCCCCCAGAGATCAGGTCTGAAGAAGCTGGCTTCGTGGCTCGTTCTGCGACCTCCCCCAGAGAGTAAACTGCCACTTCCAGCACAAGCACAGTTTGCCTCTCAAACCACCCTCTGTCACGGCGCCTGCTGCAGTGTCTCCCAGCCGGTATCTGTCGGTCACCTGGAGGCTCATCAAACGCCAGATCATCAGGCCCTAACATACATGGGCGGGGGCCCAGGAATCTGCATGTTTAACCAACCTTCCAGAGGATTCTGATGCTGCTTGTTATCCGTGACCGAGGAGCAAGTGGGCTTTTTCTGCACTGTGGGGCTGGGGTCTAAGACATGCGTGGTCTGGGAGAACAGGCTGAGTGGGTGGGACCTGGGCGTGATTGGGCTGGGCTGGATTCCTGGGCCTCCACCCTGACGTCCACTCATTCACTCACTCACTCGTTCATTCATTCATTCATTCATTCACTCACCTTTTCACTGACTCCTGCATACACTAGCCCTGCACTTTGACTTTATTGAGACCCTCCCTCTGTGTATCACCTCGACACCAGGCAAACAGAGGGGGCATGACTGTGTTCCCCTCCCCCTGAGGACCACACAATCCAGCAGCAGGAGAGGCAGCTTGGCTGAGGCTATGGAGGCAGCCAAATTCGGTTTGAATTTCTGTGCCCCTTACTGGCCGCATAAGCTTACTATAAAGTCTGACCCCTCTGTTCCAACTCGATGTCTGCAAGTCCTCTGGCACAGTGTAGACTTCCAATAACTGCCAGTATCACAATTATTAAGAGAGAAGAGGGACATGTGAGTGACTAACCATACCGAGGTGGGTATTATGCTAACAGCCTGTAGAAGTCCCAGCCCCTACCCGGCTTGGTAGGGTGTGGTTAAGGGCAAGTTTCACAGAGGAGAGAGAGTTGGGATTTGGTCTGAAGGACAAAGAGATGATCAAGCAGACGAGAGGGAAAGATATCGCAGGCAGAGGAACCTGAGTGGACAAGGCATGGAGGTGGGGATGTGGGGTTATTTAGGGTGGTTAGAGTGTGGAGTTGGGTGAGGTCTGCCTGGCTCGCAGGCTGGGCCAAAAAATAAAAGCCTTAGCATTTCACCGAAGAGGCAGACCTCAATTCTGAAGGCTGTGGGGAGCCATGGGCTAAGGCACGGTTTCTCAATCTCTGTCCATGTTTTGGGCTGGATAAGTTGTTTTGGGGGGCCTTCTGTGCATTTTAGGATATTTTTCAGCATCGCTGGTCTCTATGCATGAGATGATGGAGTATCTACCCCTGACCTCTGCAATTGTGACACCCCAAAATGCCTCCAGACATTGCCAGATGTCCTTGGGGGCAGGGGGCAAAATCACCCCTTGGTCGAGAACTTCTGCACTGGGGAGAATGACGTGGCTGCCTTATGCTCTTGAGAGCTGGCCCTAACCACACCATGAAGAACAGATTAAAGCGACAAGTGAAGGATAGAGTGCCAGTTGGGAGGCCACTGGAGAATCACAGGTGAGAAGTGGCCATGGCCAAAGCCAGGGCTGGGCTGTGGGGCAGGAGGAGAGAGGCCAGGTGATCCAGGCTGGGGCCTCATGTGAATGGGACCCCTGTGCTGTTGCTAAGTTTTATCAGATTCCCCAATGGCGGGTACAATATAGTGGGTGCCAAGGTCAAACCCTATCTTGAAGAGAGTCCTGGGCCACCCGTGCAGGTCATGCTAAGAGAGTCAATGCCAAATGGCTCACCCAGAATTTGCCGTTGCCCACCCCCAGCCTAAGTGAGATGTCAAGGTTGGAGAAGCCAAGACAAAGGATTTTGGGGACGGAGTCACCATTGTGCCCAGTGCCCACTTGGGCCTCTTGGGGAAGAAGGGGGTGCTTCCCTTTATCCGTGGGCAAGCTGGAGGGGCTACAAGGAACCACTCTGGAGCTCGATATCTCAGGAGTTTAGGGACCATAAGACTGATGGGAGGTTCTTCTCTGCTTTGTGCACTACTGAGTGCCCAGCACCCCAGGGCTGGCAACAGCAGGTGCTCGGTAAAGATTTGTGACACGAACCTTTGGCTAGGTGGGCCTGAGTGAGACAGGATTCACAGGGTGTGAACTGGGCTCCTGTTGGAGGGGATGAGTCAGCGGGACCCACTGGGTTTGAGGTGTGTAGGGGACATACATGGAGAACCATTTGCCCCTGCTTCTACCAGGTGACAACCCACTCCTGGCCTTTGGCTCTCTCTTATTGGACCAGGGAGTCCTCAAAACTGCTCCCAGGCGAGACTTGTAAGGTCCAGAAGAAATCAATCTGCGGGTTTTAGAGGCTGATGCGGTCTGAGGAGTGACAGCTGGCCGCAGCCTCGGTGAGGCCCATCTCGCACCAAGGTGGGAGCAGGTGCTTTCCCGGCCCCCTGATCAGGAGGTGGGATTTTCCATCCCCCAGGAGTCACTTCTCAGTTTCTCACTCAGCGCCTAGAAGCACCATCCTTGCTGTCTCCATCACGGGGTCGGTGGCTCAGAACAGGGGCCTCTGTACCTCTTTGGGGCAGCCTTACAGTGAGGGACCAAGTGAACAGAATGGCCTCCTGCCACTCTGCCCAACCCACCCCTGAGAAATGCCCTGTGTGCTGGGAGCAAGGACTCTCAGGGTTGGGGGAGTATGTTCTGGTCACAGAGCTGGCCCTGGCATCGAGGTTGCTACTCAGAGCGAAGCCGGGTGCAGATGGCAGCTAGAGTGGGTGCTCAGTCCTGATGCAAACTCCAGCAGAGCCAGCCCTCATGGGCCTTGGCCTGGGCCAGCCTGGCTCTGTGCCCCCACAGATTCCTGGAAGGCTTCTGTCCCAGCCTGTTTACTTGTTAGCCACCTAGACAGGAGACTCAAGAGGGAAGGCAGGGCAGGGTCTGGCTTACTGAGAAGGGCTTGAAGAATATTTAAGGATAGATGAACAGATGAATCATAGTAATAACAACTAATATGTATACAGAGCTTATTAAGTTACATATATTCTTATTTTGAAGTACACATACATATATAATGTATACTATGTGTATTATGTATCTTTCGATCTTCATAATAACTATGAGGTTGACACAGTGATTCAGACCCAGGTAGTCTGGCCCTAGCGTCCGAATAAATGATCTAGAATGGAAGTGGTTTCCCCAGAGCTAGTGTCGACTTTGTGGGATGTTCTTCCAAATTACTGCCACAGCCTGTCAGGAACGGGGAGCCATACCCCTGCGGGGGTGGGAGGGGTAGGTGGTCATAGAGCAGGTCTAGACGCACTGGCCTCGGGGGCAGCCGCGAACCTGGTGGGAGCGGGTCTCCAATGCGGGTCTCCTGCCCCTACATTGACGTAGGGGGAGGAGGCGTTAGAGGGAGGTTGAGGGATCACCGAGGGCTGGGAGCGGCTGACGCTGGAGGTGTCGCCCCAGAGCCGGGTTAGTAGAAGGGGGCCAGGTTCGGCCAGCGGGGGTGAGGGTCCAGGCATCCCGCGGTGTCCGTGTGCGTGGGCGGGGGAGGGCGGTCGCGGGACGCGGCGGAGGAGGCGTGTCCTCCAGCCCCGCCCCCGCCCCGCCCCGCCCCCGCCCCGCCCCCGCCCCTTCTAGCCCCGGCCGCCGCCGGCTTTCGCTTTCAATCGGCGGCGCGGGAGCGCAGCGGAGCGTGAGAGGAGGCGCGCGGGAGCCAGGGCGCCGGCTCGCCGATCCCCGCCCGCGCTCGGCCGCCGCCGCCGCCGCCCGTCCCCATGGCGTCCACCGCCCTCTGGGCCGCGCTGGCCGTCGGACTGCAGCTCTGGGCCGCGGGCCACGCCGTGCCCGCTCAGGTGGGTGCCTCGCGCGGCTGACGGGGAGCGCCCGCTCCGCGCGCCCCCCGGGCTGGCGCGCACCCCCGCGCCCGGTGAGCCCCGCGCCCGGTGAGCCCCGGCCGCGCCGTGGAGCTGCCGGGCTTGGCACTTTCGCGCCAGGGCGTTTGGGGATCCCAACGAAATCCCCGCCGGGCCCTGGACCTCAACGCCGTTACCCCTGCGACTGCCACGGCCAAGCCTGCCTTCCCGTGGGGCGGAGGGGCTGGTCTGTACCGGGGCGCGGGGCACCCTCTTCAGATGACTTCCTCCTCCTCGGAGCTACGGTTTTCCTCTTTCTTAGAAATACAAGGGCTGCTGGTCTGAAAGAACCAGCAGTAAGCGCCTAATAAAGACACAGTCGGACTGTGGGGCCATGTCCCCTGGCCTTTGCTCAGACTCCTTCCCCAGGGGCCACCTGGTGTGTCCAGCGGCCATTTCAGAGCCTCTTGTCTGTGGGCTCCAGGGTAATGGGGAGGAGACAGTGTCTTCAGGCCCGCCCTGGGCCGACCTCCCCTGAGGGCCTGTGTCTCAGCTCTGGGGACAGATGAGGTGAGGCAGTAGTACTTCTGGGTGGTTATCAGGGCAGACTGGTCTCTAAGGAGCTCCAGGAAAAAGGAGAGCGCTGAGACCCCAGAGCTGTTATTTCGTACTAACTGCACCCATCAGAAAAGGAAGGTAGAGGGATTGCTTGTCCTCTGCCTTTTTTGGCTGTCCCCATGATCTGATAAGGTGAGATAAGGGACTCCATTTCACAGAGAAGGAAAACAGAGGCTCAGAGAACTCATATTTCATGGAGGGGCATGGGGGGTACTCTTGCTTCAAAGGGGACATCTCTTCCTGTCCCCGAAAGCTGGGGAGGAGCCGTGCCTTCCTCCCTCTTGATTCTGCTCTGATAGACGCCTGGTATGTGCTGGCCTGTCTGGACATCTTGACCCGGGAGGAAGCTGGGAAGAGGCACTGGCTCACATAGTAATTTGAGGTGACTCAATGGCCAAGGCAGAAGACATCTTTCGAGTCCAGTTCTGGAGGGCAGAGGATGGAGGTTGTCGGATCAGAATGACTCACTAGCAGTGGGTGCCAGGGTGGGTGGGTCCTGGGTGCCCCAGAGGTTGTCCTGGAAACGAAGGTGGTCCTGGGTCAGGAGAGGCCCAGTTCTGAGAACTGAGTGTGGGCGTCACTGGCTGTGGTCCGCAGCCTGACTGCAGTGCCTCAGGTGTCATCCTGCTCTGGTGGCATGCGAGTCCCTGGGGGTGGCTGCACAGGGCTTCTCTGTGGCCTCCAGGACATCAGCCCTGAGTCGCGGAGTTGTTTGAGGGGTTTCCCTTGCATCTCTCACTTCCCTCCCCTCTTGACCAGCTCCCGCGTCATCGCGGATCCCCTCCTTCTGGGACTGTCTCCACAGCCTCCTAGGAGGTTGTCTGGCCTCTGCGCCCTCTCCCAATGATCCTCCTGGCAGCACCGCTGGGAGGACCCTCCTCAAGGTGGCGCATCTCTCGCCCTGCCTGAGGAGCCTCCTGTGGCTCCCAGTGGCTGAGGCAGAAACTCCCCCAGGGATCCCAGGCCAGAGTGAGTGAGGCGTCCAAGTCCTTGCTGCCACCTCTCTGCATCTGTACCCAACACCCTGGGAAACACATGTACCCCAAGCCGTCCCCTTTCTATGGTACACCTCTGACCCCCATCCTTCAGGGCCTTTTGCAAATGCTGCACCCTGCAGGAAAGACATTCTTCCTCCTGTTGAGGAACCCTTGTCCCTCAAGGACAGACTGCATTCTGTTTTTAAACTGGTCGTGTCTTGTTATGCAATAGATGGAAAGTTCCCTGAGGGTAGGGTCCGTGGGGTCCTCTTTCTTCTCATTATTACCAGCACAATAGCTCTAGTTTTTCAAACACCTACTAAGTGCCAGGCACTGTGTGAGGACTTTACTGTGTGAGGGATCTCGCTGGAACCGTCCTTACAGTAACTCCTACAAGGTAGATGGTGCTGTTCCCATTTAGAGATGTGGAAAATGAGGCCCGGAGAGGGTGACGCATCTCAGGATTACAGAGCTGGGGGGCGGGGTGGGAGGGATGTGAATGCATACCTGCCTGATTCCGAAGCTCCTTGCACTGTACCCTCCACGGGCCCACACCCCTGCTCTGGCCCCCAGCGGGTCCCTCACACGTGGTGGGTGCTCAGTAATGTTGGCTGTAACTAGGTCAAGCCCCAGGCCACCTGAACCAGGTGCAGGTCCAGCAGACTCGCTGGGTTGTCAGGGCTCTTGCCGCCTTTAAACACTGTATTTGCCCGTTGGTGTAGAAGGAATCATTCGTTCATGTAATCATTCATTCATTGGACAAATAAATGCCAGTAAAGCTGACAGGACAGGGGAGTGCTTGATGCCCTGTGATGGGGATGGGCAGGGCCCAGCAGTCTGGCTTTTTGTTGTTGCTGGGGAAGGGGCTGAAGGGTCTCTACCTGCTGACCTACGTACCTAGCCCTGGAAGCCTTTGAGGCAGAGGGGCTGCTGTTGCCTCCTCAGTACCCAGGGACCTGGGGCCAGCTCAGATTAGGGGAGAGGTTGGCCATTGGAGTGGAGATGGGTGATCCAGGGTATCTGCTATCCAGGGATGTCCCTTTGCGTCCTGCCTCATAGCTCAGAGGGGAACCCATGTGCTGACTGAGGATGTGGCCCGGTGGTTGGGCACTCTGTCAGAGGGCATTGGCCAGGTGGCCAGATGCCTTGATGCGGTGCCATTCACGCATTCATTCCCCCAACATTTATGGATACCTGCTCCAAGCCCAGCCAAGTGCTGGGCTCGAGGGACTCCAAGATGACCATGACCTGGCTCCAGCCTTCTAGGGGCCACACTGTCAGTGGTCAAAGACCTGGGCTTTGCCCCAAACTGCCCTTGTCACCTAAGCCAAGTTACCGAGCATCTGTTTTCCCATGTATGGATGTGGAAAGTACTTCCCACCTTGCCAAGTGGGTGTGAAAGGTGTTGGAGCAGACAAGGCTGAAAACCTGCCTGGCTTTCTATGTCAGAGAGTGGCCCTCACTGTCATCCTGGGGCCTGGTCCCGTGGGTCCTGGAGTGCTGTCCCTCCCAGGCAGGGCTGGGAGACATTTTATGGCCCCTGACCATCCAGTGCTCCCTGAAGGGAGTAGGTGGGAAGGTCGTGTGCCAACTGTTGCATGTGTGTGTGCCTGTGCACGCGCGTGGATATATGTGTGTGTCGTGTTATATTCAACTCTACATCCCAGCTTAGTGCTCAGTTGGATGCCATGCAGGCTGCTTCTCTGCTCCTCAGACGTGCCCCACACATGCCTGCTTCGAGGCCGATAGACCCTGGTCTCACTCCCTGGCTTCCCTCTGCTCAGACGAAGTCTTCTCAGAGAGGCCTCCTCTGACTGTCCTGCCTGTGAAAGCTGCCACCACGTCCTCTCACTCCCTGAGCTGCTTTGTTTTCCTCTGCAACACTTGTGACCTGTTATTTCTTCCACTTTGATTGTGTCTTCCCCGTAGGATGTACACATGGTAAAAGCAGGGACTTGTCGACTGCTGCAGACTCAGAACCTAGCACAGGACGTCTCATTCTCAGCCCTCTTGGTGTTTGGGCCATGTGGTTGTCGTGGTGGGCACAGTCCTGCACATCACAGGATATTTAGCAGCATCCCTGGCCTCCACCCACTAGATGCTAGTGACAGGCCCCCTTCAGTTGTGACAGTTAAGTGTCTCCAGATGTCACTAAATGTCCCCTGGGGGAAATTTCCCCTGGTTGAGAAGCACTAGCCTAGAACAGTGCCTGGCACGTAGCAGGCATGCAAAAAATATTGAGTAAATGTCCAAAAGTATTCATCTGACCTTTATAGTGACCCTGTTTTA
The DNA here is from genome assembly GCF_902729225.1 of Pteropus medius. NCBI lineage: Eukaryota > Metazoa > Chordata > Mammalia > Chiroptera > Pteropodidae > Pteropus > Pteropus medius. Next base: position 4,389,387 of record NW_024350927.1, on the reverse strand, counting down.
CAGATGAGACAGATGAGTTTGAAAAGCCAGTGGTGACAGGGCTGGGTTCCAGTCTGTCTCCCTCTCTCTGGGCTCGTGTCTCTCCTGCAGCTTAGGGGTGCTCTCCCCAAAGCGCTTGGCCCTCCACATCCCTACCCTGGTTTGTGACGGGGCCACCCACTAGCAGTGACTCAGGGCCCCAGTAGGCATGTGACTTGCCCGGAAGCAGGCAGGGAGGGAAGCTGGGGCTGAGAGTAGGGAGAGGGGTGTCACCGGAGAAACGGGAACAAAGTGGAGATGCTCTGCCTGGTTGCGGACACTCTGCCAGCCACAGAGAAGCAGGATTGATGACTTAGGGGAAGGGCTCGGGCTCAGAATCATACAGACCTCAGCACAAATCCCGTTTTGCTGTTTACAGGCTGGATGACCTTGGCAGGTCTTTCTATCTCTGTGTTCTCATCTGTGAAATGGGAATGATCCCCACCTCACTGGCTGGGTGTCAGGGTTCCAAGTACTTTATAGGCTGTGCAGCCCCCTGGCGGCGGTTTGAGCATCCGTGGCTTTGCAGGGCCTGAGCTGACGCGAGGTCCTGGGACAGTGCTTGGGCTGAGGCAGGGACCACTGTAAAATCAGAGTCTGTCTCAGAGCCCTGAGGCGTGGGTGGCAGACCGCCAGTTGCCCAGAGCTCCTGCCCAAATCCCTGAGACTAATTTCCCTCCTGCCTGGCTATGCTTCCTGCCCAGATGCTCCCTTGCTGGGCCTCTCATGCCACCTGCCCAACCGTCTGGCCTTAGAACCCGGACCTTAGAACCCGGGCGAAGGCTGTGGGTCCAGAAATTGTTACCCTGCCCCTCCCTACTCCTTTCAGTGGGCGGCAGGCGCTGTACGTCATTTGAGGTGAGCGAGGGGTACAGGTGGCACAGTATAGAGGAATCTCATGATCTCTGTGTGAAGGGGGCTGCAGAAGGCCTCAGCTTTCCTACCTGCAAGACAGGCACTGCCGACTCCAGGCTGTTTCTAAAATCCCATCCGTCTCTAACCTCTGTGATGCTGAAGGTTCTGTTTACTCGTAACCCTGAGGGGAAAGCCCCGTGGCAGCGCTTCTGTTGTCATGCTGTCCATTCCCCAGCCTCCTGACTTCTGAGACAGCAGGGCTCCAAGGCAGGAGCACTGGCCCGAGAGTCGGGAGACCGGGGTTCCCGTCTGAGCACGGTCACTGGCTCGCTGCGTGACTTTAAACATCCCTATCTATGAAACCCAACGGCACTGGGGCCAGTGCGCTCCTGGAACGTTGGAGAAAGTGTCCGCTCTGCGCGTGCTTGACAGAGGCCACAGACTGGGGGACGAGGGGGCGTCGTAGTTGCCCCAGTAAGGTGAGCCCAGCGCTCCCCGCTGTTAGCTTTTGCGCTTCCTCGCCGGTCTCCTTGCTGACTTCGGTCCCACTTCTTCGGCTGCTCTGGTTTCCTGGACTCATCACGCCTGTGGCATCGAGAACTCCTGGCTGCCCATCAGCTGGCCTCAGGCAGAGCAGGATTGTGGGTTTCCGCCTCCCCGCCCCTGAGGGCCTAGCTGGCACCTTGGGGGCCTCAGACTGTGGGCAAGTCCGTGCTGTGGGCATCCACAGGGCCTGCCGTGTGGAAACCACAGGTTCAAGGGCGCCCTGAGTGGGGGTACAGTTTCCTTGAAGAAGCCCTTTGTCACCAGTACCGGGCACGTAGCCCTACCCCGGTTCTGAGTCCCGTGGGCTTCCTTCACGGCCCGGGGCTTTGGGCAGTTGTCCTCCTCTGCTGAGCTGTTGCCTGCAGGGTGGGGACTCTGAAGCTCAGGGCCCACCCCGCTGGGGCCCACAGTCGTTTTTCCACTGTGGCGTGTTGTGAGGTCACCAGTGGTGGTGACACCACTGTGGTTTGGGGTGCACGCCCAGGAGGAGGAAGTGTCTGTTTACTGACTGGGGTCTGGAAGAGCAGATTTCCTTCTGCCCCTAGTGTGAGCAATGCTGGGGGAGAGTCCAGCGCCGGGGGCAGCTGTCCAGGAGGCCCCAGAGTCCAGCTCTGGTCTCGCATCTGCCGTGCTTTCCCGTCGACTGTGACACACGGCCCACCTTTCTGAGCCTCCATGTCATCTTAGCAGAGGAGGGGTGGAGCAGGCTCCATCCCAGATGTCACCTGTGGAGGTCTGTGATCACTACTAGGCTGTTGTCATTACTAGAACGAGCTGGCCCGCTGGCAGCTCCTTCACGCCAGGTGTGCTTCCTAGGCCTGGGTGGGCCAGCTGCCCTCAGGCTTTTGGTAGCAGACACAAGGGGGCACACGTAGGAAAGTTGGCAGTGTGGCCACGGGGCGCTGGATGCTCCAGAGGTCAGAGAACCCTCACTCTGTCTCCGGCTTCAGAGCTGGGGCCTGGGGTTGACCCAGCCACTCTGACCAGAGACAGGGCAGAAATCCCCAGGGGATTTTGTTTTGCTTTGCCCTCCAGACAGTGCTTTGCCCACCCGTCTGTTTCAGTCTGAGCTTGGCCTGCAGTGGGTATGGCTGTTGGCGGCCACAGGTTCGGGGAATTGAGTGGGCCGGAGGGTGAGAGCAGAGTGGGAAGGGATTTGGAGGCTGGCGGGCAGGTCGTCTTCCTGGCCGTTCGTGGGAGGCCTTCTCAGATGCCCGTCAGGAGAGACGCCAGAGGCTGCAAAGTGAGCGGAGCGCAGGGCTGGGAGCTGGGGGTCCGAAGCTCAGTCCCGGCTCAGCCGGCAGCTCGGGAGGGGCTTGGCCACTCTCCTCCTCCACCCCCAACCTCAGCTGCCCCCACGGGAGACTGAGATCGGCGAGCACCCTCGCTTTGCAGTCCTTTGGCCCCAAATGTTCTACAGGGGGACGTGGCGAGGGGAGTTGGTGGCTTTGGATTGGGGCTGGGGGTGGGGGTGGGAGGATGGAGTACAGCTCTGACCTGCATGTGGCCCCTGCCCAGAAGGCCCAGGTCTGGACTTGACAATGAATCTCTAGGGAAGGGCTCCCAGCACTTAGTGAGAATCCTGCCAGCATCCTGGGCACCCCTGCCTGTCCTTCCTCCTGCTGACCCACAGCCCGGCTTCTGCCTGCCACTCACAGAGGCTCCAACTTGCTCCTGGCGAGCCCGTCACCTGCTGCTCCAGTTTCCTGCTCCGGATTCACGAGCCCGATTCCTGCTCCTCCTGCCCGCCCCTGCACGCCCTCCCCACCTCATGTCATGTTCTCTCTCCCTCCCTCCCTCCCCCGCCCTCTTTCTCACCCACATCCCTTGGCTTCACTCTCCTCCTGGCCTGACTCCTTGGTCACTGCCCTCTTTTCTTGTCACCAACTGGCCCCTCTCCAGGATCTCTTCCCACAGCCCCACACAGGGGTCTTTCTAAAGGCCGAGCCTTGAAGGTGGGCAGGATTGGGGTGAGTGGATCCTAGGAGGAAGATGTGGAGGCAGGAATAGCTGAGGACGATGGCTAGACCATCCTAGCTGGAGCAGAAGGCTTGTTAGGGAAAACGATGACACGTAAGGCTCCAAGCTGTTTGGGGCCAGTTTCTGGGACTAGTACCGACTATGATTTTTGGAGTGCTCACTCAACACTGCGCGTGTCTTATCTGGATCCTCACAACAGCCCCATGGGATCTGTGCTGTCATCACTTCCATTCTACAGATGAAAAGATTGACGTTTATTAATCTCGTTTATTTAAAAAAGCTCCTTTGATGCTGCCCACTAGTAAGAGGGGCGTCTGGGTTCCAAGTTAGGCATCTTCACTCCACAGTCCATGCTTTCGGCTGCCGCATGCACCTCCTACCAGGAGCTGAGGCGGTGGGAAGCTACTGATGGTTTTTGAGCAAGAAAGTGACCAGGACAGAGTATATTAGGAAGAACACTGGCTTCAGTGGGGAGGGCAGCTGATTGCAATAGTTTGGGCAAGAGCTCTGGGCTGAGGAAGTAGCAGTGGAACAGGAAGGAAGGATTGACGGCTTTGAGGAGGAGAAGGAGGCCTTTAGGCTGGACAAAAGACCTAGGGTGGGGACAGAGGTACTCAGATGGTAGAGGTGCTGTCCCTCTCCACCCCATCCTGCAGCATGAGGCCCTTCTGGCCTCAGCCCTGCCCCAGCCCGAGCCAAGTGATCTGATTCTGGTTAACGTCAGCCTCGTGTGTTCCTGGAGCTCTTGTGGTCAGCCACAGGGTGAGCCTGGCTTTAGTCAGCCCGGCCACTGCTGGGCGGGCACGAGACCGGACAAGGCTAGCCTGGGCATCTCACGTGTGAGATGTGTTGTATCTCCACTGGCAGAGGAGCAGGATCCTTGGGGACCTGACTCTGCTGTCAGAGTACCTAGGGACCCCCGAGCTCCCCTCTGAGCTTTGGCTTTCCTCAGTGGTAGGGTGGGGATAAAAACGTCCCTCTCTGTCACTTTCCACTGGGGCTGGGATACAGTGGGAGAGTGCAGTGAGCCGAGGGCTGGAACTGACATTCAGAGGGTGCTTCGTGGGTGCCAGGCAGAGGCCTAATGCACTGCATGCACTGAGCGCCTTAGATCCTCACAGCCACCTGGGGCGGGGTACCATCACTGTCCCCATTTTATGGGAGAGGCAGTCGAGGCACAGAGGTTAAGCTCTGTGCTCAGGCTCTCAGCTCAGAGACAGAACCAGGATTCCACCCCGGGTGGTCAGGCTCCAGAGCTCGGTGCTGAAAACCACCACCCAGATGTATTATTGGTGGCCACAGCAGCTGTGAGGGGCCCTTATCTGAAAGCTGCCCCCAGTCTCCCTCCGTTAGAGACGCCTCCCCCTCTCTTTATTAGCCCATTTCCTGCCCAGTTCTCATGCTAGCCCCAACTCATTTCAACTCATGGAAATTAAAACGTTTGCTTCTGTTCAACAATTCAGCATCTGTTAGGTACCTGCTTCGGGCCATGCACTGAGCTGCGTGTAGGACGATGAGTAATAAAAACCCTACAAGTAACGCTCAGCTCTTACTACCGGCCAGCACGGTGCCGAGCACTTGACACAAGTTGACTCAGTGAATCATAACAGCCCTATGTGGGGGTCCCTATTTTATAGATGACAAAGCTGAGACTGGTGAATGGCACAACTCGGAGTACAACCTGGGTGTCTGGCTCAGCTCACACTAGCGTATGTAGAGGGGGACATAGTCCCTGCCCTAATGGGGTGACACAAGAAAACAACCAAAAAGTGGTCTGGGCTGTATAGAGATATACTCGGGTTGTTCTTGGGACTCCCAGGAGGGACCTCTGACCCCATCTGGAGGCTCAGAGGTTTCCTTGAGATGATGGTGGAGAGAGAAGGCTTTTGAAAGAAGCTGGAGTGAGCCCTGCAAGGGAGTGGGGCAGAGGGACAAGCGGGAGCAAAGGCGTAGAGGAGAGTGAGGAGCCGGGTGCTGGGCTGTATGAGACGCGGTGATGGTGATGATGCAGGGTGAGGTGAAGACGGGGTGGGAGATGCTGGCAGGCGGGGCATCAAGGACAGTGGCAGCTTTTAAGCAGGGCCAGACTTGGATGTAGGAAGGTGGCTTCAGGTCCACCTGGAAAGGCTGGGGACCAAGAGTAAGGACGCTGAGCTGGCAGGAGATGCCGAGGGTGGGGGATGTGGGAGCCTTGGGAGCCTGAGGAGGTGACAGCGACAGGCCTTGGGAGAATGGAAGGATTGGGGCGTTCTCTGCAAGGAGACTGAGGGTTCCCTGGGGGCAGGCACCACGCCCTGGAGTCTTTGTGTCCCGGCACTTAGCAAAGAGCCACTTAGCAAAGAGCCGTGTGTTAAGTACCGGATACCAACCCAGGCTTCCTGTCTGCCCCCGGCTCACTTCTAAAGCCGACATCACAGGGAGCAGGACGGGAGTGGGATGTGTCACCCCTGTGCCACCGCCTGTGATGTGGTTGGTCCTTCCTGACGCAGATGCTGAACCTCTCCGTGACGGCAGACGAGCCTGGCCCTGGCTTCGTCACTATGTCGCCCTGGCCTGATGTGGCTGCACCCCACAGTACGTGGGGCTCCCACAAACCCCCTAAGATGGAGGCCCTAACGACTCTGCCGCTTCCCACCATGCCTCGGGGTTCCGAGGACCTGCCATGCAAATGAAGTGGTTTCTCTATTGCTTGAAGGCAGTTTCCACCTGTGTAGGGGACCCTGGTTCTTGGGCAGACACCTCTGTCCCTCCCCACAGCTGCGGCGTCTGCCCCTGGGACCCTGGAGATCCGGTAGCCTGGGAGAGCCACTGACCCCCACCTGCACCTTGCTCACTGTGTGTTCTCAGAGGACTCGCTCCCCATCATCACAGGGCATAAAATTGTCCGAGGACACAGAGGCAGGCGTACCTATGAGTAGCTCCTGTCTGCCGCTTGCTGGCTACGTGGACTCGGACACGATGTCAAATCTCTGGAACTGTTTCTGTGTCTCTGAAAATGGGGTCATACTGACCTCGTTGAGTGGGTGCAGGGACAGGAGAGAATGCATGCTTGTGAGCAGGCCCAGCACTGTGCATGCAGCAGGCCCTTCTTCTGGGTCTGGACGGTCTCTGTTCGTCTCTCTGGCTCTGAGCGAAGGCTGCATTTGAGAGGTGCACTACTCCCCGAAGCCTGAAGCTTCTCCCTGTGGTGTCCTTCCCACCTTGTCCCCTCCCTGCTCTCAGCTGGCTGTCAGCGGAATCCCTGCCCAGGGCGCTCCCTGGTGAGGCTGGGAGTGTGACCCCTCCCATGGGTATTGGCGTCTAAAGGGAGTCTCCAGAAAACGAAAAAGCCTCGAAGATCCCAAAGATCTCGCGAACGGTGGCAAGCAAAGGACAGGGCACCTTAGTCTTAGTGCTTTCAGTGACACCATCTTGATGGCGGCCACTTCTTCCTCCTTTCCCAGGCCTGCCCTTCTTTGTCTTCCTCTCTCTCACTGTCTATTTATAAATAGGAGAAGGGACTGCAGGCCCCCACCTTGGGGTACATGCCGGGTCTCGCTCTGGGCAGGAAGTCAGCTGGTGCAGCGTTGCCCAATTCCCAAGAGACAGACTTTAAGATCAGAGACCTGCGTGGCCTTGGCTCTGGCCCTCACGGTGAACTGGTCTCCTCCAGCCCTCCTCCTGCTAGCTGTGGTTTCTGCTTCTCCAGGGACGGAGTCGGGAAGGGAGGGAGCAGCAGGCAGGAAAAGTCTTGCCTGACTCACCGAGTGATCCTCGTCCGGCTGGAGTCCGCTCCTGGCAGGCCTCTGAGGCTTGCATTCTGTCAGAGACTCACAGCCATGTTGCTCTTTCTTACCCTGGACACTGTGTCCTCTGGCCACTCACCTAGACTCTTTATTTCGGGATCCTATCACTTCTCCAGGTGTTCCTCTTCAGTAAAACCCCTTTGAGACAACCTGGAGCCACTACCCTAGGAAGCCCACATCCAGCCTATGAGAATCTCCCCCTCTCTCTGCTCCAATGATGCCCCCACCCCACTGTCATAGTAGCTGGCCTGCCATGGTCTCCTGACTTTAGGCTTCTCAAGAAATTGGTGGGGGGCCAACCTGTGGGTGACCCCATAACTCCAAGGGTCACAGATCAACTTCCCCACCCTTGCCCCCTCCTTTGCAAGACCCACACAGGCCATCTAGTACCTCACTAGGACCAGGCACCTTGCTGCCCAGGGTCTTGTCCTCGCCTAGCCTGTTCTCAGCCCAGACCAGGATGGGAGGAGCCCAGTTCTAATATTCCTTCTGACACAAGTCTACAGCTCAGGGCCTTTACACACCCTCAGAGTGTCCCCATGGGTCCCCTGGGAGTCTGGGAGAAGACGGTGGACCCAAGTGAACACCCTCTGCTTTTGCTCCTACAAAACCCCAGGAGGCGGCAGGGCAAGGCTTTATGTTGCCATTTTACGGGTGACAGTGTTGAGTCTAGGAGAAAGTAAATGATGTCCCCAGGTCCCCTCGGACCAGCACATGCACCTGGATACTTAACCCAAGTCTAATGTTCTTCTTTGAGGCATGTGTGTAACTGGGGGCACAGACGTGTCTGGCTGCTTTCCTCCCAGGAGCCACCTGCTCAGACTACTCTCACCCCACGAGAGGGGATGAGGGGCAGAGGCTGGGGCTTGGATGCCCCAGCCCACACCCACCTTCAGCCTAGGCTTGCACCCCAGCCCCCGCCTCCCATCTCATTCAGTTTTTCCACCTCTCAAGTGGGTGGGCCACCCACCCACCCCATATTTCTGAGGTCTTGGGAGGGGCTGAGCTTTTTGACACCCATCTTTAAGAAGCCAGAGCTGGAGGACTGGTCAAGATGGCTTAGGCAGGGGTCTCCAACCTCTGGGGTTGTGGACCAGTACTGGTCCATGTTCTGTTAGGAACTGGGCCTCACAGTAGGAGGTGAGCAGCAGGCAAATTAAGCTTCATCTGTATTTGCAGCTGCTCCCCAGCACTAGCATTACCACCTCAGCTCCACCTCAGATCATCAGGCATTAGATTCTCATAGGAGCCCTGGTGCCTGGTGCCAAAAAGGTTGGGGACCGCTGTCATAGAGGGTAGAGGCTTTGTACATCTCTTGTGACCACACAAAAATGTGACAAAGCCATGGAGCAAATATCAAGTAGAGTGACCTGGGGTCTGGATGAACAGAATCCCTACAACTAGGGAGAGAAATAAGAAATCACCTTGGAACAGTAGGAGGAGGCGGAGATGCAAGGCTGCCTGATCCCACACAGGCTGAGTGACACAGTGGCCACAGCACCTGCGGCCAGCAGGTGCAGATGTTCCTCTTAAAGGGACCACTACCAGATTGTTGTGGTGACAGACTCGCTCTTTCTGAGCTCCAGCACTGAGGCGGCTGCTCAGGAGGCGCCAGGGACATTATGAGGGGATGCTGAGTTGTCAGGCTTTGGGGCGAGGGCTGGAGTGGGGGCTTTCTCCCAGACAGAAGTGCCGGTGGTATCCATGGTTCCTTTGTTGAGCCCTCCCCGCTCCCCGTGTGCAGACGCAGGCACCGCCGTAGCTGAGACATCATCAAACTGGATAACAGAGGTCGCTCTGCCCAGAAGATTCCCCGAAACTCTGCTGCTCCTCACTCGCAGCCCCACCCAAGCCATATCCAGTGGTGTCCTTGGAGTGCCCTGTGCCCCTTACTGAGCAGCTCCAAGCCCTGCACTGGCAGCAGCTGGCCTTGGTTTCTGGCATGGCCTCTTGAGGAAACTATAAGCACAGCACAGGTGGTAGCCATGGGTGGATTGCTTGCTGACTCTTACCAGGTGGTCCTGGAAGAGCACAGGCTGGGGCTGAACTTGGCCTGCAGCTGGACCCCTCTCAAGACTGTGCCACGGGGTCCCACAGAACACTTACTACACAACGCCATGCCACTAAGACCGGGAGACTTAGGAGCTTTCCCTAGTACCTAGAAAGAAACAAGAAAAGGAAGCCAAAATGAGGAGACAAAGAAGCATGTCCCACATGAAAGAAAAAAAACAGCTCCAGAAAAAGATCTAAACAAAGTGGAGTCAAGCAATCTACCAGATGCAGAGTTCAAAACACTGGTCATAAGGATGCTTAAGAAACTTAGGGGAAGAGTAAATGAACTCAGTGAGAACTTTAACAGAGATGAAAAACGTAAAAACAGAGATGGAAACTATAAAAGGAAACCAGTCAGAAATGAAGACTACAGTATCTGAGATGAAGAGGACATTAGAGGGAATCAACAGAGTAGAGGAAACAGAATATCGAATTACTGATAGAGGATGGGGTAGCAGAAGACACTGAATCAGAATAGCAGCAAGGAAAAAGAATGCAAAAAATGAAGAGAATTTAAGGAGCTTCTGGGACAACATCAAGCATAATAACATTCACATCATAGGGGTACCAGAAGGAGAAGAGAGAGCAGGAAATGAAAAACCTATTTGAAGAAATAATGATGGACAACTTCACTAACCTGGGGAAGGAAATAGATGTACAGGCCCAGGAAGCTCAGAGAGTCCCCAAAAAGATGAGCCCAAAGAGGTCCACACCAAGACACCTCATAATTAAAATGCCAAATGTTAAGTACAAAGAGAATCTTAAAAGCAGCAAGGGAAAAGCAGTTAGTTACCTACAAGGGAGCTCCCATAAGACTGGCAGCTGATTTCTCAAAAGAAGCTTCGTAGGACAGAAGGGCTTGACACAAAATACTCAAAGTAATGAAAACTCAGGATCTACCACCAAGACAACTTCATCCAGCAAAGCTATCATTTAGAGTCGAAGGACAGATAAAAAGCTTCCCAGATACGAAAAAGCTAAAGGAGATCATCACCACCAAGCCAGTGTTACAGGAAATGTTGGAGGGACTTCTTTAAGAAGAAGAAAAATTACGTATCAAAAATATGAATGAAGAGTGGCAATAACTACATATCTATCGACAAGTACTTCAGATGAAAAAGAAGTAAGTGCTGTAATCAAAAGATGAGTGGATAAGAAAACAAGCCCCCTACATATGTTGCCTACAAGAGACTCACTTCAGATGGAAAGACACAGACTAAAAGTAAAGGGATGGAAAAGAATATCACATGATGGACCCAGAGGGTGGTGTGCTGAATGGAGTTAAGTCAGAGAAAGACAGATGCCATGGGATTCCACATCTACGTGGAGTCTAGAGAACAAAATAAACAAAAAAGCAGAAACAAACTCATAGATACAGAGAACGTTTTCAGGGTTACCAGATTGGAGGGGGATCAGGGAGTTGGTGAGAAAGGGGGAGGGGATTAAGAAGTACAGATGGGTCGTTACAAAATAGTCATGGGGATATAAAGTATAGCATAAGGAATATAGTCAATAATGTTATAATAAATTCGTACGGGGCAGAGGGATACGAGATTTATTGGGATGATCACTGTGAGTTATATAGATCTCAAATTACTATGCCGTACACCTGACATTAATATCATATTGTATGAAAACTATAAAATAAAACAATATTACTAAAAAAAGAGAAATACAGGTTACAAATATTCTATATAAAATTATCTCTGCTATTTAAAATAAAAATTATCTCTGCCAAAAAAACAAAAACAAAAACAAAAAGCCGCCGCCAAAGCTAGAAAGGGCTTAGAGCACCAACCAGGCCCCCACCACCGTTTTGCAGATGAGGAAACTGAGTCACAGAGAAGCCAGTTACCACCCACAGTAGAGGGAGTGCCTGAGTGGTGGGAGGGAAGACCTTGGGGGTGGGTCTGGGGGGTTGAAGTCTAGTCTTTCTGGGGTGGGGGAGACACAGGCGTCACCTTGATGCTTGGGAAAAACTGGGTCAGGTGAGGAGGTCTCGTAGAGGCTCGGTATTGTTGAGTGAGTGGGGACAGTCGTGGTACTGACCTTCCCAGTGCTGGGATGAGGACTCACACGGTGATGCGTGTAAACGACCCTGCAGGGTGCCTAGTTGGCTTGGAGCGAACTCCCCGGACAAGGTGCTGCCACCGTTTCTGTCCCCTAGCTCTCTCCCAGACACCCTGGCCTCCCTGGGGTGCCCGGAACATGCCGAGCACGTTCTCCCTGTTGCTCCTGACCCCACCTTGCTCTTCCTTTTTCTCTGGGCCCCCACCGTCACCTCACATTTTTCTTCTGTGTGTGACTGAGTCTCCCCCACAGGGCGGGGACTTGGATGCGTTGGAGGCGGTCTGCCCAGCACCTGGAACAGCAGGTGCTCAGTACGTTGAATGAATGAACAAATGAATGAACATTTCCACCTTCGCCCCTGATTCTCTCCACCATTAAATGGGAGGTCTTCCGAGACATCTAAGGTTCCTGCCGGCCCTGAGCTGCCGCGCATCAATCCTAACCCCCACTCTGGGGCCTCGGCTCCCTCTTCATCGGCTCCCATGCATCCTTCTAGCTGCCGATCAGCGGGGCCAACCCTCTCTGCTCACAGACTCCTGCCTTTGAGCTTTTGCTGCCCCTGCTCCTTCCTGCCCAGGAGCTGCCAGCCAGAGGATGGGCTCTGTCAGGAGCCCGGGGACACAGGCAGTTCTGGGAAGAGCTGGGTCTTAGGTGCTGAAAGTCACTGCCTTCTGCAGAAGAGGGGATCATTCTGAGGTTCCTGGTGGTCTCCTGGCAGTCCAGGTCAGAGCTGAGGTCAGAGGCTGTTGGCTCGAGGCCGAGAGGGGTCCCCAGCATTGTATGCATGCGCGCGCGCACACGTGCGCGTGCGTGTGTGTGTGTGTGTAAGAGAGAGAGCCTGAGTGAGAGAGAGAGCATGTGTGTCCATGTGAGCCAGTGCCTCAGTCCCTGCTTAGCACGGAAGTGGATAAATGGGAGCTGGTGACATGGCAGTGACTCAGGGCAGATCCCAGGAGCTGGCTCCTTCGGCTGCCCTGAGGAAGGAGCCAACGATTTCTCCAGTGGGACCAGGGCGAGAGTCACATTCCTGCTCCGCCCTCTCCTTGCACGATGAACTCAGACAAGCAACCTGATCTCCCTGAGCTGTGAAATGGGCACAAGCCCGCCTGCTTTGGGGGGCTGAAGTGGGATTCTGTAAAGTGCCCGCAGCCTTGCCTGGCACATAGTAGGTGCTTAACGAATGTCCCATTGTGTTCCTTCCTCCCTGAAGGGCTGCAGCTGAGAACCTGGAGGAGTGATGAGGTCACGTGGTGGGAGGGGGTGCTGAGTTTCTGGGAGCCAGGTCCCGGGCCCGGCCTCCCAGGGTTTGCAGAGAAGGGAGGCAGCTTTGGGGGCAGCAAGGAGGACAGCTCTTCGGGGGTAGCCTTGAGCACGTCCTGTCACCTCTCTGAGCATCTCCGAAATGTTGGTGAGGAGCCTCTATGAGACTGGATCATGCTCGCACAGCCACCCCCGGGGCGCGGTGGGTGCTGGGTGCACATTAGCTGCTCCTGACTGCAGGCGTCTCCCATGGTAGGAAGACGAGGCCCATGTGGAGGAGAGGAAATGGGGCCACAGCCCTCATCTGGAGGCATCTCTGAGGTCCGGGTGGGTGAGGGGCGGGCCCTGAGGGCCTCCTCGTGCACAGTGTTCCATCAGCTGCCACCAACCCTGGAATGGCCCAGAGCCTTTGGGAGACCAGGGAGTGGCTTTGCTTCTTTCTGTTTCCATTTCCTCGTTTGTGAATGGACACAATCAGACCTGCCTCGTAAATTGGATGTTAGATGGTCCTTTCTCCCTCCCTCCCTCCCTCCCTTCCTTCTCTCCCTCCTTCCTTTCACTTATCATCTCTCTACCTACCCATCTACCTATCTGTTTGTCTATTTTTCTATCTATCCATCCATCATCCACCTTCCTATCACCTGTCTTCTCCAGCCCCACTTGCCCCCCTGTTAAACAGGTGGCTGACGCTCATCAGTGACTTCCAAGTGTACTCCTGGGGACCCTGGTTTGTAGGCTCGGGTCTTCTAAACATGCTGAGTGAATCAGCTTCTATCCAATGTGGTTCCTCATTTAAAAATGTCAGTCATCACTCTCTGTGGATGGGTGGGTGGTGCGTGCATCTGAGTCTCCCCCACACCAGCCAAAGGAACTGGAAGCTTCCGTAGCCCCACGTTTCCCAGAGGCTGCTGGCCATGTGCTGGGGACCTCCAGGAACCCTCAGCCTGTGTGGCCCCTGTGGTGACCTGAGGCCCAGCTCCCAGGGCTGTGCTTCCACTGGGCCTCTGCTCTGGGGAGCCCTGCAGTGGCGGGAGTGACCTTTTGTCCCGCTCGGCTGAGGGGCTTTCTGTTCCTCATTGTTTAGCCATGCATGACAGGCTGGAGCCTAATTCAAGAGGATAAACAGGCCTAGAAATTGCTCAAGGGAGGGCTGACCCCCACCTCAGAGCAGCAGGAGGAAGTGAAGGGAAAGGCCTTCAGAGCAAGACAGGGAGAGACCCTGAGGGGAGGCTTCGGAAAGGCACTGGGCAGTGGCCTGGGGGCCGTGGGGGTCGAGCTCCGGCCTTTGTCCAGGAATCCTTGGCCTGCGGGTGGAGAGAGAACAAACTTGGCCAAGGCAATGCCCTTTCCCATCAAGCCTTTGGGCCCTGACAGGAAATCCTCCCCAAGCGGGGCAGGCCCTCCTCTGCTGCCCCTCAGGGGCTGTCCTGGGAGGCCAGAGTTTCTCTCCCCACCGGGAGCCCCCCTGGCCCTGTGGTTCTCAGGCCCCATGTAAGTGAGGGGCTCCCTTGATTACTGTGGGCGCACTCGCGGGGATGCGGGGCATGAGGTGACCTGTGTCGGCCGCCCTGCGCGGCCCCTCCCTGTCCTCCTGCGTGCTGTCTGAGGGGGGGCAGCAGCAGAGTGCGGAGACACAGCCTCACTTCCCTTAGGGAAGCCGCACAGCGGCAGCCTGCAGGGCAGGCCCATTTTGGGGGCCTTGGGGGGATAGTTGGGTCCGCCCCTGCAGCGCCTGCGAAGGAAGATGCAGAAGGTACACTTTCTCAGGACCCCTGCTGCGCCTGTCACCCAGGCGCCTGGGAGCCTGCTCCGGGACCAGACGGGTGGAGTGCACGTGCCGTGTGCACGCGTGTGCTGTGTGCACGCGTGTGCAGCCATGGGCACGCGAGCTTATTGTCCAGGCCGGAATGCCAGTTACTTTTTTAGACTCTTAGGTTATGCAGAATGGATCCCACCTCCCTTGCCAGCCCCCTGCATCTCTCCAGCGCCCTCGCTGGAGCTGACTTCCTGGGGTTTGGCCCTGGGCTTGGGCTGGGAGTGGGCAAAGGGCTCAGGGGCGGCCAGCATGGTGCGTGCTCCATGGTTGCGCCTCATGGCCCTAGTGCAGGGGGGGACCCTCCAAGAAATGACGCTGTAGTGAAGGCCACTGGATTAGCGACCTCTGAGTACCTACGACATGCCAGGCTCTAGGGCAATAAAGCATGATCCCAGCCCACAACCTCAAGGGGTGCCCGTCTAGAGGCTGGGGCACCGCCCTATATGCCAGAAGCTGTGAGGAAGGAGGATCAGGATTCGGGGTACTAGTGATTATTCTGGGAGGGGTGTGGGCAGGAAAGCCTTCAGGAGGCGGCTGCTGTCAGAAGGGACATATGGAATTTTGTCACAGGAAGCATGAGGCCGACCTAGGTGGAGGAGGCGGCTTGGGCAAGATCGTGGGGTCAAGAAGAGCCCCAGACCGCTCTGCATCAGGAAACCCCGGCCCTCGGGGATCGTCGTGACACCAGGGTGGCTCTGGGGCTGCCTGCCAGGCCAAGCAGGAAAGGCAGCTGTGTTTCCCTGTGCGCGTTCTCAGTGCGGAGGCCTGTGAAGGGCCCAGCTGCCCCGGGCTCCAGCAGTCACAACTCCCAGGTGGTGGGCGGGGGCGGGAGTGGCCGGAGGGGGGTGGTGAGCAGGAACTCCACCACAGCTTCCGTCCCTCCTGAAGGCTGGGGGTCATTCTCAGGCAACACCTGTGGGGCTGCTGGGGGGTGGGTGTCCTGCTGGTATAGGGGGTCCGGGCGGGTGCAGCAGAGCCCACTGACTAGAGCACCTGTAGTACTTAGAACAACACGTGGCACCCTGTCAGTGCTCAAGAAATGGTCAGTGGTTGTCACTGTCATCAACAAATAACTTATTTAACGAGCACCATCTCTGGCGTGGGCCTCATGTTGGAGGCTGAGGGTCTAGAGTTGATGAGGCTGTCGTTTCTGCCTTGTGCATCGCAGACGTGTGTGTGCATGTGTGCACGCTCGCACAGGCACCCACACAGGACAGGAGGACACGTTGGTCTCCCATTTCAGCACAATGAGATGATTGTTGGGAGGGGCCGTATCCAACTCTCAGAGCCCAGAGGAGAAGGGACCTGAATCAGCCCTGAGGGAGTCAGGGAGCCAGGCCCACCCTCTGGCCAGCAGGCTCAGTGCCTCCACTTGCAGACGGTGTGTGTGTGTGTGTGTGTGTGTGTGTGTGCAGCTTGGGCGACATGCGCCACAAGACTTGCACTAGGGAGGGAGACAGGAGGTAAAAGGAGAGAGGGACTCTTCCTTCTTCTCCCTCTACCCCTCCCCCCAAAGGGAGAAGTCCCCATGTCAGTGGATAGTGCCCCAGCAGGGAGAGAGCCTAACACCTGCAGGGCATGGGATGGGATCTGGGCGTCAGGCATGGCAGAGTCCACAGGTGGCCAAGCTGATGGCTGTCTTTCCTTTCTCCTTCTAGGTTACAATCATCCCCTATGCCCTGGAGCCTGGAAGCGCATGCCGGCTGAGAGAATACTATGACAAGAGAGCCCATCGGTGCTGCAGCATGTGTCCTCCTGGTGAGGGACAGCCACCGGGCCCTGACCCTCAGACTGGCTGGGTCCCTGGGGTCTGACGCCTTGGAGGGAGTGTGTGTGCAAGGGTGGGGGAGGCAGGTCATGGTCCTAGATGCTTCCCGAACTCCTTCCGGTTCTCTGAGTTGGCCCCATGCGCCCTCTTGCTTCTGGGCCTTTGTACACGCTATTTCTCTTCCATACTGTCTTTCTCTGAAGCTCTTACATCTCCTTTAGACCGGAGCTTAGCTGTCCCCCTCCTCCGGAAGCCCTGCCTGGACTCACTGGCCAGATCCGGTTCCTCCTTCGACCTCCCGGTGGTCTCCGCTGTCCCTCGTGGCAGCGGCTCTTTTCGCCCCGCGCTGTCGCAGCCTGGCTCCTCTTCTGTTGCCGGCACTGTGCCTTCCTCCAGCACAGGGACTGGGCTTGTTCTCCTCTGCATCCCCAGCACCTGGCACCATGCCTGGCACTTAATAGATGCTCAGGACACATCTGACTGAACCAGTGAATGCTTACCCGTTTCACAGATGGTGGACTCGAGGACTAGCCCCAGCTGGAAGAGCCCGGTGGCACAACTCCCGGTGTTGTCCGTTCATTCATTCATTTATACAGTCATTCCTATAATGTTGATAAAGTGTCTACTAAGTGTCAGGCACCAAGTGCTGGGAATACAGCAGAGAGCAGGGCAGACAAAATCCTCGCCCTCGTGGGTTTTGCCTTCTAGTAGAGGCACAGATAAACCAACAGAGGAGACAGATGTGTGGTCCTATCAGAATAAGTGCCGTGAAGAAAACAAGGCAGGGTAGGGCAGATGGAGACAGATGCAGTAGGACATGTTTTATACACGGAGGTCAGAGAAGGCCCCTCCGAGGAGCTGACGCTTGAGCAGAGACATGCAGGAGGTGAGGGAGCGAGTCATGCAAATATGAAGGGAACAGCATGGCAGGCAGGAGCCGCAGCAAGTGCAAAGGCCCTGAGGAGCCTGTTTGGTGAACTTAAGGAATAGCAAGGCCAGCGTGTGGTCGAGTTGAGTAAGCAGGGGCCGTGGTAAGGAGTTTAGATTTTATTCTGCGGGATCCAAGAAGCCATCGGAAGGCTCTGGGCCCTTAGCCTGAGGTGTGGGCAGGTACATTTGTATGTGTCACTTTCCACAGCTATTTGAAGAGACTCCAGGAGAAGCGACTCTTCTTTCTTCTATTAACTGGCAGGGACTTTGTAAGAAGTTACTAGATTAACACAGCAGTGAGTATGGCAGCATCGGGCTCAAAGCTCAGAAGAGAAACTCCTTAAAGGTTTGCCTTGATGTTCTCCCATCCTTGGCATGCCTTCTCTTCAGGCCTTGATAGGAAACTATACTACGTTTCTATTTCCTTTCCCCCTCTCTAGTTTATTCTCTCAGGGGGAGAATTTTAGCTAACTATGAAGAAGAAAGGAGCTGGCAAACCCATTCTCTCTAAAGTGTGACTGACTAACAACAGGCATTTCCAATGGTGGAATTCCAGGCATCTGAAAAGAGCGGAGGGGAAGATTTTTCATGAGCAGTGGGGGTTCAGCAATAGAGTGACAGCTGGTATATGCTAGACGTGAGATGGGAAGGAGTAGGAACCCCATCAAAGAGCCTTTGCAGCTAGGCTACAGAATTCTGGGGTTCTGGGGAACAGTGGATGAGGCCAGGATCTGGGCAGAAGCCCTGCCCCACTGAGACCTCTGACCCTTGCTTTCTCAGGCTACCACGTACGGTCGTTCTGCACCCAGACCTCAGATACGGTGTGCTCCCCCTGCGAGGACAGCACGTACACCCAGCTCTGGAACTGGGTCCCTGAGTGCTTGAGCTGTGGCTCCCGCTGCAGCTCCGGTGAGTGGGCCCAGCGAGGGGTGGTCCCCAGTGTCCTGGCCTGGCCACCGCGCACTCCAGCCCCTTTAGCTGACAGCTGGCCGGGATCACCCCAGGCCTTTCGTTTCCATGCCCCGGGGCATCAGGTTGCACCGGCTTTTCAATGGCATTTTTATCCCGTGCCTCACTGAATCCTCTTCTGGAGCCCCATAGGGCAGGCAGGCCGAGAGCGCGGGGGGAGAACTGTGCTCCTTTTAGAGCCGAGGAAGTGGTACTTTGGAGAGCAGCCGTGGTCGCTCATGCTACCATGTGGCTATGGGACTCTGTGCCCAGTGTTCTCTTTGCCCCATGCTGGCGAGAAGCGGGGCCAGCAGCCTGGTGGAGGTCAGAGCTCTCTGTGGGTGGGGAGCGGGCTGAGAGGGCAGAGTGGCATGGCGGTGGGCAGGGCCAGCGGAGGCGGGAATGACCCTGGGCTGCCTTGCTGCTCCTCCAGACCGGATGGAAACTCAAGCCTGCACCCGGAAGCAGAACCGCATTTGCACGTGCAGGCCAGGCTGGTACTGCACGCTGAAGTGGCAGGAGGGGTGCCGCCAGTGCATACCGCTGAGCAGGTGCTCCCCCGGCTCCGGCGTGGCCACACCAGGTACGGGACCGGGGCCAGCAGGCCTTGGGGACTCCCTTGGGTTTCTCCTTCATGGCCATCGGCTCTTCAGCCCAGCCCAAGAACATTGTCAGCGGTGGCCAGGTGCCTGCGACCCGGGTATCCACCCATCCCCCATTCATTCTTTCTTCCAGCGCACCTGATTAGGTACCTACTCTGTGCTAGGCCCCGGGGAATCCAGAGATGGATCAATTAAGCCCTAAGCTACTGGAAAATCCGGTGGTGTCACAGGAAGATGAACCCGGGTGGCCCTAGAGACCAGGAAATCACTAGAATTAGTTAAAGGACAAACTGCCCAGCTGTGTGCGTGCGTGCATGCGTGCGTGCGTGCGTGTGTGTGTGTGTTTTAAGGGGTAGAAGGCAGGCAGAGGTCCATGGGCCCCTCAGATTGCCCCTCAGGCTCCAGTGCCAAGGCCTACCCGTGGCTCTGGGCCCTGCAGTTGACTATGTGTTGAGCATCTGAGTTGGTGACAGATTCTACGTTTTCCTTGAAGCCACTCCAATGTCAGACGTGGTGTGTGCTCCCTGTGCCCCGGGGACATTCTCTGACACGACGTCATCCACGGATACTTGCAGGCCCCACCGGAGGTGAGTGTCTGAGTCCTTTGGTTCTGGAGGAGCAGGGAGGGGCTGTCCCCGGATGATGGCGGGGTCCAGAGCACGGAGCAGCTGTGCCACGGTGCCTGAAATCCCCCCATTCACCTCCTTGCCCAGCTCTGTTCGATACCAGGACGGGTTTATCTGACAGGGTGAGGGTCCCAGGACAGAGCACACGTGGGAATCAGCAGCCTTACCATGGAAGTCAAGGCTGAGTGGGGAGCATCAGGACAGGAAGGGACAGCGGGCCTGGTACATGGACTCCCTCCCCCATCCCAGCTGCTGGCACCCTTGCCCGCCGGCCTGCCTCCTACGAGGGAGCCCAGTTACCCTGAGCCATTCTGTCCTCTGCTGACCCCTGACCGAGCCTCCTCTCTGCTCAGCTGCAGCTCTGTGGCCATCCCTGGCAACGCAAGTATGGATGCGGTCTGCGCATCTGTGCTCCCCACCCCGAGAGTGGCCCCAGGCTCACCCCTCATGACCCAGCCAGTGTCCACGAGATCCCAACGCGTGGAGTCAACTCCGGGGCCCAGCACAGCTCCAAGCACCGCTGTCCAGCCCCCGATGTTCCCAAGCCTCCCGGCTGAAGGACGCAGCACAGGGAACATCTCTCTTCCAATTGGTAAGTCAAAGGGGCCCATTTGTCTTCCTTCCCTTTTCCTTCCTATCTCAGAGACTTACTCAGAGCCCTCTGTGGTGGTGAAACTTGTCTTCTTCCAAGACCTGATGCCGTCACTAAGAACCCTTGGGTGTGGAGAGGTGGGGCCAGCATTTATCTCAAAGTGGATATGTTCTTCTGATGGCCGGTTCTGATGAACCCCTAGGTTGTAGGTGGGCTGGGCCAGGTTACCTTGTGGGCTTCCTCTGTGGGGTTAGAACTACATCAGGCCAGAAATCTCGGACCGTGGCCCTCGGGCTGAATGTGGCTGAATGTGGCCGACAGACATGTTTTGTTTGGCACACAGTTTTCTGTTTGTTTGCTTTGTAATTGAATTTGAGACCTCTGGACTGGGCTTGCCCCTCATCTGAGACAGCCCCAGCCATCCTCAGTCACTGACTAATCTGCTGGGTCCTTGATACATTTGAGTTTGCTTTTCGCAGTTGTTTTGAGCTTCGTTTTCGCTTCTAGGCCTGATTGTGGGTGTAACAGCCTTGGGACTACTAATCATAGGGATGGTGAACTGTGTCATCATGACCCAGAAGAAAAGTAAGTTTCTGTTTCTTCTTTCCTTCATTCATTTGTTCATGCATCCGTTTGTTCAGGAAGTTTTTCTGGGGCGCTTTCTATGAGTCCAGCACTGGGCACAGCTTTATGGGATATGGTAGTCTCAGTTTTGTAGGAGTTTAGAGCCTGGGGCAGAAGACGCTCCCACGAACTTATCTAATGAAAGCAAGCACCATCAGGGCTGTCCAAGGGGCGGGATTCTCGGAGTCCGGGATTCTTGTCTGGGAATCCTGGAGGATTCGGGCCTTATGGAGCAGGTGACATTTGAGCTGTGTAAAATTTTGATGGCGGGGGGAAAGAAGGCGTGCTAAGCAAAGGGCATGGCACGAGCAGGGTGGGGAACCGGAAGGATGGTTGGGGAGGCGGGGGTGGAACGATATCAGACCAGCCGGAGGATTGGGCGTGGGGTCTTTGTGCACCTCGTCTGGTAGGTAATCGCTGCCCCGAGGGCTGGGCCTACTCCACGGGTTCTGCTTGGGCCTATGCTGCCTTCTTAGTTAGAACGGACGTGGCCTGAGGAAGTCACCCTCCCTGACTTGTCCCCTGTCTCCTCTTTGCAGAGAAGCCCTTCTGCCTGCAAGGAGAAGCCAAGGTGGTGAGTACCCCCCAGCCCTCCCCCTCCTGCTCCCCTGCTCTCCTCCTCGGTGGGTCAGGTTGTCCCTCAGGAAGCAGCAAGTTCTGTAGATTGGTCTGCGCAGTGTCAGGTGACGTGCAGAGCCCCAGGACGCTGAGGAAAGGCCAGCCAGCGTCTGTCCTCGGGGCTTAGGCAGCCCTCCATGGGCTCATAAGGGAGACTGGGTGTGAAATGCCACATCAGGGAGCAGGTGGGTCAGTGGTGTCAGTGGCAAGCGTGTGGTCATGGATCTGTGGTCTGACCTGGGGCAGACGTGAAGTTGCCTGTGGTTCTGTTTCCTCAGCATTAAATGGGACAGTGCTGCTCGGCCCGGCTTGCAGGGCTGTGCCACCTACACAGCTGGCATCCATCCTCGGCATCTCCGTGGTACTTACAGAGCACTTGCTCACGGAGCAGTGGTTTTCAAGCTGAGCGCTGGGGTACCACAGAGAGCCCCGGGGGCCGTCTCTGGGGTTGGGATGGAGGCTAGTGGGCTGGCCCCTGGGTCCCCCGATGTGAATCGAAGCAGCTGCCTTTGATGTTTTTTATAAAATAGGGTCTGTGGAGGACGTTTGTTAGCAACAAGACACTGACGTCGTATTTCATCAGTTCTCCATTACGAAGGCATTTGGCTGCCAGTAACCAAAACCTCAGTGGTGGAGGACTAGGGAGAGGGCGTGGCCGTGGCGTAAGCCAGTACTCAGTGGCTTCTGTCATGTTGTACCTGGTAGGCAGGGTCGGGTTTTTACTCAGTTTTTCAGTTTTACAGACGAGGAAACAGAACCCCGGGAGCTTCCTCCGTGTCCCCCTTCCTGCCGGGGCAGTGTTTTTCAGCCAAGGCACTGTTGATATTTGGGGCCTGATAATTCTGTTGTCAGGGGCCGTCCTGTGCCTGGCAGGCTGGTAGCAGTATTGCCGGCCTCTCCCCACTAGATGCCAGCAGCACTGCCTCCCAGGTATGACAACCAAAAACGTTTGCAGACATTCCAAATGTCCCCTGGAGGTCAGAGTCACTCCCAGTTGAGAAGCACCGGGCTAGGGGAAAGCTCAGCCCTGGGTGGCCCAGTGCCTGAGGTTTGTACAGGGCTTGAACTTGGTAGGGACCCCGGACCGATTTCATGTCTTGATTTTGATGACAAGCAAAGAGAGACAGAGGGAGAATGTGACTTGTCCAAGATCACACAGCAATATGTCTCTGGACTCCTGGCCCAGTGCTCAGGACCTGCCCTACAGTGTTTTAGCACTGGTTTGGGGGTTCAAACTGTTTCTCATTCCCCCCAGGGCACGAAGGCCACCCCTTTCTTTTTCTGGCTTCGGTTCAGCGGTGCTGACAGCTGCTGCCTGGTGGCATGCAGAGCAAGTGTACCCTCCAGGCTCCACGCCCACAGCCCAGCTGCCACGTTCTCTTTCCCACCAAGGGTTTCCCAATCCTCAGTGCAGTGAAGACGTCCTGGGTGTGACTGGCAACCTCTGCTTCTCCTTTCCCTTTGCTGAGTTTGTCGTTCGCTGAGTGCGAGCCAACTCCACTGTTTCTTGAGTGCTGTTGTTTGTAGAGACCAGTGTGTGCTGGTAGCTGGCCTTCTGGGCAGGGAAGAACACCCCAAACCCTGTTTGTCCTGTTAGCTCATTTCTGTGTTGTAAACACACCCGCTATGGCCGATTTCAAGCTACCCAGGACCTACTAAGTGTGGAGCTGGGAAGAATCACGCACTGGTCTGAGCCAGCCCCACACAGCACTGGCTGAGCCCCGTGCCAGGCTGTGTGCCTGTGCTGTGGCACTGGAGCCTCACACACCCCTAGGAGTTACATGACACCATCACTCCCGTTTTACAGATGAAGAAACTGAGGCTCAGAGAAGTTCTCTTACCCATATAATGTCAGACTAGTAGGTAAGGGGCAGAGCCCAGGTTCGAAACTCACTCTGAAACTGCAGGCTTTGCCAGGCCAGACATTAAAGGCTGCTGCAAGTACCTGAGCCCCCAGCAGGGCCCACCTTCAGAGGCTGGTCACTTTCCCAGGTGCCCTTCCGTCCCCAGGCTCCCACCCCCTTGGTTAGCCTGTGCCCCACTCTTCCTCAGCTGGCCAACAGTGGTCCCCGCTACAAGGCTGCCTAGTAATGCCCAGGCCTAGGCCCCCGAGGTGGAGACTGTGGTGACTTAGCTTCCCCTGTCCCTCCTGCTGCAGAAGTAACTCCGAGGTGTGGCGGGACAGTGGTGTCCCTTTGTTTAGAAAAGGTCAGCATATCCACAAGTGTGAGCTCACCCACAGTCACCCCCACAGGCACACTCATGAGCGAGCTCAGGTTCAGTAAGTAGAGTGAACGTTTGCGAGGTGCTGAACGTATGCCAGACACAGTTCTGAGTAGTATTTATTCTCGTGGCCATGCTTCGACACAGGCAGTGAGTGTGACTGTTGCTCTAGTATCGTGGCCCAGGAACTTGGGCTCAGAAAAGTGAAGTAACTTTCCCGAGGTCACATTGCTAATGAAAGTGGCCCGGAATGCAAACTTAGGGGTGCTCCTCTTCCCCACCCCCAGCACACGCACTAACTGCGCCTCTCACAGATGTGCACACACACACACCCCTATCCCACGTAGACACACGCCTATCTGCACTGCACACACCCGCACACCTGTGCATAGAAGTGCATGACCCTCATGAGCACACACTTGCACATACGGACAGATACGCAGCCTATGGGCATCCGGAGGACCCAGCTGGTGGCTCTGCCAGAGTTTCTGCTTCTGCTCACAGCAGGGCTGGACCACGAGGGGCTGGGAGGTGAGAGGGGCTGGCTGGCGGACATCCTGTTTTTTGTATGAACTCCCTCAGTAACCCCTCTTAGTGGAGTCCCAGCCCAATGAATTAGACTCGCGGGATGCATCTGCCCCACTCAGAGTCTGCCTGAACTTTGCAGCTTGTGGCTTCGGGGGAGGGGAGGTCTGTGACCTTTGGGGGTTTCTGTTCTGCCTGGCTCTAGCCACAGGAGGAGCGGGACACAGGCCCGAAAAGCCCCTTCTCTGGGAGGTCGTAAGGAATGACATTTGGATGCTCTTCCCTCCCCGGCCTGTTCGAGCTCAGAGCAGGGCTAGGAGTGGGGTCCAATGGCCAAGGTCAGACCACCTGGGCAAAGTTCAGCCTGAACTAGAAATGACCTGCCTCCCTCCGAAGCCGGCGCGGTGCACCAGGGAGGCGGGATGCAGTGGAAATCCAGCAGCTCTGGTACCCGGATTTTACTGGGGTCCCAGTCAAGGACCCAGACTCAGGCTCCTCCTGCTCCCACTATGGATCAGCTGTATGATTCTGAGCAGGGACTCACACTCTCTGGGCCTCCATGGCCTCACAGGGACTGTTTACTAAGGACCCTCTCACCCCAGAGTAAGCATACGCAGCCTCAGCATATTGAGGGCTCCACAGGGCTCAGGTGTTGCAGCACAGCAGCTCTGGTAGGTGGGGCTGGGGGCCAGGGGCTTCGGTGATTGGCCAGTCCAGGAAGGGATCAGGTACTCTGCCCGCTACTCAGAGCACACCTGGAATTTTGGAGTAAGGCAGTGGGGTCTCAGCCTTGCCCACGGAGGGGGTCTAACGTGCCCCTGCCTCCCACCCCCTAGTAAATGCCCACCCTCTGCTCTTCACTTCCCCCTGTTGTGCTAAGATGCGTCTCACCAGCCCTTCACTCACCTCCGTTCTTATTATATCCTAAACCTTCTCATCCTGGCCAGTAAGAATGTGGCCCCTTCCATCTCCTTTCTTTCTGGGGTCGAGCGATCACCAGAACCCCAAGACAGGGCTTGTGTGCCTGTCCAGTTAGTGAGGACAGACAAGAGCCTTGGAGTAGAATTTCCAGGTGCTCCCCGCTCCTAGCAAGGGTGTCTGCAAACAGAGACCTGGTTTTGAGCCTCTAGAGCTGAAACCCCAGACACCCAGGAAAGATGTCATGGGTTTTAGCCCTGCTGTACCATGTCCTAACTGTGTGACCTTGGGCAAGTCACTCAACCTCTCTGGGCGTTGGTTTCCATAGCTGCAGAGTGAGGTTAACACTAGGCTGTTGGAAGTATCAGTACAGGTGACATCTTGGAAGGATGTCAGAACAGCACTTGGCACTGGATGGCACTCGAAAGTCGGCTGGACTTTAGTGTTATGATTCTTGTTGTTGTTATTTGTGTTCCGTGAGGAGAAGCCAGGTGGAGTCACAGAGCAGCGTGAAGAGTGGAATCTGGAAAGGGTTTCTAGGCAGCATGGCCGGGGGTCCTGGAGAGGAGGAAGAGGGGCTCTCTGCCCTGGGTTGATTGATCGAACACAGGGGCCAGCAAATTTTTTCTGTGAAGGGCCGGGTAGTAGATGTTGTGAGCTCTTGGATCATGGGTGTCTGTCACAACTCCTCAATCCTGCCTTCATAGTGAGAAAAAAGCAGCCACAGACAGCACATAAACAAACGGGAGTGACAGTATCCCAGTAAAACTGTATTTACGAACACTGAAATTTCAGCTTCACGTAATTTCACATGTCGTGAAATAGTAATCTTTATGTTTATTTTCAATCATTTAAAAATGTGAGAACTATTTGTAGCTCACAGCCCGTGCAGAAATGGTGGCAGGCCGGGTGTTGCCTACCCCTGATGTAACAGACCCCCCGTATGGTGCTCACTATGTAACAGACGCTGTTCTGAGCACTTTACAAATATTCAGCCATTCAGTCATCACGGTAACCATAGGGAGAAAAAAATGGAGGCACAGAGCGGTTAAGTCACTCGTTTAAGGTCACGCAGCTGGTGAGTGACAGGGTCATGACTTGGACTCACATTTCTGGCTCAGAGTCCATGCTCTTGGCTGCTCGGCTGGGCTTCATCACCCTGTGCTGACGGGGTGACCTTAGAGAGTCACTGTCCTTCCCTGGGCTTCTGTTTCCTAATGTGAAATGAGGACGACAATCCTGCTCTGCCTCTGAGACGGTTTGGTGAGCACGGCCATCCGGTCCCCACCCGCAGAGGGCTCGCACTTCAGTAGGGCAGCCAGATGCTAATCGCAGAAACCACAGAGAAGCACGCCTCCTGAAAGCAGGGTGTGTGGAAAGAATGTGTGGGTGTGGGCAGAATCGTCATGCAAACTGTGAAGTGCTTATCGCATGGGATGTAGACGGTGGTGAGAAGGAGGAAGGGAAGAGGAGCTGGCTGTCAGCTTGACCGCTGTCCCTCCTCCCCTCCCCATCCAGCCTCACCTGCCAGCTGATAAGGCCCGGGGTACTCCGGGTCCCGAGCAGCAGCACCTACTGACCACGGCACCAAGCTCCAGCAACAGCTCCTTGGAGAGCTCGGCCAGCACCGCGGACAAGGGGGTGCCCACAGGGAACCAGCCGCAGGCACCGCACACGGAGCAGGCCGGTGGGTCCGGGGAGGCCCGAGCCAGCTCCAGGAGCGCAGGTAAGAGGCAGGAACCCACCTGGCTTCAGCCCCCTCTTCGTGTTTCTCCCCAGTTTCCGTCCGAGCCGTCTCCTCCTGGGCCTGCCCTGCAGGTCGAGGCCTGAGCTCCCAGCAGGACAGCGTTGGTTCTCCAGCCTCACCGCCCCGCTGCCCTCAGCTGTAGCGCTGAGCCTCAAGCTTCCTTCGGTTCTCTGAACCCACAAAGTTTCTCCCACCTTTGCCCATGTGGGGTCTTTCACCAGGAGCACCTTTCCTTCTAGACAAGCCCAACTTGTCCTTCGAGTCCCCAATATCCAGGCAGGGAGTTTTTCTATATATTATAATATATAATAAAGTATTACACATTAATGTTATAGCATTATATAATTATTATATGATATTGTATCATAATTATATAATATTATATATTATTTATAATATAGTATTACGTTACGATCAATTGTATTTTACAGATGAGGAAACTGAGGACCACAGCTTGTTCAAGGGCACACAGCTAGTAAACAAAGAGCCAGTAGTCACCCCTGGGCGCTCCGGCTCCAGAGCCTCAGGCGGAAAGTACTATGAATAAATGAGGCCTCCAGGACTCCACTCACTGTGGCTTGTTGACCGGTCCCTTTGGGCCTGTGGCCCCAGGGTTTGGTGTGGGGTCTGGAGAAGCCCCTGCTCCCTTTACACGTCTGCATTTGCCTTGGGTTTGGTCTGTGGCAGGTGTCACCCGGGTGGGTATCTCTAGTGCCCACACTGGAGGGGGGCCCCTGCAGGGGTCCCCCAGAAAGCCTGGAGCTTTTTCGGGCGTGTTTTATGGTGAGAGGTCAAGCCTGCTAGCTCGCATCTCTCCCTCTCCCCTGGCAGTGCTAGCTGGTGGGAGGTCAAGGAATGACCATGGATTTGGGTCATTCCCAGATGCCCTCCTGGCCGCTCTGGTACTGTGAGAATCCGAGCTGGCTCCCTAACCCCACCGAGCCTCAGTTTCCTTACCTAGAAATGAGCTGTGGTGCCTCGTTGGCAAGGGTGCAACACCCATTCCTACCTGTCACCTGACTCAAGGGTCACTTCCTCTCCTGGCCATGTGCGTGGACGAAGTGCCCCACTTATACGTCCCCATCATAGCCCGCCCCTTCACTGTGAGGCCTCGTCTGTGCCCGCCCCAGCCCGAGCACCCTCTGAGGGAGGAGCTGGGTTGGCGCCTGGCAATGGTGGGTGGCCCTAAACGTCTGCTGAATGAGTGAGCTCCAACTGTACTCCTGGTTTTCAGCCAGCTTTGAGTCAACTTTCTGATCCTTAGCAACGCCTCTTCCGGCCGTCCTGCCGTGGCTTCCTCCTTAGGCCCAGCGTGGACCCCTTCTCTGTTCATGCCCCACCTGCCTCTCTGGCCTCTGCTCTCCCGCCTCTCCCTCCCACCCCGACACCTGTCTGTACTGTGGGAACGGGTAAACCCCGTGCTCTGCCCTGTCGTGGTCGCCCTGTCCGCCCCCACAGTGTCTCATTCACAACGTGCAAAGGCCGTGGTGACTCTGGGTGACATTTGGGTGCCGCAGAGGCCCAGGGTGGAAACTTCCTTCCGGTCCCATGATTTCAGCCCTCCCTCTGCCTGGCCTGTTTGGGGGCTGCTCTGAGTAGAGCAGCTTGCTGTTCAACCTCCCCTGAGACCCCCAGGAATCAAGGGAGCAGGGCTGGAAAATAAACAGCCAGCATCTTTGAATGCTGTGGACACCACGTTTGTTTGGGAGCTCAGCAGGTCCCCCCAGTAACCGCAGCAGCCATCACTTTTTGGGGGGCTTTTGTACATCCGGCCCCTGGCTTATTCGTCATTTGGTTCCTCACCAACTAGTTAAGAAACTCAGATGTCCACAGGGTGGGAAAGTGGGGTGAACCTGTACCCCGAAACCCTGCCTGCCAGTTGCGTTCAGTTATGTGGGTCCTCACTGGCCAGGTCTCCCATATCTGACTCCCAAGGGCAACCATAAATCCAGATCTTTAAAACGTAAACTCCTGGATGTTAAATGTTGGCAGCCAGTTTACTTAAAAACACAACCACTGACCAAGCATGATGCACTTTGGGCTCATTTCTTTTTCATTCAATGTGTCCCCATGATAGGCACTAGAGACACTGTAGGGAACAGTCCCCGCCCTCCTGGGCTTAGGACCTGGTTGGAGGACATAATGAGTAACCCAGGAAATTGATGGTACAAAGGGAGGAGCCAGCGCCCTGGAGATCATAGCAGAGGGTGGGACACAGGGAGTGATGGGTGGGGTGGGAGAGGGAAGTCAAGAAGAAGGAGACTCTGAACTAAGGCCTGAGCGAAAGGAAGGAATGAGCTGTGAAAATAGGGAAGAGCTTTCCAGGCGGAGGGAGCACAGAGCCTTTGAGGCTTGGAGCTGCAGGGAGGTGAGTGTGGCTGGAAGGAATCCAGCCAAGATCTCAGGAGCAGCAGGGGATGGCGCGGGAGAAGGCAGGTGCCAGGTGATGCAGGGCCTCTTCGGCCGTGGTGAGGACTGTGGTGATTTGAACAGCCAAGGAAGTGACCTGCTGAGTTTTGAAGGGCTGGCTTTTGCTGCTGGTGGAGAATGGACTGCCGAGTACAGACTAGGAGCCAGGTGGAGGCTGTTTACACCAGAGAGACTGGATGGAGGTTTACATGGACAAAAGCAGGAGGCGGTGAACTTGAAGTGTCTTTTGCAGGTGGACCAGGCGGGAATTATTGATGGATTGCATGTGGGGTATGAGAAGAAGATGGATTCAGGGCTCTGGGCCTGAAGCTGGGTGGATGGCCGCAGTGTGAGCTGGCCGAGGAGGAGCAGGCGGGGTGGGATTTGGAGGTGGAATCAGGTTGAGGTACAGAACAGGTGGTTGAATATATGGGGCTATTTAACCCCGCTTCGCTGAGAATGTCACCCCGTCTCCAGGAGCCACGCAGGCTCAGATATATGGCAATGAGCAAGACAGCTGTCCTTGCCTGCGAGGAGACAGACAGGGTCATCCTGCCCATTCTGTCAATAGGTTAAGTGACTTGGTCAAGTTCACAGGGGCAGAGCAGGAATTCAAACCGAGGATGGTCAGGCCGCAAAGCTCCAGACATCCCAGTCTCAGTGATGAGGACAAACTGCCACCTCACCCCACTCTGGACCCCAGGTTTATGAGCTCTTAGAGGCAGCTCTGTGCAAAGGAAGGAGATTAGCTGCAAATGAAGACAACTTCGGGGTCCGTGCTTCATCTCCGTAAAGGAGAAACTGCAAGCCCTTCGATGTCGCTTCTTTGGCAGATACAGATAAAGGGCCAGTGACAAGTTCTCAGCTCTTGGACAGCATTAGGATTGCTGATGCCTTCCAGCAGTTATGGGAGAGTGAGTCACCTTCGCAGCTTGGCCAGTATTCTGTGACGTGTGCTTGTCCTTGCTCGCTTCTCCGATTCTTTGTGGGGAGTGTGCTTTGTATTTGGAGCACCTTCGCCTGTACTTTGTAGAGTTGGTTCCTTCCATCTACGGGCTGAGGGGAGCTGGGTTTTCTTATTTGACAGGTGAGGGAACTGAGGCACACAAAGATTAAGTGACTTGCAGGGCTGCACCGGAAGCGGGGCCTCTTGGTTCCTGGCTCAGCGCTCTTTCTCCACGTGTCTTAACCTGCCTTTTGGGCAGGAGGCGGGCTGTGAAGACATCCTCGCTCTAAGACCCCCGACTGACCGCCCTCTCTCATCTTGTGCAGAATCTTCCCCTGGCGGCCATGGGACCCAGGTCAACGTCACCTGCATCGTGAATGTTTGCAGCAGCTCTGACCATGGCTCTCAGTGCCCCTCCCAGGCCAGCCCCTCAGGCTTCCCAGAGGACGAGCAGGTCCCCTTCTCCAAGGAGGAGTGCCCTTTTCGGTCCCAGCCAGGGGCCTCAGAGACTCTGCTGCAGAGCCCGGAGGAGAAGCCCCTGCCCCTTGGCGTGCCTGACGTCGGAATGAAGCCCAGTTAACCAGGCCAGTGTGCGCACCTCACAGCCGAGGTGGGCTGCCCCTGGGCCTTCTTGGCCCCACCCCCCAGCACTGACTCTTTCTGGGCCAAATTCCTTTAGTGGCCTCCACAGCCTCAGCCTTCCTGTCACTTGCAGGCAGAGGGACGAGGCAGGGAGAGGCGTGGGAACCCCTGTCCTGGCGTGTATCCTTCTGTCAAGGCTGGCTAGATGTGCTGGGCAGCCCACGGTGAGCCCCTGCCTCTCCAAGCCGCCCCCTCAGCTGGTCCTGCGAACTTGGCTTCCGAAGCCTTTGTTGTTTTCATCCCTGGGCTCTACCTGGCGCTGGCTTCCCGGGAGGCCCCAGCATCCTGCCTTCCAGGTGGGCCTGCTGGGGAAGAGGGGCGCTGTGTGAATCATCCATGGAGAAGGGGCTGCGGAGAAAGGGCAGCGCTTTAGCCTGATTGCTAAGACTGCAGGCCGGTCCCAGCGAAGGGGCGAGGCTGTCATCGGTCAGACAGTTCCATGCAGGGAAAGGGTGGCAACCCCTGTCGGGGGTGGAAGTCTCCTGGGTTGGCTAAGGACCCTTGGAAAGCACCCCTCAGACTCATTCCTGCTAGCTCCACCTCTCATACAGTGGCGTGAACAGCAGACACCCCGAGAGCCCAGGCAGGCGACTTGAAGGAGTGCCTGGCCTGGGCAAGACGGCAACCCTCCAGCAGGAAATCTTTTAACATATGACAGTTAAAGGAAAAAAGTGAGCAGCGAGCAGGCAGACAAGCCACCAACACAGCAGAGCCGAACTCTCGGAGTCTGCCTCCTCCGCCTCTGACTTTCCCGCCGGTGTACCCACAGTGCCAGCCCTGCCTCCCTCCCCCGCTGCCTGGGGGCAGCTCCAAGGCCACAGCTTCTGTCAGGGAATTTCAGGAACCTGAGATGACTGCGGCTCCACAGCCGTCTCTCTCCTGCTACCTCAGCCTGGACCTTCCTCCTGTCTTCCCCGGACTCCCTCCCACTGTTCCTGTGAGGTGCTGAGAGCCAGTCTGTGTCCGCGTGTCTGCGTCATGTGCTGTGGATCCGTGTAACCAATGTCGTCAGCTCGGACGGCCTTCCTGAAGCAGCTGAAGCCGACAGTTTTGCCAAGGGGTCCTTACCTATTAAAGAATCAGCCCCACTCCCCACAAAAACACTTGTCCACACCCTGCAGATGACGGACAAGTGTGGCTTTGACCAGATTCTGGAAGGAAGGGAACTGGGGCTCCTTGAGAAGCCATTTGGGTCCATGGTACATGGATCCCTTGTTTAAAAATTCCTCAACTTGAACTTAGCAGCTGAACTTTTAGAGGGTAGGAGAGTCCAGCCATTACCATGGAGACAAGAAAGGCTTCCTGTCCTGGAATCCAGATGTCTTACTGCCTGGACTTGGCCAGGGTCTCTGCCCACATTGGACCTTGCACTGCCTTGGAGCACGTCTGCCCCCTGGTGGTCAGTCCTGGGAGGACCTCAGGCCTCACTGCCATCATTCCCAGCAGATCAGGGAAGCGATGAATTAAAAGGAGACCCTTTCTGGACGTAGTCTCAGTTCCCTGGCTTGTGTTACCCCAAATGACGAGAGTTTGCACTGTATACTGAGCATCATTTCTACTTATAAATAAACTTTTCATTTGTTTTACGTGTTAACCCCTAGCTGGCTCTGCCTTCGGGGCTGAGCTGGGATTTGTCCGTGGTCCTGCTTGCCTACCACTGATGTATAGAGGGAGATAGGATCATGGCCACTGAGTCTGACAAGCCCATGCTCTAGCTGGACCCCAGAAGCACCCTCCTGACAGCCGTCCTTTGCTGAGAGCCTGCCTGCTCCCTCAGGCCTCTGAACAGCAAGGCAGCTCCCTACCCAGAAACTCCCAGCTGGCCTCAGAATGTGGCCTCGTCTCGGGCCCTGTCATCTTGGTCTCCTCAGCCTGCTCTTGGGGTCAGGGTGGGGTCTCTTCAGATATGCTTTTTTACATGCAGCTTCTCACTCATGGGAGCGAGGCTCTGGCCTCCAGGAGTCCCCAGTCTAGGTAAGAGCTATGTGTCCCCTAGCTGAGTGCTCAGATGAGCAGGGGTGGGGAGGAGCACAGAGGAGGGCCCTGGGCGCAGCCAGGGGATTGCAAAAGGTTCTAGAGATGACCTCTGACCTGTTCCTGAGGCATAGCTGATTTCCAGAATAAAAGGTAGGGAAGAGGTTGCAGGCAAAGGAAGTTCATGTAGAGGCTTGGAGAGGAGAGGGGCCTTGGCCTTGAATTCACTCAGCCTACCCCGGTCACTCACCCTCCTTCCTGGGCACAGCCATCTTCATTCTTGGTAATTTCCCTGTACCTTTTCTCCTCAGGTAGCCCTGCCCTCTACCCGATCTCTGCCACTCACCCTAGGCTGGAGCTTGGCAAATGTTTCCTGTAAAAAGCCACAGAGTAAATATTTTAGGCTGGGAGGGAGGTTGTCACAGTTTCTGTCACCAAGCAATTCACCAGCTCTCAGCCAACACCAACAACGTGCCTACACATTGAAGATCTGGAGATGGTGGTGTCAGATCCTATAGGTTAGGGGCTCAGTCCTGCAAGACTGTTCCCACTTCTGACACGATTTGCAAATCCAGGATGTCACCTGTGCTTTGTTGGACTGGCTATAAATCAGAGATTCCCTCTTGGCACTTTATCACTTGTTAGAACCACTCACAAAGCTCAGGGAAACATTTACTTACATTTAGCAATTTATTATAAAGGGCGCAATAGAGGACACAGATGGGCAACCAGATGCAGAGGTCCACAGGGCGGGGTCCAGAACAGTCCCTGGGGAGTGGGGATGCACTGCCAACCTGGAAACTCATCTCAGTTCCTTCGCGTTTTTAATGGAGCTTAATCTGCAGCCCCCTCCTTTTCTCAGAGGTCCTCAGGTCGGGTGGAGAGTTTCCACCCTCTCTTCACTTGGTCTTTCTGGTGACCAGCCCCATCCTGAGTCACCTCATTAGCATAAACAGATGTGCTCGAAAGGGGCTCCTTGTGAATGACAGAAGACACATCACTCAGGAAATTCCAAGGGATTTAGGAGCTTTGTGCCAGGAACTGGGAAGAGAGACCAAATATATTTCTTCTTATACCACAAGTATGACTGTATTCCAATAAAACTTTATACCGACATGCACCCGGTGGATTTGGCCTGTGGTCTATAGTTTGCAGACCCCTACTCTAGACTTGTCATTACAAGTAGCCACGACCATAATCTCAGTGTCAGGCATCCCACTCTCCCTCACCTTCAGCCCCAACCCCAACGCTACCTCTGTCTCCCTCACTAGGACCTGCAATTCATTGCTCCCTCCGTCCATCCTATCTGCCATAAAGACCATATGGCCAGTCATTTTGTCCCTTGCATGCAACCTCAACTCCTGGTCTTCCTCCTGCTTTATTGTTCTCATTCTGGTTAAATCCAACTCTCTGTGCATGCCACACCTATACCTGTTCACCCATGCACCTGTATGGGGCAAGGTTGAAACAGTCAACTACACTGGCTGGTCTCACTGTAATATCTATAGTTAAACACTAAGGGGGCCCTTGGTGCTGCCCACAGTCACAGTATGCCCCCCTCCACTTCCTGGCGTATTAGTTTCTTATGGCTGCAAACTTAGTGGCTTCAAACAACACAAATTCAATCTCTTACAGCATAGAGGTCAGTCTAAAATTAAGGATTGTCAGGCTGCTAGGCTCTGGACGACATTCTGTCTCTTGGGGCCCTTGAAGAGAATCTGTTTCCTTCCCTTCAGCTTCTAGAAGCATCTTCGTTCCTTGACTTGTGGCCTTTTCCTCCCTCTTTACAGCGAGCAGTGTAGTGTTTTCTTTAGTCACATCTCCCTCTTCCTTCCAAGGAGGACATGTGTGATTTCGTTGGGCCCACCCATCCAAGATCCTGCTGGGTAGCATAATCACAGATTTCAGAGACTTGGATCCTGACGCCTTTGTGGGGCCCATTCTCCAGCCTATCAACCCCGCCATCCACACACACTCCCACACTCTAGAGAAACTTCTTCACACCCTCTCTTCCCTACTCAAGCCTCTGATCTCACCCCATCCTTACTTTCAGCTGGTTACCCAGCTACCTGTTTCGGGGCGAAGATAAGCACAAGAGAACATCCTTAGGCTCCCCCACCACGTGTACCTCCTGCCTGCATCTGTCTTCAGCTTCTCAGCCTTCTCCCCGTGACGATGGTTATATAGCCAGGCTGCTGGCTGAGGGCATTCCTCTCTCTGCGCAGGAACTCAGGGGCCCTCCCACCCCAAGGACATGGCTCTGGCAACTCTCTCTCTCCGTTAGCATCGTTTTCCCCGTCTCCTGCATTTTTCCTGTCTGCGTGCAAACATACTGATGTTTTTCCTATTTAAATGATAACATACTACCACACACATTATTTTTTGACACTTATCAAACAATAAGTGTCAGTGAAGATGTGGAGAGATCGGAACCTTTGTGAACTGTTGACGAGAATGTAAAGTGGTACAGCTGCTATGGAATGTAGTATGGCAGGGTCTCAAAAAAATGAAACATAGAATTATCCTATGACCCAGCAACTCTGCTTCTAGGTATGTAGCCAAGAGAATTGAGAGCAGAGAGGCAAACAGAAACTTGTACGCCGATGTCCATTGCACCATTGTTCGCAACAGCCAGAAGGTGCACGCAAACCTAGTGTCCATCAGTGGATGAATGGATAAACCAACGATGGTATATCCATACAAAGGGATGTTATTCAGCCCTGAAAAAGAAAGAAGCTCTGACACACGCTACAACGAGGATAGACCTCGAAGGCATTATCCTAAGTGAAAGAAGCCGGTCACAAAAAGACAAATACTGTAAGGTTCCACTTATGTGGGGTCCCTGGAGTGGTCAGATTCATAGAAACGGAAAGTAGAATGGTGGGTGCCAGGGATTGGGGGTGGGGAGGGGGATGAGGAGTTAGTGTGTATCGGGTACAGAGTTTTCGGTTTTGTAAGATGAAAGGGGGTGGGTGGTGGTGATGGTTGTACTTAACACCGCTGACCTATACCCTTGGGCATGGTTCAGGTGGTAAATTTTATGCTCGTGTACTTCACTACGAGAACGACAAATACTCTCTTGAAAACAATTCTCCCTCTAGTTACTGTCAGATTTCCCAGCTATTATTAACAGCAAAAACCCTTAGAAAATGTGGTCCATTTATATTTACTGTCTCCAGTTCATCTTCTCCCATCTTCTCTTGAGCTCACCCTAGCGAGGCTATGTCCAACGCAATGCCACAGGTCCTATTGTCCAGGTCGCTGCTGACGGTCACACTGCTAAATTCCATAGTGGGTCTCGGGCCCCTTCTTACTTCCTTTCTGGGCAGCACGGTCCCGAGTGACCAGACCCCTCCTCACCTGGCTCATGGAGCCTATACTCCCCTGACTCTCCTGCCATCTTGGGCTCCTGCCTCTTTTGCTGGTTCCTCCTCATCTCATATCGGTTATTGTGCCTCTTCTCCAACTCCTGCTCACTCCCTTGCTGGTCCCATCCAGCTTCTTGACTTTACGTACCACAGATGTACCCTGCCAGCTCACAGTGTTGAAGGGAC
Source organism: Pteropus medius (assembly GCF_902729225.1). NCBI lineage: Eukaryota > Metazoa > Chordata > Mammalia > Chiroptera > Pteropodidae > Pteropus > Pteropus medius. The sequence continues at coordinate 4,353,359 of NW_024350927.1, read as the reverse complement.
AAATGTTTATTGTGCCTTCTTCCTGTCGGTGCTGAGATGCAGCAGCTACTAAAACAAAATGGGCGGGAAGAGAGACAATGAGAAAACACACAAACAGCTGAGAGCAGATGATGATGAAGAAAGTGAAGTGGACATGGAGGACCTTCCGGATCAGGAAGTCAGAGAAGGGACTGGAAAGATGACGTGGAGCAGAGGTCTGCAGAACGGAGGGAGGAGCCCCACGTTCCCGTCATAAAACGAGGTCTGCCTGCATAGATCACAATACCACAGGGGGACCGAGGCCAGGCGGGGCATAGTGAGAAGGAAAGACAGCGGTAATGTCCAAGGGCTTCTGCTGTCCTGCTACAGTGAGCGGTAGGAAAACGGAGTCACTGAAAAGTTGCAACCAGTAGAAAGACGCGGCCAGATCTACCTTTCGGAAGGATGTCTCTGAGTGCCAGGGGGACAGTGGGTTGGGGGTGGGGCTGTGGGGACAGGGAGGCTAGTGTTGTCCTTGGCTCCCATGCCCCCTCATTACCAGGAGGTGGGATGTTTGCTCTTGAAGGCTCCTTGCTCTGGCTATGTTGGGGGCTGGCTGGGCGAGGGCAGAGTGGAAGCAAAGAGACCAGCCACATGCTGATCATGCCATGCACATCCGGTTCCTCTCTCCGCCAGCTCTGTATCCTGCGAGGCTGCCCTCTGCAGACCACGTGCCCAGATCCTGCCCTGGGGCTTCCAGCAGGGTTTGCCCACGGGAAGACACTAGCGGAAGACTTGTGGGGTAGGAGGAGAGCGAGGCGGGGGGTGTATTTCATCCTTCTGATACCCCTTCCAGAGGCTTCTACCTGTAACCACCCCCTTGCCATGCTCTGCTGCCACCACTCCCTCTCTTGCCCCACCTATCCCTGGCACGGCTTCCCCATCTTTGCAATGTGGGTGATCACGGGCATTTCGGTGTGAGGGGGTGTCAAGGAAGACTCTTCCTGTGTCTCCTCTACTCTCAGTCCTCTACTTCTGACACTTCTGGTCACCAAATATGGGTTGTTGTTTTTTTTCCCACACCAAGCAATTCTGTGACACCAGCTGGGCGTGCTATCATTTAACTCAATTTTGACACTATCTACCCACAAGACTGTCCCCACTTGAGATGCCAGTCACAAGTCCAGTTTGCCACCTGTGCTTCTGACCCATTGTCTGTAGACTAGAGGTTCTCATGACCCCATTCTTGGGGTTGATTTATTTGCTAGAGCAGCTTACAAAGGATAGAACTTCAACTCAGCCAGATGAGAGAGATGCATAGGGCAAGATTTACGTGGAAAGGGGTGTGTGTGTGTGTGTCAGGGAGGGGGGTCCATGTTCTCTCTAGATACAGCAACCCCCCCCAGCACCTCCACGTATTCAGCAACCTGGAAGCTGAACGCCATCCTTTTGGGAATTTTTGAGGCTGCATTACAGAGCATGATCGATGAAATCATTAGTCATTGGTGATTGCCTCAACCTCTAGCCCCTCTACCCAACCCAGAGGTAGCAGGGTGGGCAGCTGAAAGTTCCAACCCTCTAATCACACGGTTGGCTTCTCTGGCAACCAGCCCCCATCCTTAGGGGCCTTCTAAAAATCACCCACTAACATTAGCTCGGTGTGGTTGAAAGGGTTTTGACATGAATAACAGACACTACTGGTTTCACCTTTCTGGCTCTAGAGCTATTTCAGCTATGAGGACATGGAAGAAATATTAGAACAAAAGATGCTCTCAGTGCTCTTATCACTTAGGAAATTTCAAGGGTTTTAGGAGCTATGAGCCAGAAACAGAGGAAGAAGATCAAATATATATTTCTTATCGCGGGCGTACCTCAGGGCTATTGCTGGCTTGGTTCCAGATCACCATCATAAAGCGAGTCGTAATATTTTTGGTGGCGGAGGGTCTTGATTTCAATTGGTAAAAAACGCAACATCTGTGAAGCACAATAAAGGGAAGTGCTATAAAACGAGGTGTGCCTGTATAGATCAAAATACGACAGGGAGTCAATTTGAAACGACCGAAGGCAGCCACCTGTCTGATGGGGTAGCAGTCACAATGGGCCAGGTGCGGCCCCTCCTGCCTCTCTTCTCTAACCATCAAGGAACAAGAGGTTTCACGAAGGCAGGGCCAGCTTGGATGGGGAGGGAGCAACTTTTTGATTTTCTTTGTTGGGTGAGGGGACTGATAAACAAAATGGATGTAGTCAGGCTCCCTCCTCACAAGCCCTGTGGTTTCTGGGGGGGGGGGCCTTAGCTACAGCGTCCTATGTAATCTTAGCTACAGCGTCCTATACAACCTGTAGAACGCAGGTACACTGTGATTGATTGTGATGGATTATAGCACCAGGCCTTAAGCCACTATTACGCACCTTGTTCTAAGAACAGCCCTGCCTGTGCAGGCCAAGAGCTGGAGCTGAGCCTGTGCCTTGCTGTGACCTGCCGCTATGCCTGAATAAAGCTATGTCGCATCTGCCCACGGCTCCTCACATACTCTTCCAGCTGCCAGAACTGCGCACCCCAAGCTTTGGTACCCCGAACCTGCAGAACACTGTTCATCTAGTTTTCATACATTTGTCACCATTATGGAGCACTCTGGTGGAGACTAGTACAGTAGCCAGGGGTCACGGGCCCACATATCCTGCCTGCCCAGGGGTGAAACCTGGTTCCCCCACTTTCTGTCTGTGTGACCTCAGGCAAGTTAATGAACTTCCCTGTGCCTCAATCTCATCTGTAAAATGAAGTGAAAATAGCACCTCCCTAGGACGTGGTTCCATAGTGTAGCGGTTAGCACGTCTGCTTTACACGCAGAAGGTCCTGCGTTCATGCCCCAGTGGAGCCATGGTCCATAGTCTAGGGCCATGCCACCCTGAACGTGCCTGATCCCATCTGATCTCGGAAGCTAAGCAGGGTCAGGTCTGGTTAGTACTTGGATGAGAGATCACCTAGGAAGATCAGAAGACCAGGCGCTGTAGGTATAAATAATAATAAATAATAATAATAATAATAATAATAATAATAAATAATTAAGTACCTCCCTCAGTGTAAGGGATTACATGAGTTATTCTCTGCAAAATGCTGGGAACTGTGCCTGGCACACAGCAAGTGCTCAATAAACATCAGTTGCTATTTTTTGTGCATATAGGTGCCGGGGATGCAACAGAGTCCAGGACAGACCAGGTTCCTGCTGGAGCTGACGGGCTGGGAGGGACTAAAGTAAAGAAGTAACTGTAGGTCATGCCAGGTGCTGGTAAGAGCCAATAAAGAAAAGAAAGCAAGGTAAGGGGACCAGGAAGGGTAGGGGTGCTGCTAGTTTGCCAGGTGGGCTGATGAGGCGCTGGCCTTTGAAAGGCCTTGGTGAAAGGAAGGCGGGTCACCTTTGGGACCACGGGGTAAGAGAGACCGTGAGGTCTGGGAGAGTGGCTTCAGAAACCATGGAAAGGAGGTAGGTTTTTATTTTTGGTGTGATGGGCGGGGTCTGAGGCAGGGAATGTGGCAAGTTCTGTAGCCTTGCCTGGCTTCACAGAAGTTGGGAAATTGAGCTTAGGTTATTTTATCTGCATAATTGCTCTAGGAGATAGTGCTTTGCAGAGGAGGACTCTGCAGGGCAGGGCTTGACTGGGTTTGATACTTATCTAAGGAATCAAGCTGGATGAATAGTCTGTTTACTGCGGGAGGCTCCTGATAACCAGCTCCTTAGAATTTCATGAGCGACTCATCAAGTGTGGGTTAAAGGGGAAATGAGACTCCCTCTCTCTCTCTCTCTCTTTGGGACTTCTCAGCCCATGTGGAACTCCATATTCAGAAACTAGCTAGCAGGTCCACCTCGTGAAAGTGAGGAGGTTGGGCTGAGAGGTTGTGTGGGGCAGACCTAAAGCAATGACCTGCTGTGTGAACTCGAGCTGCCACTGTCCCTCTCTGGAGCTCAGAATCTCCATTTTTTTGTTTTTGTTTTTGCAAGTGTCGATATGAATTTTTCTTTTTTACATTTTACTTTACACTAAAATTACATACACATACATATTCTCATTTTCATAAGAGATTTATGTCCTAGTGTTTTCTACTTACGTCAAATGGGTTGTCTGGTATACCCCTCTGGAGAGTGTTTGCACCAGTGCTCTAGATAATTTCTCATTGCCAGGGCTACACATAACATTCTGGGAGAAATCACGTCACTTTAATTAAATCTCTTGTACCCAATTTGTTGGTGGGGGAGTTCTGTTCATCATCTCTTTGGAAAGAGAAGAAATCTGAATGTTTTGTCCAGTCTGCCTTATTTCCAGTTCAGGTTTAGGCAGAGTGTAGACCTACTTATAAGTCTCTCAGGTAGGTAGGTAGGTAGGTAGGTAGGTAGGTAGATTAGATAGACAGATAGAGAGATAGATGATAGATAATTTATGTGTGAAATATATTATTCAGTTTGAAAATCCTGATTAATCTGATTTTTTTTTTGGTTTGCCCTCAAGCTTTAGGAGAAAGAGGCCAATCACAAATAAAGCTAATAGTATGGATTTATTCATGAAACCAAATTCCCAGTTAAGTCAAGAATTTGGCCCAATGGGTTTTATATCTTTAGCCCTTGAACAGTGTTTCAGAATCTCCATTTGTAAGAAGAGCAGCTGGCTCCTGGGCTGTGGTCTGGCTTTTGCCCTTTACCCAGAGGGTGGCAATACCAACCTTGCCCAGGCTGTCTGCTTTTTCACAAGATATTCTGGACCTATAAAAATAATTTTTATATTGACTACATATTAAAATATTTTGGATCGCCAAAATATTAGGTTAAATAAAACATTACCATTAATTTCACCTGTTTCTTTTTACTCTTTTTAATGTGGCTAGAAAATATACAATTATGTATATGGCTTGCAGTATATATATATTTTTTCTTCCCCCCCACCAGCTTTATGCTTGCATTAGATTTTTATTGGACAGCACTCCTGTGGAAAATTAAATGCCTTCAAGAACTGATTAAATTAATTTATAATTAAAATTGCAACTCCCTCTCCCCGAGATTCCGGCTACCCTCATGGAGCACTTGTCACCTCAAATATTGTATACAAAATATGTAATACAAATATTGTAATACATATCTGTTATAGTTATTGCTTACTGTCTTCTGTTCTTCTTGATAGAATATAAGCTCTAATAGGACAGAGCTTTGTCTATTTTGCTCAGTGATGTAGCCCTAAGTGGTTAGAACAGTACCAGGCACATAGTAGGTGCTCAATAAATGGCGAATGACTGAATATAAGCATAGAAAATGTGGCTGTGGGAGTTCTACAGTCACCAAATCTTCTGATTTTTCCAGAGAAGCTCCAAATGCAGATTTTCACATGTAAATTCCAGCTTTTCAAATGAATATAAATTATTTGAAAGCATCATGTGGGCCAAAAGAAACATTTCTGCAGCAGCTTTGGCAGCCTGTCTGCACCTGCTCTGGTCTAGATGATTCTGAAGGGTAATACACACTAGGCCAAGTGGGGAGGACCCCATTAGGAGAGGGGAGGAAAGTACGGAGCGGGGTTCCTCAAATCTGCCTGTCCCAGAAAAATTGTCTCTCCTGGATCAACATATATCTCAGGGTCTATTGTGGGTGGTAATTAAAGGACAACCCTCTCCTCCTGCAGCTCCATGAAGATGGATAATTTTTAAATATCAGCTTTAATGGGGAATAATTTACAGAAAACACAATTTACCAATTTCAGTGAATTTTGATGACTGTATACAGCCTGGCGATCACCACAATCCAGATATAGAACAGCCCCATGACCCAGAAATGTTCCCCTGTAACTCATTCCTAGGCAATGCCCCCCCTCCCGCCCCCTCCCGGCTTGGGCCACCACTGAACTGCTCGTGCGTGCTCTTCGAGTTTGCTCTCTTCCGGACTGTCAGAGAAATGGAATCATTACGGTATGTGGTCTTTCGCGGTCTGACTTTTTTTTCACAAAGCTAATACTTTTGAGTGTTTTCCAAGATGGTGCCTGTATCATTTGTTTGTTCCTTTTTATTGTTGAGTAGTATTTTTTTGTACGGGTAGATTGCAATTTGTTTATACAATCTCCTGTTGATGGACATTTTGATTATTTCCTGTTTTTGGCTATTATAAATAGAGCTGCTATGAACATTCCTGTAAAATCTTTGTGTATGCGTGTGCTTTCATTTCTCTTTGGTAAATACCTTGGGGTGGGAGAGCTGTATGGTAAATGTATTTTAAATTGATAAGAAACTGAAGACACAAACACTTTCAGTGATCCTGGTTGAATACATGGTGCCCTGGCATCTATCTGCCTTTTAAATAAACCCCCCAGGTACAGCTAGGTGTCTGTGCTAGAAGATCTGGACTCTGAGATCCTTCAACTCTGGTGGGCTGCTTTCCTTCTGCTTTCTGTCTATGGAGTCCAGAGATTTTAAACCCAAACCTCAACCCCCGAAAGGACCCAGAACTGACATTCTGATAGGTTGATTCCACCTCAGAGGAACCCAGGTCTGGCTTAGGAGTGAGTCAACCCAGAGTCACCTTCATTAGCTTAACATTATGCTTATGGTAAATATACGATTGCAACCTTGCTGTCCTTTGTCCGGCATTTTCTGACTTTTTTTTTTTATGAGCCTGAGGTGTTCTTCCTGCCCTTCTGGCGATAATGCAAGATGAAGTGTTCATTTGTTCATTCATTCATTCATTAATTCATAGCACCTTTATTGAGTCTTTTCTGTGCTAAGCAACATCTAGGAGCTGAAGAGATATTTGTAAAAAGGATAAAACCTCTGCTCTTAGAAAACTTTTAGGGTGGATAAAGATAACATATGTGTAAACTAATAAGATAATCTCAGATCGCATTAAGCTCTGTAAAGAAAATACAATAAGGTAATAGATGAGGGGAACTTTAGATAGAGTATCAGGGAAATCCTCTCAAAGGTAGAACATTTGAAGCAAAAAAGAGTTGGTTTTATGACTCTCCAGAGCTGTTCTGTAGTCGCTAGCCGCGTAATAAGTCTATTGAGCACTTGAAATGTGGCTAGTTTGAATTGAGATGTGCTGTAAGTGTAAAATACACACGAGATTTCAAAAACTAACTATGAAAAACCCTAAAATATCTCATTATTTTTTTTTTTTTGGCTATAGGTTGAGATGATAATATTCAGAACATACTGGGTTAAATGAAATATATTATTAATTCCACTTTTTTTCTTTTTCCTTTTTAGAAAAATGCACCAACTGAGTAAATTTAAAATCACTATGTGGCTTGCATTATATTTCTCTTGGACAGCAATGGTGTAACGGAAAAGGCGTCCTAAGGAGAGAGAATGGCAAATGAAAGGTCCTGAGGTGGGAACTGAAGGATGCTGGGGGCATGGTGGGTCAAGAAAAGAGTGGCAGAAATAGGAATGGACCAAATCCAAGAGGATCTTGGTGTCAGCTTTGTAAAGAGATGGGTTTTAAGTTGTAAGGAGGAAGCCGTTTTAAGGAGGGAAGTGGCATGGTCTGAATTCTATTTCAACAGACTCCTGTGGCTGCTAAGCGGAGAACTGCCTAGATGATAAAAACTGGGCTAGTTGGAAGGCAGAGCGTTGTACAAGGAAGAATGCCTTTGTCTGGAGCAAGGAGAGAGGCTACGGAAGTAACACCCTCGGATGCGTTTGTGCCTTTTCACAACGCCAAGTTTTTTGAGGGGAACCTTCTCAGATAAACCAATCAGGTATGCACGCAGGTTAACACACAGCACACAGAGAGGGCACGTACAGTCTACGGAAGGGATGAAAGTTCTTGGTGACTCCAAAGCAAGCTCTGTCGACTGGTGGCTCAAGATTGTTTCCCAGCCAGAAACTACTACGGCAGAAGGTCAGTCTTCGGCTCTCAGTAAACCTGTCTGTGATGCTCTCGGTCGGTCGGAGGTGTTCATCATAGACTGTCTGTCCTTTTAGGGTTGGAATCCTTATGCTTATCGGCTCCTGCAGTGGGGGCTTATCTACGGCTGACGTTTTCTGGGGCTTGGGGCATTTCGATCACACCCTAAAGGCGGTCCCATTATGTGCCGGTTGACATTACTGTCATGGCTCCCATAAAATCCATTTTGTAAAGTCCAAGGAGTCCTAAATTCTTTTTGCTCTTGATACCTGGGCTCCGCTACGGTCTGCGCCAGACGCGCTGCGGCCCCGCCCTCCCCCGCAGAGGCGGCGCCCCAGCCCGGGACGCCTCGGCGATCACTCGGTGACTCGGCACTCCGCTGGCCAGGCGCCGGCGCGTCGCCCGCTCCATTGGTCGGGCCTGGGCGGGCCACAGCGCCCCTGGCAGCGCCATTGAGGAGCCGCGGGGAGGAAGCACCGCGCAGTGCCGGGCTGGGCTGGCGGCCCGGGACACCGACAGGTACCGGCCGAGACGGGGCGGCGCCTGGCGGCAGGGCAGGCTGGGAGCCGCAGGGGTGGCCTGGGCCGGCGGTAGGCCGTTCCGGCTCCGCTTCAGACCTGGGCGTCGGCCAGCCCGCGGGCAGCGCGGCGCCGGGAGCCCGGGACCCCAGTGTCAGGCCCTCTGGCCGTCTGAACTCCTCGGGGGAACCCTGGGGCGTCGGAGCCTCCGACGGCCCCAAGCCTGCTACTCTCATGGGGACCCCTGCGTCCGAGCTCCCGCAGGCACCCCAGCCACAGGCTCGGGGTGCCTGAGCCTCCCGGGACCCCAGCGTCCGTGTCCTGGGGCGTCCGATCCCCCATCCAACCGGGCACCTTTTCCAGGGTCCTGGCAGCATGGCACTCTGGGATTGGGAGGTGTCAGCCCACGTCCCTTCCCCACCTTGGTCTCATGCGGGATCCCAGTGTGCGAGCCCGCAACCTCACGCCCAGGAATGGGGCGACAGTCAGTTCTCCAAAGTGTCTTAACCACCCCCTTCACCGGCCTTCTGGGGTCATGCTCTGCGATGGGACATCAGGCTTCAAATCTGTCTTTATCCCTTGCTCTCCGGGGTCCTGCCCTGCTCGATCTCCTCCTCTCAGTTATGGGACCCCCGGCGCGGTCCCCTCCAGGCTTTATCTGGAAGGTGGGGTCTCTGTCTCTTGGAGCGGATCTTAGGGTTCTGAGAACAGAGCGGGTGTTGGGAGGGCTGTGGGAGCCTCGCCTAATGGGCAGTCTCGTTCTTGTGGGACCCCGGGCCTGACACCCTCCCGTCCCCGGCCCCCTATCTCCGAGCTCCCGGGCACCGGCTGCACTAAGCCGGAGCCGGCTCTGGGAGGGGCTCCGGGGTCCAGTTGCCAGTCCTTCCTACTCCTGGCTCTGGCCGCCCCTTGTGGGAGGGGCCTGGCTCAAGGTCATGCCCGGCGCTCTGGCCGCCTGTGGGCTGAGCACTGATCCCCAGTGTCACTTGCCCCACCGATTAGGGGAGGCCCGCTGGGTGTTAGTTCTGTGCAGTTGCCTCGTAGCCCTAATGGACCGGAGTGTAAACACTTTGGGATTCTGGCCAGTCTGGCGGCCCATCCTGACGCTGGATTCTGTGAAGTGGCCTCAAGCCTGGTGTAGATGCTTAGCAGAGCTAATCCTTTCTGGCTTGGGACTCATTTTCCTGACCAGGACATTTTACGGTGCTACTCACCCCATCTTCTTTTCATCTACTTTGCCGTTCTTCCGCCTGCAGGGTGAGTAGAGTAGGGCCTGATCTTGTGTACAAACTGACACTTGTTTGTTTCCCTTTTACTGGGAGAGCGTTTATAGTGGGTACTTCAGAAAGTTTATTGGCATTAAGGGCAGTAACTTCAAAAGTAAAGAGCGCCCTGACTTTGGCGCTTTGCCTAAGTGTGTTTGGAGCCTGCATAATAAGACTAGATTAGTCAGGTTCACGTTTTGTTTTCACAGATTTACTTGTTTTAAGTTAAAATAAAGAAATGTTTCATTTACTTGGATTCTTAAACATTTCTTATTTTAAAAAATTTGTTCTTGTAACCTTTTTAAATGTAGCCAATAATCTCTAGCAGATTCCTAATTTTATACAAAATGTAGCTTTAAAAAAATCTTTGCAAAGAAATTAGTATTTCACCAAATGCTGTTTATTATTTACTTGTACTCTCATTGTTGACAAATAAAAGTTAATCTTATCTGGCAGTGCAAGACACTGTTGACAAAGAAAAATCAGTCTTTCGTGGAGTTTGAGTTAACTCTTACAGGGCCTGATGTTTTGGGTCTTCTCTGGGTGTGGCCGACTTTCAGTTGGGATAAGTGTGTCTCTTGGCACTAAGATGAATCACTGGAGGAGGAGCAGGTGCTTGGAAAGGATGCTGGAAAGGCTGGTTCCAAGTGGGATGCACGCCATAGCAAATCTGGAGTGGCCAACGTGGTGGGCTGGTGTCTGACTTGCTTGGCTCACAGCAAGATTTGGGGCTTATAGTTCTAATTGAGACCTATGAGCTGAGTGATCTCGGGATCCATTGGGATCCATTTAAACTTTTGTGTCTCAAGTCTCCTCATGTTAACTTTTTGTACTACTAAAAATAATCTTTGTATTTCTTGTGAGACTAATAAACACCAGTTATTATAATAGGCAGTGGGATTCAGTACTGAATGTAAATACTGTAGCTGGAACCAGAGGATTTCTGGCGTTTGTAATTACTAAGGTAGCTCATTGTATCAGCATCATCTGGTGCCCAGGTGCCAGTAATGCAGCTCTAGGACATTTAAGAACAGTGATAAATCACTGCCTTCTCCCTTCCATTTATATTATTTTTCAAACGATCCCTCTGAACAAATTTGCAAAATTGAATCGGGGAAGGCTTAAAGAGGATCTTTGCAGAATATGAAGTTCACTCATACAATCTCTTAGGGCATTTTGACTTAATCTGGGACAGGGTTTCTCTGTCTTGGCACTGTTGCATACTAGGCTAGATAATTCTTTGCTGTGGGGGGCCGTCTTGTGCATTGTAGAATGTTTAACAACTTCCATGATCTCTACCCACAAAATACCAGTAGCCACTTCCTAATCATGATAATCAGAAATGTCTCTAGACATTGCCAAATCACACCTGGATGAGAGCCTGTGATCAGGACAGTCTAGTCTCAAGATGAGTCACTAAAAGCAAACAGTTTAATGATCAGTTACATTGAAAAGATAGGAACTTTGAATTGCAGGTAATATTTGGTAAATTTATAAGTGACTGTTCTTACAACTGCATCAAAATGAAGGTGTATTGGTTTGGTCTTCCGTTTACTAACAGGGCAACTTAAAGTGCTTCCCACCTCAGCTTTTCATAAATCTGTGCTTGGCATTTGCCCACCCTCGGGAAATAGATTAGTAAATTAGCTTAGAGAATCATCTGTTTTTTTTTCTGTTGATTTCCTTTTTTTTTCCCCTTGCATAGATTCTTCTGTGACCATGAGAGAGAGAAATAAGGAATGACTCATGATTTTTAAACATCTGGTCTTGAGGATATAGTCATGTTGGAAGGGCTTGTAGCCTGGGTTCTCAATACCTACCTGGGGAAATACGTCAATAACCTGAACACTGACCAGCTCTCTGTGGCACTTCTGAAAGGTGAGTACCTGTATCTCTTTTTGGTAAAGTATGCCTTTGCAGATGGCGTTTCTATTTTCTATATTCTTTCTGTTGTATTGAGAATAATAAAACATGATACCCAGACGGCTTTGTGCTAAATATGTGTAAAGGGAAATATGTTGTTCCATATGACGCCTGCTACATTAAAGGGTAACTTAAGTGTGTGGCTACACTGCTGTAGATTTTAGGGAACTATTAAATATTAAAAACAATTATACTACTGGTGACTGTTCTTTACCCCAGTTAATTTTTTAGCTTTATGAGGCCTTATGGAGGCAGCCCTTATGGAGTGACAATGGCATTGGCTTTGGCTTCAGATCCTGTTGTGTTACTTATTAGCTATGCAAATAAGTCACTGAAATTTGGAGCCTCAGTTTCTTTAGAAAATGCCTCCCCAGGGTTGCTGTAAGGATCAGATGGAGTAACATTTGAAGCTCCCCTCCTGCTAGCATATAGTACATGCAGTAGGAGTTTTAAAATAGATTACTGTGAAGTCTTCAATAGAATTTCTTAGATCTTGTCTTGCTTAGTAAAGTACCAAAAACTTGAGAGATTTTAGCCTTTATAAGCCTATACTTGGTAAATGCAGCCCAGTGATTTGGTGTGGGAATTGGAAAACTGCGTTTTTCTCCTCCTTGTTTTTACTTCTCTTTGCTCAGCTCAAAATGGAACCCTTTAACAATTCTGGAGAAAGGAGATAAAGTCAGTCTGCAGGCATGTAGCAGAGTCATAGTCCAGCAGCTTCCTGGGAGCCTGAGTTTGGCGAGAGGACCAGGACAGATCATCATGTGACTGGCTGCTGGAGACAGCCATGATACAGCATGCAGTGTAGTCAGAGGGTAGTGGTTCCCCTGTCGCCAGAAGTGTGGCTGTCTAGGTTTTTCTGATCCATCTGAACCAAACCAGTAAAATGACTGTGGCCCGACAGGCTGTAGGGAGCTCTCACGGTCACCCCTGCCACTCCTGTCCCTTCACTGGAAACAGAAGTGGCTTCTTCCTTAGTCTCCCGCTTTTTCTCCTGTCCTTACAAGGGAGCTGCTCAGTGCAAAGTGAAAGTGACCAGTCTGTCAGGGGAGAGGATGTGTTCAGAGTGCCATAGTTGTGCCAAGTTCACCTCTTTGGTCCCTTATTGAAGTTCTCATACACACTGTGAAGCTAACCAGGTCGAACAGGGCAGGTAACAGGGCCTAGGAAGAGAAGTGTCAACCACAGCCTTGCTAATAAAAGAGCGGCTCTCGAAAGTGGCATGGTAAGAAGGTGTTTTGCTGATGAAATGAATAGAGAGAAGTTTGTGGTATCTGATGTATCATGCAGTCTATACCAATAACAGAGTTCTCATCTCAGCAGTTTTAGACAGAATATGTCTTGCAGCCGCAATGGCGTGTATCTGCTGATTCTTTAAGCTTTTCTATGCTTATTTCCTTTAAAAAAATATTCTCTGGCTTTAAACGAACTTGTAGAATTTAAGGAATGTTTCTCTGAAGAATAGAAAGATACTTTTTCTTTCATGACTGGTCTTAGTATGGTGCCCCATCCTTATGGATCCAAAGCACACCACAGTGCTTGGCCATAAAATTGTTAGGGTGTCACAGTGTACTGAGAATGGCTTTGTAAAGATGTTGATGCTTTTTGTTGATCTTGATGATGTAGTTAAGCAATATTTGGGGGTGGAGGGTATTAGATAGGAATAAGAATGTTACTCAATCTGTCTGCAAATGTTTACTGTTCTAGATGCTTTGAGAAATGCAAAGGAGACTGAAATAGTGGTTAAGAGTGTGGGTTTTGTAGCCAGACTGGGTGTGAATCCTCGTTCTTGTGCAAATTACTCAAATTCATCATGCTTCAGTCTCCCTTTCTGCAAATCGGAGATAATGTTAACTATCTCATGAGGTTTTGAACTGAACACATTAAGCTAAGTCCAAGTTCTTGGCGTATAGTGGGGCTTCAGTCAGTGGTAACTGACCCATGATCGTCATGATTGGTGGGTTGGACTTGACGGGTAGATTGTGCGCACATGCCAAGAGTAATAAAAATGCAAAGTTAGCGTACGAGTAGTTGAAGAATAGGGATAGCTCTTGTATAAGGCCTCCTTCATTCATTCATTCATCAGACACTCACTGAGCACCTGCTTTGGGTAAGGCTCTGTGTTATGGAGCCATACAAAAAGGGGAGATGGTAAAAGCTCAGGACTAGGGTCTAACCCCAGTAGCGTCACCACTTAAAAGCCCTTTGTGGGCAAGTTACTTAAGCCTCCTCTTCACCCCCGTCCCTCTTGCCACCTGGGATCAGATAGACCTGGCGTGAACTCTAGCACTACCACGTACCAGCTCTCTGAGTTTTAAGCAAACTGTCCTCTAAGTCTCGTTTTTCTCATCGCTAAAGCGAAGCAGATAGTAATATTTCCTCATACTGTTGTGAGGATTAAATGAGATAATGCAAACGCGGTGCTTGCTCTGCACATAGTGACATCTCACTAAGCGATAGCTGTTATTGTCATTATTATTACTATTACTGCTGCTGTTCTACATCCACCTCTATAGCCTGTGCCCTTGGAAGGCTGGCTATGAACCTGTTGGGGAGACAAAATCACACAGAAATCCAGGCAGTATATATTAAACTGTTATACTAGAGATTTAGGCATAATGCGGTGGGGTGCACAGGAGGGAGCCCTTCCTCCTGTCGGTAGGACTTTGGGGAAGCTGTTATGGACATACCTTTTGAGGGGGTCTTAGCAGGATTTCGATAAGGGCACGGCATGGGTCGCCACAGTCCAGGTAGGGTGAAGTGTGTGAGCGGAGGCAGAAGGCTGAAAGCTTGCAGCGCACGTTCAGGCTCAGAAGGTAGCGGCCGCTGGTGCCATGTCAAGGAGTTTGAACTTTGGGGTGTGGGCACATCTGTATATCTGTAACCCCGAAACTTCGATTTCCCTCTGTTTTCTTTTCATAAACTCGGAACTGCAGTTCGGCCCCTTAGATGACCTAGAGTCGGGGGAAGAGGCTTCTGTAGTCATTACTGATCCCTGAAAATGACCCTCTGTGTTTACCTTAGTCCTGGTGACTACGTTTCTTGCTAATCTGAGATGAGGAGTTTTGGCTGAGAGAGACGTCCATGAGTAAGCCTGCAAATTCTCCACCTGGAAATGAGTGAACAATATTATCATACATGAAGTACTCACCTATGCTAGGTGCTTTAGGGCCTGGCTCCTGGGAGGGGCCTTTCCCAGCGGGCCAGTGGGGTGCATATTTGAGTGGATGGGGAAGTGGGAGGCCTTCCGCCTTGAACCATGGCTGCTCCTGTTCTACTGGGGTTCTTTGTTATCACTTAGGCTGCTGTCCCTCCTGTGTTTCCTCTCCTTTCCAGGCCACCTCCTTCACTCTCTGTGCTTCAGCTTCTTTAATTTTTCATGTTGTGGATGGCCTACAATTCCTTCCACTTCTCCAAGCTGTACAGCAGCCAAGGAAAGCTTGAGCCGTCTGCCTTTGTGATAAATTTGGGTATCGAAAAATAGGGCAAGTGATTCAAATTGCAAATGTTACTCTTCAAAAGAAAAAGAAATGATATATTTTCCTCCCATTAAGTCATTTTCAACCAATAAGGAACATGGTTCATGATTTTTTTCCCCTTATGATCATTTTCTCCCCAAATGTGGAAACAGGGCTGTTTCTCGGCTCTCTGGGGTTGTTAATGTCTCCTTTTGCTTAGTCTTAAGGCTGTGGATCCCCCATGTAGACACATGTACCCACAAAAGTTTAAAAAATCAGTTGGCTGCGTTTGCTCGGAATCCGCCAAATTGCTAGATTGGAATATTTCTTTAGCAGCCAGTCATGCACAAGTCTTGAACAGTCACTTAAACGGAAAAACAATGAAGTTTCTTGTATCAGTTTGTCTGGAGGAAAAGGCTTGCCTGCCTCTCTCCTGGGTTCTCTCACCAGTTAATGGTGCTGGGTGGTGGTTGTCTGTACTCCTCATTCTTGAAAATATGTATCTCAGACAGATTTAAGTGGCTCAGAAATTGCCTCGAATGGTGCCAACAGTTTTGTGGAACGATGGCTGTCTCCTGAGCTCTTCGAGGATGGGGACCCTGCCTTCTCTTTTTACATTCGCAGTGACCAGCACAGTGCCTAGAACAGGGGGTAGGGATCGGTGTGCATGTGTGAATGAATGACTGCCTTAGCCGAGAGAGAGAGATCTGGCTGTACCCTCTCGGCTGTTCCTTTACACTGCTTGGGTTTCAGTCATCCTAAAAGCTGAGTCTGAAAAGGACCTTCAGAGGCGGTTCTGCCTGGTTATTACACCTGTAAGTGGAGGTGCCGAGGGGAACACGCGGAGCTGGTCTGCCCAGAAGAGAGAGTATAATTCCTTTGGATGACCAGCTTTTTAAAAAACTCTTCATGGGCGCTCAGATATTGTGTGCAGTACGTCCATTTCTGGGAGTGTGGCCAGGTAGGAGGAGCTTGTTAAAAATTACAGATTTCTGTTTTTTAGTCCCACAGACACCTGGACAGGGACCCAGGAGCCAGCATTCCATTCCATCCCAGGCAATTCGAGCGGTAGTGGTCTTCTGGTGAACACCCAAACTAGGGCTCTGCAAACTGGCCGGCTGGCCAAATCCCACCCATGGGCTGAGAATGGCTTTTACATTTTTAAAGGCTTGTGAAAAAAACAAAAGGAGAATATACAACAGGCACTCTGAAGCCTGAAATATTTGCTATCTGGCTCATTACAGAAAAAGTTAGGTCTCTGCCTAAATCCTTCATCTGTTGGTAAACTTAAGTTATTATTTACATGTCAGAATGAGATGGACAGGAAATTAGTGTAGATGAAGCACACAGGTTAGTGGTAGCTATACCCACAGCTTTTTATAGCCTGCGAATAGATATAAAGCTTTCCCTTTAACCTTCAGTGATTTGCACACAGTAGGCACCTCTCGCATTTGTCGGATAAACATTTCATGATGTTTTTATTTTTTAGGTGCTGTCGAATTAGAAAACTTGCCATTAAAGAAAGATGCCTTGAAAGAACTGGAATTACCATTTGAAGTCAAAGCTGGTATGTGGAACGAAGGAAAAGGAGGCAGTTTTGAGTGTACATGTTTGAGAGATGAAAACGAAGGGCCCTTGAGTTTGGCTCCCACTGACCAGGGCGAGGCAGGGTAGGAAGTGCAAAGTTTAGTTCTGTCTGAAAGTGTGGTCTATACGCCAGTAGGATCAGTATGACCTTGAGGCGGCTGTGGTGGGGAAGTCAGGTTCCCAGACCTACTCAATCAGAAACTCCAAGGGTGTGTCATTGAACCTACATTTTTAATAAGCACCTCAGGTGATTCTTAACATTTACTAAAGTGTGAGAGCTTCTAGATAGAGTTCTTATTTTCAGGAAATTCATTATAAATATTACCGAGAGAAGGTTTACTCTATTGAATGAAAGTGGGCTCTGAAACAGTATGCCTGGGTTATATTCTGCATCTGCCATTTTCTGGCTGTGTGACCTTGGGTAAGTTCCCTAATCACTCTGTGTGTGCTTCCTCATCCTTTAGATGGGATAATAATAGTTCCTACATCATGGGGTCATTGAGAGGAATACTTGCGTTGATACGTTAAAATTACATAGGACAGTACCTGGCACACTCAATAGATGTTTGTAATTACATAGGAGTTCTGCAGTTAATAAGTATGGCAAGGAAGCAAGAATTGTCATGGAATAAAAGTGTGCTGTATCGAATGACCACTTTTAAAATTATAAAATTAGTCGCTATTCAGGCACCCTTCATCACACAACAGTAGCCTGTTGATGTTCGTCTTTTCCTTATTTTGGGGTAGTCATATTACAATAAAATGCAGGTACAATGCAAATCAGTTGCTAGGTGGAATAGAATAGAATCTTGCAAAAGATTTAGGTTTTTTTTTGAAATCGATTCAAGTGATGATGGATAAATCGTCAAAATTGTAAGCAAAGGCACTGACAAGTTAGAATCTGAAAGATGCTCTCAAGAATGATGACACTGGGTACTTTCAAAAGAATTGTTTTTCTGAATATCAAAGGATTAAGAGAGGCTCTTGGGAAAAATTGATGTTTTCTAATATTTTTGCAAAAATCCTTTTTATGCTTGTTCTGAAAAAGTTAAAGGAAACTTAACAGAAGTTATATTTGCAGTCACGTAATTATCAGAATATTATGTATTCCTCTCTAATTAATTTTGGTTAAAATTGTATCTGTACTAATTACTGTTAAAATTCTTTATGTGTTATTAACCAGTGTTACCCCAATAAATTTAATTAAAAAATTCCTTGCTGTGAAAATGAGCATACTGTTACAATATGAATTTTATTAAATATAAAAAACTTATTTTAATTTTTCTAGATAAAAACCAAATTAAAGTTTTTTTCATGATCATAAAATTAGTTACTGGATTACACAGTTGACCACCTGGTGTTGTCATTAGAGATGCTATTGTTAATGAAATCCTTTTATCTTAAATATAACAGATTCGACTTGAATTTTAGATCTCCGAGGGAACCGATCATTCTCTGATAACGCGTGTTTCAGAAGTAGATTAAGTGGGCTGTGCGGAGAGCCATTAGGACAGTTCAGGTGTTCTTATGCGTTATTCCTTAGTGGCGACTTGCTGCTAATTAATTGAATTTAAAGAAGGCTTGTGATCTAGGAGCTTGGCTAGAAATGATGGAACTTGGGGAATGGGAATCGCAGTGCTAAGAGTCTCATTAGCCTTCCCGTGAGCCCTCGCGCCCGTGAACCCGCGCGCCCGTGAGCCCGCGCGCCCGTGAGCCCGCGCGCCCGTGAGCCCGCGCGCCCGTGAGCCCGCGCGCCCGTGAGCCCTCGCGCCCGTGAAGAATCCTAGAGTGCCACTGCAGCCTGACCTGAGTTTCGGTTAGTATGTTCAAGACTAGAGGTAGTGTAAGTCTGATAACTCCTGGTACGTATTTATCGACCAGTCAGTTAATAATAAACGAGAAATGAATTTTGTGCCCAGGGGGTTGTGCAGGTGCCATGCAAGTTTAAGATGTAGTCCAGTTGGAGAAGAGGTCGTTTCTAGGAGAGAGATGTTGCATTTGATATGGTAAAGTCAAACTGAACTTTTTCTAGTTTCTAGTTTATTATGCCTCATTCTTACTGATGTTGGCTTACCAACATTTGTTTCACGTGTATGAGAAACTGCTGCCTGTTTTCTTAAACTAAAAATAAAGGTAAAAGTAATAAAGCTCCTTTAAGAAAACTAGAAGGACCCAAGAACATTGAATTAAAAAGTATACAGGCATTTCACAAGACTTTTCTTTTCCCAGGTTTAATTGGGAAAGTAACTCTTCAGATTCCCTTTTATCGCCCCCACGTGGACCCTTGGGTAATCTCCATCTCTAGCCTTCACTTAATTGGAGCCCCTGAAAAAATACAGGATTTCAATGATGAAAAGGAGAAGCTGTTGGAAAGGGAACGCAAGAAAGCTCTACTTCAAGCCCTGGAGGAAAAATGGAAGGCAAGGCAGAAATCCTTTGGTCTGTAAGCGGCACGGTGAGACTCCCGAAGGGAGCAGAGTGCTGGGTTCCGCTAACACCGGCTCTTTGTCTTGCAGAACGAACGCCAGCGCAAAGGGGAGTCCTACTGGTACTCGGTCACTGCCTCGGTTGTCACGAGAATTGTGGAGAATATTGAAGTAAGTCCATTGACTTTTATAAAGTGCGAACACGAAAGGGACTGACTTCTCAGGTTGAAGTGTATTTCACTCCCTAGTTGCTTCTTTGTCCTGAGTCTTACTGATGCGGGGTGTCCTCTGCAGATAGGGCTGCCTGCTCCGGCGTGCCCTTTTCCAGGTGGTGCCAAAAGGAAAACCTGAAAAGCAGGTTCGGGTCCAGGCTCTGGGCACACACATATTTTCAGTTGGTGCGAGTCTGGAGTTTCCGTTTCACTTACGTTTTGCTTCACTTTCTTTTTGAACGTCGGAATTGCACTTGATAAAGGATTTAGCTCCTAAGAAGGCAGGTCACCTAAGCCTTCATGACTGTTGTTTTGAGACCAATCACTCAACCTCTCTGCTCTCAGTTTCTTCACCAATAAAATGAGAGGCAGGATGCATGGCTCTCTGAGATATTTCACTCTCACTGATGTGTCTGGTGGTATCTGATGAGTTAATAGCATTAGGGCTGTTGGCCACATTTTCTGCCTTAATTATAATTTTGTTTTGTCCTCAAAAACTAGATCAGAGTCCACACTAATTTTTGTGAATGTCATGAGTTAGGTTGTACTTATTAGCTCCAGGGTTTTCGTGTATTGTCAAAGTGAGACAGGTCAGATATGTTCAGGGTGTACTGCTTCCCCCCAAAGTGTAGTCTGAGATTGTTGGTTTCACAACTTTAATGAAAAGATTTGTATGTTTGAAGTGACTGCTTTGAATTGTTTCAGGCAGCTTTTTTTTTTTAGCTGTCATTTAAAAAATCTCATCATTATTATTTTCATTTTACTTACAATAATAGCTTTATTGAGATTTAGTTCACGTACCATGAAGTTCATACTTTTAAAGTGTACAGTCTAGTATTTTTAGCATATGTACAACATTGTGCATTGATCACCACTATCTAATTCCAGAACATCCACATCATCCCCAAAAGAAACGCTATACCCAATAGTAGCCACTCCCAATTTCCCCTCTCTCTTCTGCCGCCTGTAACCCCCAATCTACTTTCTCCATAATTTTGCCTGTTCTGGACACTTCATATAAATGGAATCATATACTATGTGGCCTTTTGTGTCTGGCTTTTACTTACCGTAATGCTTTCAGGGATCATCCATGTTGTAGCATGTATTAGTACTTTATTCCTTTTTATGACTGGAGAATATATTCCACTGTATGGATTGTCAAAGATAAAGTGGGACAGTGACTGCTGACAGAAGGCGAAAGAGCAGAACTCCATTCCAGTTTGCACAGAGGCAACGGGGTCTTTGAAGGGAGAGAGACACAGAGAGAGAGAAAGAGAGAGAGTGTGAGTGTATGAGTGTGAGTGTGTGTGTGTGTGTGGGGGGGAGGCTCAGGTGAAAAATTACGAAGGGTCGATCACTGTAAATGTGATTAGGCCAGCTGTGTCTGCTGTCTAGTCTCTATCCTTCCACAGAGACTGGGACACAGGCCCTGTCCTTCCTGATGATTACAGTCAAAGGAATGTCTTTCAGGTCCTAGAGTTGTAGGATCTCTCTTTCCCTTTCCCTCTCTCCTCCTCCCCTCCCTCTCAGTATTTCCGGAGAGGAAGTCAGCCAGAGGAAATCAGCCGGAGAGGGGTTGGATTGTCCCAGGGACATAGCCTTAGGCTCCTAGAAGCCACATCCAGGTGTGGGCAAGTTTCTTAGTGCGGAGGTTTGAACAGAGTGTTCCTGCCGAGGGGTTTTGTAGTTCTCAGCTAGACCACATTTTGTGTATCTGCTCATCAGTTGATGGACATTTGGAATATGCTACTATAAACATTCATGTATAGGGTTTTGTGCAAACATGGTTTCAGTTCTCTTGAGTATATATAGCTAGCAGTAGAGTTGTTTAGTCATATGATAACTATGTTTAACTTTTTGAGGAACTATCAAACTTTTCCAAAGAGGCTACACTACACTATTTTATAATTTCACAATATATGAGCATTTCAGTTTCTCCACATCCTCATTAGCACTTGTTATTTTCTGACTTTCGATTATAGGCATAGTAGTGGGTATGAAGTGAAATCTCACTGTGGTTTTAATTTGCATGTCCTTAGTGGCTAATGTCGAGCATCATTTCATATACTTATTGGTCATTTGCATATCTTTTTTGGAGAAAAGTCTGTCCAAATCCTTTGCTCATTTAAAAAATTGGTTTATTTTTTTTTTAATTGTTGAGTTGTAGGAATTTTTTTTTTAAATATATTTTGGATTTTAGTCCCTTATCAGATATGCGATTCGCAGATATTTCCTCCCGTTCTGTGGGCTGTCCTTTAACTTTCTGTTATGGCTTTTTAATTCATTGAAGCAGAGTGCCTTTTGTGTGGCCTGCCTCCAGGGGCAAGGGAAAATAAATAGATCGGTATGGAGTGCATATGCCCTACTGGCACTCCTGTGTCCAGGTGCAGGGGGACAGAGTTAAGACTAAGATGTCAAAAAGAGGGGGACCAGTTATCTAGTTACAACAGTATGTCTTTAATGTCTCTCTGAGGTGCCTTCTGATATGATCTAATGAAAGTATTGTAGCTCTCTTCTTGATACGCCACTAGTCACATAGAAATGTTGTTCTCGTCCAGTTTGTAGTTATAACTCTGAGGAACTTGAAGAGCATTGGCTACGTGTGTGACGTGCTGATACATGATGTCGGCTGTAATCTGCTTCCATGGCTCAGGGCAGCGTGACTCCTACCTGTAGTATTCCACCTGCGGCAGTTGTCTAAATGTGCTTTTTTCCCCTCTCCTTTGCAGTTAAAAATTCAAGATGTCCATTTGCGTTTTGAAGATGGTATCACCAGTCCTTCCCATCCTTTTGCGTTTGGCATCTGCATTAAGAACGTGTCCATGCAGAATGCTGTGAATGAGCCTGTGAGTATGAAATAAGACTGAACCAGGAGAAAGCAGCAGTCCCAGGGATGTCGGGGCTCTGCCTTTTGTCATTTTGTCTTATGTAAATGAGATCTTTCCACCATGTCCTTTCACTGGCTTGTGTGTCTCTTGTTTGTATGCAACGCAGCTAATTTGCTGAAAAAGGGAAGCAGTTTTCTTTGACCTGTTAATTTCACTCAACCATCAAACACTGGTGCCACCTTTTCATTTTATACATGAAGAAATGGGGGTGCAGAAAGGGTTTCATCTTCGGTTTTCTTCTCCATGCGCCTCAGTAAAATTCCATTTCACAGTTTCAGCTACCACCTGGCAATTTTGCCGATGGCTTCCACTTCTTGGATTCCATTCTCCACCTCCCTTCTGACCTTCATATTCGCGGTCTTTACTCACGGGACACCTCTAGGGCATTTTCGGTTTGTCATAACGGAAACGATCCCATTATATTCCACCTGCCTGATTTGTTCCTCTGAAACCAACTTTGCCCCCTTATTCTCTAACATGTTACTGAGTGTTCAGACACACACGTGAGAACTAGCATCTTATGAGCCTTTTATGTGCGAGGCACTGTTCTTAGTGCTTTGCGTGATTTACCTCATGGGATTCTCATTCCTTTTCACCAACACTCTTACCCTCATGTTACAGCTGAGGACGCTAAGGTGCAGAGAGGTGAAGTGAGTTGAGCCATTTCTTGAACCCAGATGGACCAGCTTAGATCAGGGCTTGGCAAGGTGTGGTCTGTGGGCCAAATTGGCCCCCAGCCTGTTTTTGTAAATACTTATTGGGTCACTGCCATGCCCATTGTTTATGTATTGTCTAAGGCCACTTTTGTGCTGCAGTGGCAGAGTTGAGTAGTTATAAAAGAGACTATCTGGTTTACAAAGCCTTACTATTTCCTTTCTGGCCCTTTTCAGAAAATGTTGGCCATCCCTGCTGCAGAGCATGCGTTCTTATCCACCACACTCATTTCTAGAAGCTTCGTGCTCATCCTTCACTTCTTATTCCTCAGCTTTCATGTCCATTTGGTCACAGCGTCCTGCCAATTTTTCCTGAAAAATGTTTCAAAGGTGGCTTTTCTCTTATCCTCACTGCAACTGTCTGAGGTTAGGATCCTGTTCACTTTTCCTTGGGCTGATAAAATATCCTGTTCTGTGACCTCCTTGCTCCCATCCCAGGCTCTTGACTCATCGTCTACCGATGCTCTCCACCCTTTTCCATATCACAGCACACGTAGGTAAAAGGTAGTATTTGTACAGGACACTGGGGCAAATGGATGTGTTTGCTTGGGGGCTGCTGGTAGCTAGCTTAGAGTAACCAAATATTTCTAAAAAGTGACTTGATCTTAGAAATTTGCTCATTATCTTGACACACTCCGTGGCTCATTTTCTCTGGCCCACCAAGTCGGGGGAGCCGTGCTTTGCACTGTGGCCAGAGTTCTGTTTTTAAAAGACATAGATGGCCCGGTCGCACGTGCACGTCAAAGCCCTCATGGGCTCTACGTCACTCACACTGTGGACTCCACACTCCTTGGTAGGGCACATGCTTCCTTTCCTGGCATATCAGTGCTCCTGGGCTGCCATAACAAATTACCACAAACCAGATGGCTTCAAACAGCAGAACTCTGAGCTCTAGTTCTGGAGGGTAGAAGTCCAAAGCGAAGGTGTGGGTGGAGTTGGTTCCTTCCGGAGGCTCTGAGGGAGAGACTGTCCCATGCCTTTCTCCTGGCTTCTGCTGGCAGTCTTGGCACTCTTTGGCTTGTAGATGCGTCACTCCAGTCTCCGCCCCTGCCTTCAGATGACCTTCTCTCCATGTGTCCATTTTCTTCTGACAAGGGCACCAGTCATTAGATTAGAGCCCACCCGAATCCGACATGACCTCATTTTAATTTGATGACATCTATGAAGACCCTGTTTCCAAATAAGGTCCTTTTCACATGTTTGGGGAGAACAGGAGTTTGGAGGGGGAGGAAGCTATTCACCCTAGTACACTTAGTCATATTTCAGGCTGCTTTTCTCAAGACTTAACTAACCGCCCACTCCAAATATGTGTTCACACACACGTACCAGTGCTGCCCCCATTACACAAGTACAGTGCTCCAGTTGCACAGACGTAGTCACCGTCCTCTGATGATATCGGGCCTTCTGTATCGTCTGCCCTACTCTTTGAACTGTGTCCCAGTCCTTCACTCTTAGCCTACCCTGTGCCCGAAATTTACATATCTCTTGATACCCACTCACTCAGTGAGGCTTTCTCTTTGTTTGCTCATGGCATCTTAGATATTCTTTCTCTGCTTCCTCCTGCTTAACTCCAGCTGTTTGCATGTTTGTATCCCCAGCTAGCTAGATTTTAAGCTCTGTAAGAGCAAAACCATATTTTAATTTAGTTTTGATCCCCAGCACCTTGCAGAGTGCCTGATGCACGATTCCTCACAAATGGCTTGTTGAATGAATTTGCGAATAGAGAGAGTCATCTTGTTTGCTTTCCTGTCTCTCTTCAGGTACAGAAATTGATGCGGAAGAAGCAGTTAGATGTGGCAGAGTTTAGCATCTACTGGGATGTCGATTGCACTTTATTGGGGGATTTGCCTCAGGTGGAATTGCAGGTATGATTCTGGCAAAGGGCTTTATTGCAGCACTGCACTGAAGTGAAGTGGTGTAGGATCCCTGTCATGTAGGTTCTTGTTCTCTGCGTCTGATTTCCATTCCCATCCCTCATCCCCCATAGGTACCCACTCGCATATCTGTTCCTTAAGGTACTAGCTATGTATATAACTGAACAATATGTAATGTTTTGTGTATGTTTTTCATTTATACTGTATTACAGATTTCTTTTTTTTGCACTTAAAGCTATGTTTTTAAGATTGATCAGTGTTGTTGTTTATACTTGTAGTTTATTGCTTCCGATGACTGCATAGCATTTCACTATATGCATCAAACATATTATAGTTGCCCATCCTTTTAGCCACCATATACTATGCGTTCATATTTTCAGTGAACAAAGCATCAGATCTGATTCTTAAAGAAGAGCTTTCTTATTATGTTTATGTTGAAACTTCCCTTTCGATAGCATTCCTTTAAGAAATACTTAGAAGGTCATTATAAATCATTGGATATAAGGTATTACAGTTCGTGAAGCATTAAAACAAATCTAAAATCTCAGTTTAATCTTTTTTTTAAAGAAATCGTAGGTGGTTTCAGTGAAACAGAGAAAAAGGACTCATTTTTCCCCACCCAAGGTTGTCTTTGGTTTGCGTGCTGTTGTGCAGAATAGTTTTTTGCTAATTTGATTAAATAAATACTGTATCTCCATACAGTAAAGTAGTATGCAGCTCTATAAAGCAAAGGCTAGGATCTTTATGATGAATATGTAATAGGCTCTAAAATATAGTATTATGTTTAAAAAACCAAGGTGAAACAGCATATATACCATTTGTATAAGAATGGTTAAAAAAACAGAAAATTATAGATTTGTCTGAATATGTACAGATGTTTCTGGTGGATTGCATAAGAAACCAGTATTATCGTTTGCCTCTGGGGAGGATAATTAGGTGGCTGGAGGGTGGGAGTGGGGAGATAGTTCACCCTTTTTTGCCTTTAAATTTTAAACCAGGTGACTGTATTACCTAATAAAAAATATAAACAAAATTTTAAAAATGCTAGAGAGTTTTCGATTCCCTGTTTTATCTTGTTTTTGGGTTCTGATGTAATATATGCACCACATGTAACTTGACCCTAAACACGTTTGCTACAATGACAGATGTTCTTGTGACACTCAGGAGGCCATGGACAAGAGCATGGAGAGTCGCGATCATCACTACATCTTGGAGCCCGTGTGCGCATCTGCTCTTTTGAAGAGAAACTGCTCCAAGGAGCCTCTGCGGTCTCGGCACAGTCCCCGTGTCGAGTGTGATATCCAGCTGGAGACCATTCCCCTGAAACTCTCCCAGGTACTCGTCCTGGTGGTTTCTGTGCACCCCGCTGGATGCATAGACAGGCCGAAGGAAGCATGTCGATAGGAGGGTCTCGAGATTTCACAGTAGCCGGTGGGGAAGAAAGTGCACGGAGACCAAGGTCGTGGTAGACGCAGAACCCACTGTCTGTCGTTCAGTCAGGTTGGGTTGATCTCAGGTTAGTTTTGATGTTTTTAAATGCTGAAGGAAGAATACAAGAGGCACAGTAAATATCAACACTTAACTGTCTGTGTCCGGAGAGAAATGCCGCTCGATGCTGAGATATGGTCTAGTTTACACTGGATTTCAATACAGTGGATTAACTAATAGGAATTGTTCTAGTTGGAGATACGTCTTAACTGGGTAAAAGAAACATCACTTCTAACCTAGTGTCTTTTAACCTCCAACACAAAGCTGCAATCCCGGCAAATCATGGAATTCCTCAAGGAGCTGGAACGAAAGGAGAGGCAGGTGAAGTTTCGAAAATGGAAACCCAGAGTGGCTGTATCTGACAAGTAAGGGCTTGTAAATTGTTGGATATGACATGCATTTTATAGCATGGGGTTTTTGTTTGTTTGTTTATTTTTGTTTTTTGGAATATTGAGCAGAGATAGGCCTCACTGTCCTTTACACATGGTTGGAGAGAAAAGTACGGTTGATTTTTCTGGCCTTTAAAATACCATTTCTGTTGTTTATCTTGGTTTTTTTTGTTGTTGTTGTTGTCATTGTTACTGTTTATCTTGTTGATATTGTCTGTTGATTTGGTGTTGTGGGTTTAGTGTTCGACCAAGTGTGGTAGAATTGAGAAGACCCTTTCAGTCTCGTTTGGCAGGTAGACTGGTGTGGCCCTAGTGGCATCTGATTGTGCAGTAATCTTTGAACCTTTGGCAGAAATCTTTGAACCTACTTCCCTATGTTTTTTCGCCCAGACTGTTGGGTCAACACTTATGTAGTACACTTATAACTTCTGTAGCAAAAGTAAACCTTTTCATGTTGCAGTGATAAACTTGGCCAGTCCAATATAGTAAAACTTTTTCCAGTCCTGTGTTATTTCCATGTCTTTTCTGAAGTATTCCATTTAAAATCTTTAGTAGTCAAATCCTTGGTAAATATCTTCTGATGGTATTTATCTTACAGTCATCAGTTGAGTAATATATAACTATTGATGTATAAATTGAGGATCTGTTATTTGATGTTCTTGGCCACTAGATTTCTTTTCTCCACATGTTGAGTTTAGTCTAATATTAGAATGGGTTTGAGGCATAAACTGATGGCCGATGGGAGAAAAGATATCTCAGAAGAGGACTGCCCTGGGTTGATAGCTTTTATTGTAAGACGTAATTACATTGTTATGAACTATTTCAGCTGCCGAGAATGGTGGTATTTTGCTTTGAACGCTAACCTGCATGAGATCAGAGAGCAGAGGAAGCGCTGCACCTGGGACTTCTTGTTGCACCGTGCCCGCGATGCTGTGTCTTATACTGACAAATACTTCAGCAAATTAAAAGGAGGCTCGCTGTCTGCAGAGGACGAGGTGAGAGGACTGTCATCTTGCACGTGTTATCTTCATTCAGAGGATAAGACTGTTCTTTCAAAGGCTGACAAAATTGGAATCTGTGAAGGAATCAAGTCCCTTGCTAAGGATTATAATTTCGCAGGATAGAGTTAGTCTTACTCGGGTGAGAACTTTCTGGAAGGCCACGGTCTTACCTTGGCCAGAAGCATTCTCCACCTTCTGCTGCTGGAGAGCCAGCTTTGGAGTGGTCCTGCCACGCCCCTGCAATGCCTCCATGCCCATGCCCCTCCCCCAGCTCTCTGCAGAGCTCACAGAGACTTCTCATCTAGTCACTGATACCTCTTCAAAGCCCGAGCCTCGTCCCCTTTCCTCTGAGTTGCAGTTAATCTCTGTGGTCTTTGGCCTACATTTTCCCTAAACCTAGTTGATTTGATTGACCCAGGGATTTTTTGGAGGTAGGGCTAGGTAGGTGGTGAAGGCAGGCTCTTACTCTAGGTAATTGTAGGGCTAGAGACCCTGGGGCCCACCACCCCTGGAGTACTGGGTGGACTCCAGCCTTGATCTCTTGTCTGCTCATCCATTTCCTGGCAGGGGGGAATGGGGATTGCTTTGCTCCTTGGTTTGTTTTGGTTTTGTGAGCGTCAGTTTTTGCAAAGCAGTTCAGACCGTCTCTGGTCTTCAGCTTAGGTACGGTATATCTCTTAACTAACTGTTTTTAGTAAGTCCTTCCAAGCAAAAAGGAATATTACTTTCCCTTTAGCAGTTGTCTTACCTCAGGCTGCCAGAACAAAAGGCCATAGATTGGGTAGCTTAAAAAAAACAGATGTTGGTTTTTCCACAGTTGCGGAGGCTGGGATCAAGGTGCCAGCGTGGGTGGTTCTGGTGAGAGCTCTCTTCCTGGCCACCTCCTCACTATGTGCTCACGAGGCCTCACCGTGAGTGGAGCGAGGTCTATCTCCTTTCTCTTAGAAGGGCACTAATCTCATCTTGAAGCCCTACTCTCATGACCTCATGTAGATGTAATCCCAAAGGCTCCAACTCCAGATCTCATCACATTGGCCTTAAAGCTTCAGCATAGGAATTTGTGGGGAGGGGCACAAGCATTCAGCCCATGACAGCGCCCTACGGTGTGGGGAGCACAGCCGTGCTGGGTCCCTAGGATTCTCACCTCTCCTGCCAACACCCGGAGGCACTACCCACTCACCTCGTTCATGCTTTTTCACCAGTGTCAGGCATGGTTACTGACACGGAAATTTATGAAAAGGATGGAATAAACCAGATGTTTTGTTTCGGATGGTTTTCTTAAAGATGCAGGCACAGACATGGAGGGAGAAAAAAATATAAATTATAATTGAGGTGAGCAAGGAAATGCATCTAATCTCCTTTTCTTAATGTTAGGACATAAAAAACGGTTTAGGATAGTTAATTCTATAGTCTTTTGCCTCTTAGCATGTAGCTTAGCCAAGCTAAGCTGCCACTGTTCTTTTCTAACTAGTGTGAAACAAAATGACCACTTCCTTTCAAATATCGCATGTGAAACAAAGGAGCCGGAGGCCTACGCATTGCGCAGATTTGCTCCTTAGTTTCTTCATCTGAAGTGGGAGGGGTAATAACTAGTCACCTGTTCTGGTCAGCAGAGGTAACACATGTGGAAGTACTCCAAACTCCGTTAGTGCCGCGCCAAGCGTGGGATGTGACAGCAGCACGTACACTTCAGTTACCCGTTTTGAACTAAGTGTTGTTCCTTGCTGCCTCCACGCTTGCCATTATTCTCAGAGGCCAAGTAGAATCCTTAAACTTCGGTGGAAGAGCCGTTTAAACCAGAAACATGGCTGCCGTGCGCCTGTTTGTCTTCACTGTCTCCTGGCCTTCAGTGGAGATGGTGACAGTCCTTCACAGTGTCCACTTTCCCTGGAGCTGTAATACCGGTTTTGTTTGTTTTTGTTTTCACCCACACAGGAGGAAATGCGTCGGATTGAAGAGGAGCAGAGCTTTGAGGAGTTGAAGATTTTGCGTGAACTGGTTCACGAACGATTTCACAAACAAGAAGAGCTGGCAGAGGTAAGAAATTCCATGTGAGAAGGTGCGTTCAGACCCAGCGCACATAAAAAAGTGCTTCGGTTTGGATGCACTTGTGCCTCAGTGGGAGACAGAATCCCCGGTGCCAGGCCCCAGCATGTGTCTGTCCCTGGTACTCATGTTTGCTCATTGTTGATTGATGCAGAGCCTGCGAGAGCCTCAGTTTGATTCTCCGGGAGACTCTCCTGGAGACTCGGAAGCTGGTGGAGGCAGCGGGATGCTGCAGTATCTGCAGTCCTGGTTTCCGGGCTGGGGCGGCTGGTACGGGCAGCAGACCCCTGGAGGGAAGCCCGTCGAGGGGCTGTCGGCAGAGCAGCACGAGCAGTGGGCTCCTGAGGAGATCCTGGGTAAGTGGCAGCTGGCCTTCGCTTTACCCCCTGGGCCGCAGTGAAGGGAGGCGGCTGGTTCATAAGAATCGTCTGGTATTGTGGAGTGGCCCGTGGTATTTTGCAAATAAAAAACAAAGTAGACGTTTGTAAAACAGTTTGTCTCATGTTCATCGAGGCAGAGAGAGGATGTTTTGAGAGACTTCATTTGCAACTGTTAGTAAATTTGAAGGTTAGTACGGTTTCAGGTAGATCCGAGTGACAGCGATTGTAAGGAACCTAAATTGGAGCAAGTTCAGAAGTTTGAAACTCAGAAGCTTAGGCCCCAGTCCAGAACCACTCTGTAGACCCGCACCGTCCAGTATGGTATCCACAGCCACAAACGGCTATTGAAATTTGAATAGATTATAATTAAATGAAATTTAAAAATTCACTTCCTCAGTTGCTCTAGCCACATTAGCCACATGAGCCAGCAGTACCCAAAGCCACTTGTGGTTAATGCTGGACGGTGCAGACAGAGAAGGTTTCACTGGATTGGGCGGCACTGCTTATACTGCCATGAATCCTCACATCCTCCAAGGTTGGTAATAAGTTAATAAGGGACTTTATAAAGCAGTTGGGGTTGTCGTCTTAACATCAGTGAATAAAACAGTCACCCACAACTTTGGAGTTCTTTTCTAAAAAAGGGAAGAATAGCTAAATAATCTCATCATGGCTCTGATCAGCGTGCTGGCTGTGCTTTTTACATTTTCCCACGTGTTTTCCCCTCACGCCAGGCACTGAGGAGTTTTTCGACCCCACTGCAGACGCCTCGTGCATGGACACGTACACAAAGCGAGACCACGTCTTTGCCAAACTGAACTTGCACTTGCAGCGAGGCACTGTGACTCTGTCGCATCAGGGACAAGGAACGCCTCACACCGATGAACATGCCTTCATGCAGCTTGAGTTTTCAGGTACTGCCCCCGAGAGCCACTGATGGTGTTGGTCTCTTCACGCGAGTCTCATTGTTTGAGGTCGTTATGTTCTAGAAGGCTGCCGTGAACACCGAAATATGAACACTGAACCATTGCCCCTGGGGGGAACAGGGGTTAGCTGGCTGTAACATTCATCAGCCGATCAGTACGTAACCTTGTTTTATGTGTGATTGCACTTAAAGACACTTTATTTAATATACACTGTTAATTCGTCGATATTGAACTTGTGGCCAGCGGCACCGCAGCTCATGCCTGAGCGAAGCTTACCTAATACACACATTTCCCCTGTGTGTGAGGCACACTACAGCGTGTTTCTGCTGGGACATACTATACAGCACTTCAGCGCTGTGCTTGGGGACCATTTTGAATGGTGAAATCAACAAAAAGCACAAAAATGCAAAAAACTTGGCATTAGACAGACCATGAAGCGGTCACTGTGTATATAGTATGAAAGCTGAAACAGGAAGGCAGAGCGTTCCTTTATTCAGCCTCAGATGGGAACGTGTGTGTCAGGCGACTCAAATGTTTTGCTGCTCTGCGCATGTCCTGGAAAGCATTTGATTTTGGGGCTCCAAAAAAATTTTATTAGGAAAATTCACAGGTATGGAATCTGCCAATAATGAGGACTATTTGACTTCTTTTTGTGACTTTGAATTAAAGGTGTATAAATAAATACCCAGATGTTGGCTTTCACATCTCATAAATATTTTTATTTCAATTCATAAAATAGCCACTTATCGGAGATTTCTCAGTATAGCTTAAAGCAAATGACCAAGCCAGTTTGCGTGACTATAATCTTGAGAGCTGAGATATCATAAACTTAGTGTGAACTAGCAGATTTTAATTGTAAAGTGCTCTGTTTTTAAAATTCATTCTGCTAGGTAGTGTCTACTATTCCTTATGTATCTATATAAGTAGATTTATAAATATAGATATATAGATAGGGATTTTTTGGTTTTAATTTCAAGGAAAAATTGTTCATGCTATCTAATAGTTCTCTATAAAATATTATACCTAATGCTTTTAAGACACTTTAGGCTGTCCCGGCATAGTGCCAACTCTTACATTTATTTTTTGTAGATGTAAAACTTCTAGCAGAGTCTCTGCCTCGAAGACACTCCTCCTTGCTTCTAGTCCGGTTGGGTGGACTCTTTCTTCGAGACCTGGCCACAGAAGGAACCATGTTCCCACTTCTTGTCTTCCCTAATCCGGTACGTACAACGGTGGGGCGATGACTCCATCTAGGGTGTGGCGGATGCTGGTCTGTTCAGGCAAGCGATAAGTAATAGTAACGTGATTCATTTTGACACTTGATCATCTTGAGACAGATGGACCAATTAAAAACAAACTGGAGTTGGATAAGTGTTTGAATTTGGTAGAGAGCACATGTTGGTGGGATTTATGGCAGTGCCTTCTTCCTCTCCTGGGTTGTGGCCACCATGGAATAATGTGCTCTGATTCGGAAGAAAATGCCATAAGAACCAGTTTGCGTTTCCTCTCTCTCTGGTAGTCATTTTCATGCATTCTGACCCTCCGTCCCTTGGTGGGACCTCTCATTTTTCCACAGTGCCAAATGAGAACCACCTCACATTTTCTATATCTGTGCTAATTTTTATATAGAATATTCTTTATTCATTAGATCTTTGATTTATCAAATTGGCAAAGAGATGGTCAGAATAATGGAATATTTAGCCACTTACTCTGCCCATATATTTTTTGGTACATGGATTGTGAGGAGGGAGAGAGTCCACAGTGTAAGTTTGAAAAGCTATATGTGCTTAATATTCGTCGAGCAATCGTTCATTCAATGCGCTGAAGGCAAAGCGGCACACTGCCAGTACGAAGGGCAAGTCGTGGTTTTACTAGGTTGGGAAAAAGGCACAAAGCAGGGTGGGCGGTCTGTAAGTCCTCCGTAACCTGATGTCAGATGAGTTGTGGTTTGGGTGTGCTCAGCGAGAGTGATGCCGGAGGGTACAACGTGAGCGTGTGTGCACAGTGACTTGTCCCATCTCCCCCTAACATTTATGCATTTTATGTGTTTAATAGCAAAAAGAAGTCGGCAGAGTCTCACAGTCTTTTGGTCTCCAAACACCTGCAGACAGAAGTGATCATTACTCTGGTAATTCGTCATATGTTCTTAAAACTAATCCTGAAAGATATCATGGTTAGGGGGACAGGTCAGTAGTCTTGGTCAGCAGGAAAGAGGGTGCGTGACCTGTTTCGTGCCAGCTGTTTGCTGTGTGGGTCCGCTTTTGACCTGGAGTCAGCCAGGTGCCCTCCGCCAACCCGCCTGTCACCGACGACCTCGCAGGGCATTTGGGTTCTTGGTTGCCGTAATGGGAGCAAATACGACAACCAGTCTTGAGGATTCCTGTTGTGCTTAAGGGTCAGGTCTTACCCAGTTCTCTGTTTTACAAAACATGCACGAATGTGAACCCCGTGGAAAGTAGTTTAGGAAATGTCTGTTCTCCGGAATCCCTCCCAGGTCTAGTAAGACTAAGGGGATTACTTCTGCTGTGTTCCATTTCCTGTCTCTGGTTCTTTCCCGTAGCGGCGGACCCAGACGACCCTGTTTTTGAGATGCTGTACGAGAGGAACCCAGTGCACAGCCATTTCGAGAGGCGGCTGAATGTCAGCACGAGGCCCTTGAACATCATATATAACCCCCAGGCTATTAAAAAAGTGGCAGACTTTTTCTACAAGGGAAAGGTTCATACCTCAGGTTAACTTTTTTGTTTGTTTGCTCTTCTGTTGTTTCCTCAGACCCCCTTTCCTGTCGTTTCTAGTGCTCTGGACAAGGGTTATTATACATTCAGGCGATGGGGTAATGGGTGGGTGGGTTGTCCTTCGCTGCTGAATCAAATTAGAGGTGCTAGGAAAGTCAGTTTTCCAAGAGAAATCAGTACCCTTAAATATTTTCTCTCCCTTTGCCTCCACTTAGCAAATGTTATTCATTACTTCCCGTTTCATTAGGGTGGTGGTTTCCTTGGCTACTTAGGATACTTTAGACCAGTGAATTTAGGAGTCATGTTCAAGAATTTCCTTCTAGGTGACAGACAATGTCAGTGGTCTGTTTTACTTGCTTGGCGCTGCGTTAAATACTGCAGAGTTCATCACTGCCCTGTCCCACATCATCATCGATTTTGTTCCTTTGTTCCTTCCTTTGTTCCCCAAAAGGATTTGAAGCAGTACGTGCAGAAAAAGCACTTTTATTGGCAGAGAACTTGAAAAACAGTATTACTTTGCTAAATGTATCTCTCCCCCACCTCTTTATAATAATGAAGATGTTTTAGTTTTTGGTCCATTTTATGAGTCTTTTCATGGGAACAGTAGCCATAAAATGTCTTGGCTTCATTGCTCCATCACTGACAGACTATAGAGGAATTTCCTTCTAAATTCTGTTTTCTCTTTCAACGTAATGTCATGCTTTTAAGAATTTTTGAAATACAGTAGTTTGGAATCTTTCAGACAACGGTTCCGGAAATTCTGGTAAATCTGGCACCCACCGTTCCCTACTGCCTTTTTCTCTGTGGCTGCCCCTGCCCTCCACCCCCACCCCTCGCCTCTTCGCTCCTTTCCTGTTCCCCTGCAGTATACCCCATCAGGCCGGGGCGAGGAGCTACTGTGCAGATTGCCGTTTAGCTTTGATGGAAGCTCTTATTGAGAGCAGATGTGGCGGTGCTTTCTGCTACCCAGCCATGTGACAGTTCTGACTCTTCCCGTCTGTTCCCAATCTTGCAGGTTTTGGTTATCAGTCTGAACTTGAGTTGAGAGTGGCCGAAGCTGCCCGAAGACAGTACAACAAACTGAAGATGCAGACCAAGGCAGAAATCCGACAAACTCTCGATCGTTTGCTAGTGGGCGACTTCATTGTAAGTGGGGGTACATAAACGCCCTTAGCGGGGTGGGGAAGGGACAAGCATTCTCCTGCCAAGTCCTTTACCTGCTGTGGATAGGCATGCTTGTATCACTTATGCTCATTAAATTGAAAATACGGAATCCTTATCAGCTAGCAAAAGTTGCCTCATGTCTTTTACAATCAGTGTTTAATGAAAGGAAAAAAGCGAGTGACTGACTAGATCATGTTTCTCCCTTGTACCAAATTTGGTACGAATGGGACCTCTTCCTGCTGCTCGTCTTTGTTCCATTTCCTAGACCCGATATTTTGTAAATGTTTCACTCATGAATACCCTCTTTTCACTTATTGTTACCAGAAGAAAAGACTAGATCGATTCCCCAGTTTCTGTTCCAGGGCATGGTGGTCGCTTTGTGATGCTAAGTGACCAGCTGATGTAAGGCTGCCATAGATAGGGAGAGCCAAGGGACGGTTTCTTACAGTGGCTGGAGGTGCACTGCTGAGAGGCAGCGGCAGGTGGAGCAGTGACAGCGTGGCTTCCTTCGGACAGTGCAGACAGAGCCGGTTGGAGGTGTAAGGGGTGGCACGAGTGTTCTAAATGAAATGTTTAGGGGTGCGTAATATGCGATGGACAGTTCGTCGTGTTTTTTGTTTTTGTGTGTGCATTTGAACACAAGCTGCAATTAGTATCCTCTTAGACAAAGAGGTTTCTTTTTGATGACATATGAATTAGTTTTTACTACGTACATGTAATTTAGGCCAATTTTCGTTGCAGGGAAGAACAGGTAAGAAATTCATGAATTGTTATCTTTTCAATATTTCAAATATCAAAGCTCATGTTTTTCACTAAGATTTTGGCATGAAAGTTCATCGTTACTAGCGTCCACGAATGAAAAAAAAGTTTAGATTTCTATGTTTATTCGAGTTCCTTCGTTTCTATAGTACTTTAAAGTATTAAGTTCTGTAAACTTAGAAGCAAGATTTTTCTTACACTAAAGACCATTACAAAGAACAGACAAACCTCCAGACCAGTAATCTGCTCCCCACTGCCCCCCTCACCCCAACTTAAGACATTTGCCGGTGATAGTGTCTTATCTTCAAGCATTTGGGTGCTTTCGTTTTGAACTTTCTGCTCCAATATCATAGAACATTAAGCCATGCTGTAGCACAAGGTGTGGCCTTCGGAAAGGCCTGGGCCCCCACTTGAAAAGCTGTTCAGTTTCAGCAGTGTAAAGTTGTTTAATTATAGTTTATTTTATTTCTACAGGAGGAGAGTAAACGGTGGAGTGTGCGACTAGATATTTCTGCCCCTCAAGTGATATTTCCTGATGATTTCAAATTCAAGAATCCTGTGTTAGTTGTCGTGGATCTAGGAAGAATGCTGCTGACGAATACCCAAGGTATAGTGTGAATGCGAAGTGCTGGAACCATCTCGGTAGGTTGATCTGTCCAGGTAAAGCTTAAAAAAAGGTTTATATAACATTTTTAAAACTGAAGTTTGCGCATTCCTTTTTAAATAATAGCTTTATCGAGATATATTTTAAAATGCACGATTTAGTTGTTTTTGGTATATTGTTGAAATTGGGCAACTGTCACTATTATCGAATTCTGGAACATTTTCATCATCCCAAGAAGAAATTGTAAACCCATTAGCGGTCACTCTCCATTACTCCCTGTCCTCGCCCCTGCCAACCACTAGTCTTCCTACCTTGATAGATTTACCGATTCTAAATAATTTCATAAGAATGGATTCGCACAGTGTGGCCTTTTTATGTCTGACTTCCTTCACTTAGCGTAATGTTTTCAGGGTTTATCCATGTTGTGTCGTGTATCAGTACTTCTTTCTTATTTAAGACTGAATAATATTCCTTTGTGCAAACATACCACACTTTACTCATCCATCCATCAGATGATGGACATTCTCTTGTTTCCACTTTACGGCTATCAGGCTTATGCTGCTGTGAACATTCACATATGGGCTTTTGTGTAGACATATATTTTCAGTTTCTTGGGCGTACTTCAGTGCGGAAGTGCTCGTTCATCCGGTAACTTTACATGTCATGTTTTGTGGAGCTGCCAGATTGTTTTCCAGTATGGCTACTCCATTTTACTACGTGTGAGGGTCCAGTTTCTCTGCATCTCACCGACACGTGTTATGTCTTTTGGATTAGAGCCATTTTTATGGATGCGAAGTAGTGTTTCATTGTGGTTTTTGTTTTTCTTACATGACATTTGGTATTTTAATCAACATTATTTCCTTAGTACTTAATTTTAGGAATAGAGGTTTAATTTAGGGATATTAGAAACATGTATAAAAAGACACCCCTGGAAGGTAATTTCATTACTGTCATTAGAGCCAGAAAACCATCAGTGTTTACCTTGAGATGGCAGGGAAGAAAGAGAAGATTCGTGGGGTAAGAGAGATTGAGGAAGTTTATCAGATAATTCCAATCATATCTTACTTCGCTGAGAAGACCCAGAAGAGCAGAGAGTAAAGATTCGAGTGGGAATGGGCAAGTTTGGTGCTAAAGGGAATCTTAAAAGGTTATGAGCTCTGGAGAAGAGGGTCACACAACCGCAGAAAGCACCTGCCTGAATTTATAAAACATACACATAGGACAGGGACGGAGGTGGCGGAGCCCAGCGGTATGTTTTGGTAGTTGTCTGAGGTCCGCTTAGCTGCGAACAGGGCGGGTCTGCCACGACATAGTGGTTGCTTAGCATTCGCCCAGTGCTGCTGTAGGCACTGGGGTTATTGTGTGGAGTGAGGCAGGTGAGACCTTTGTTCTTTTGGAACATTCTGGTGGGGGGGAACAAAATGACCACATAGACAGCAAATACAAGAAAAAGGAAACAAATAATTATGGACAGCGATATAAGAAGGGTTGGCCATAGCAGCTCGTGGCAGTAAACTCAGATGGTCAGGGAGCAGGTGTGGGCAGCACGTCATTGGTCTTTGTACCTGACATGTGTTCCTGTGTCAGCAGGTCCTCATCTTTTCTCACATTCATATACTTTCTCTTTGTGTTTTGATTTCAAAATCGAATTAATTAAAGTGACAGTGAATAAGTGGTAAATACAGAATGCCGTGCTTAAGAATTTTCATCCATTCATTTCTCGAGGTTGGGATTGGTTGATTCTCTACCTTTCTTAATTAACATGTTAAAGGAAAGAGGAAGGCGAGAGCAGACACGGACCTTGAATCTTCTCTGTCTTACCTGCAGATGACTCTAAGAGGAAAGGTGGGGACGGGTCAGCATCTGAAGAGACTCAGTTCAGTGATGATGAGTATAAGACCCCTCTTGCCACACCTCCTAACACCCCACCTCCGGAGACAAGCAGCAGTAATGGGGAGAAAACCCCCCCATTTTCTGGAGTCGAATTCAGCGAAGAGCAGCTTCAGGCGCATTTACTGAGCAAGAAGATGTATGAGAGGTACTCCCTGTCGTTCATGGACCTCCAGATCATGGTGGGACGAGTGAAGGACAATTGGAAGCACGTCCAGGATATCGATGTGGGGCCAACCCACGTGGTCGAGAAATTCGACGTTCACCTGCAGTTAGAACGCCGATTGATTTATACTTCGGATCCCAAGTACCCCGGAGCCGTGCTGTCAGGGAACCTACCGGACCTAAAAATCCACATCAATGAAGATAAAATATCTGCTCTAAAGAACTGCTTTGCTCTCCTCACCACCCCAGAAATGAAGGCTTCTGATACTCAGATCAAAGAGAAGATTTTCCCCCAAGGGGGCCAGCGGGGAAGTTTGCAGGACTCGGTAATGAATTTGACCCAGAGTGTCATGTTGCTGGAGCAGCACACCAGGGAGGTCCTGGTGGAGTCGCAGCTCCTCCTGGCTGAGTTCAAGGTGAACTGCATGCAGCTTGGTGTCGAGAGCACCGGCCGCTACATTTCTGTGCTCAAGGTTTTTGGCACCAACGCCCACTTCGTGAAGAGGCCTTACGATGCTGAGGTCTCCCTGACCGTTCACGGTTTGCTCCTGGTGGACACCATGCAGACGTACGGTGCCGATTTTGACCTCTTGATGGCTTCACATAAGAACTTGAGCTTTGACATCCCAACAGGAAGCCTCCGGGATAGCAGGGCCCAGTCTCCTGTGTCCGAGTCCGACGTGGTCCCCCTCACTACCACCGCCACACGCAACGACCGGTCCGCCACAAGCTTGTCACTCGACAGGATTCTCACCAAAGAACAAGAGTCCCTCATTAAGTTGGAGTATCAGTTCGTGAGCTCAGAGTGCCCATCGATGAGTCTGGATAGCACCCTCCAGGTGATTTCACTGCAGGTGAATAATTTGGATATCATCCTGAATCCAGAGACAATTGTGGAGCTGATCGGTTTTCTTCAAAAATCCTTTCCCAAGGAAAAAGACGATTTGAGTCCTCAACCTTTAATGACTGATTTTGAAAGGAGCTTTAGGGAACAAGGAGCTTATCAGTCTGCGGATGAACAAAACACTGAGGTTGCCGTGGAAATCCACAGACTGAACCTTCTGCTCCTTCGGACGGTGGGAATGGCAAACGGAGAGAAATATGGCAGAAAAATTGCAACGGCGAGTATAGGTGGCACCAAAGTCAACGTGTCCATGGGGAGCACGTTCGACATGAATGGCTCTCTTGGCTGTCTGCAGCTCATGGATTTGACACAAGATAATGTTAAGAACCAGTATGTCGTCAGCATTGGGCATTCCTTAGGCTATGAAAATATCATCAGTGAGATTGGCTACTTTGAATCCGTCTTCGTCAGAATGGAGGA
The DNA here is from genome assembly GCF_902729225.1 of Pteropus medius. Lineage (NCBI taxonomy): Eukaryota > Metazoa > Chordata > Mammalia > Chiroptera > Pteropodidae > Pteropus > Pteropus medius. Next base: position 4,313,786 of record NW_024350927.1, on the reverse strand, counting down.
TGCGGCCCTCAGCGAAGCTTTGAGTTTCACGTTTGTTGAGAAATCTAAGCAGGAATGTGTCCTCAACCTGAAGATGGCTTCCCTGCATTACAACCACTCTGCTAAGTTTTTGAAGGAGTTGACCTTGTCCATGGATGAACTGGAAGAAAACTTTCGAAGTATGCTGAAAAGCGCAGCCACCAAAGTCACCACAGTTCTAGCTACCAAGACAGCCGAGTACAGTGAGATGGTGTCGCTGTTTGAAACGCCGAGGAAGACACGGGAATCCTTCACCTTGGAAGACAGTGATGTATACGGCTTCGGCCTAGGCGCCACTCGTTCCGACACCGTAAAGCTGATCTTGAACATAAACATTGAGTCGCCGGTGGTTTCCATCCCTCGGAAGCCTGGGAGTCCTGAGTTGTTGGTGGGACACTTGGGACAGATATTCATCCAGAATTTTGTGGCGGGAGACGATGAATCCAGAAGTGACCGTCTACAGGTGGAAATCAAAGACATTAAATTATATTCCTTGAATTGCACCCAGCTGGCAGGCAGAGAGGGTCCCGGGTCCGATGGGAGCCGGGCATCTCGCCCTCCGTCAGGGTCCGCCAGTGCCAACAGCCAGGAGGAAGCGCACTTCACCCGACATGATTTCTTTGAGTCTTTGCATAGAGGTCAAGGTGAGGACTGCGAGTCATGTCTCGTTTTAAGATTTGCAACCCAGCTCCTGTGTACTTTGCTTAAAACAACAACAGACACTTTTTCTTTCAGAATTATCCCCAGTAATATTTAAGAAATCATAATAGAATTTTGATACAGTGTTTCATATTAGGTTGTTACGTGTTCAACTTTTTTCACTGAATGTTGTATTTAGCAATCTTTTCTTTTTAAGTAGCCCCCTTTGAAATTGAGTGAGTGCTCATCTATAAATGAGGCGACCCTATAAGGATGTTTCAGTGAGTGGATTCTGATAGAATATTATTTAATTTGGTCAGATACATATGATTTTTTTCTTCCTAAACTGTAGATCTTTCCCAGTTAAATCGTATAGGCCAGGCAGCTGGAGGGATTGATGTAAATAGACTGTGAAATTTAGTTCGTGGGTGTCAGTGCTCTGTCTTTTATAATGGGTTGGTGTAGGGTTCTAGGAATAATATGCCCATATTTGTGCTCTCGATCTGACATGCTGAAACCAAATGGTTCGATCTGTCAGTCTTGGCATCCTCAGAAATCAGGTAAGCCCTGGAGCATGGCTTTATTTATTGGTTAAGAAATTAATGACCTTGAGAACTTCTGCGCTTCTCAGTTGTTAATTCACAGATTCATTTACGTACTTGGGATAAAAGCCGTCCACTTAGAACCTTATCTTGTCCTTGATTCTGATTTAGGCCCCTTGAGAGGAATCAATCTGTATCTGAAAGCTGGGTAAGGACTGGCAATTTGGTTTGGAAAATGCCAGTTTGGGAGACTAAGAGAAACTTAATGTAGACCCTGGCCTGAATTAATGTTCACCACACCATATTTTGAAGCCACCAAATGGAGCATGGCATGAAAATATTGTTTCTTTTTATGCATAAATTTATCTTGTGCCTCCGCTTGCTGTGAGTTTTTGTCTTGGGCTAGTCATCGAAGTTCCCGGTCTACGAGTAACTCATGGGCTCCAGTTTATATGTCCTCCACTTAACCAGCAATCATGCAGTAAATACCAGTGTTTTCAGTGTGTCATTTCCTCTGTGTTACACCAGCCTTTCACATCCTGAACAACACCACCATTCAGTTTAAACTGGAGAAGATCCCTATAGAGAGAGAATCGGAATTGACTTTCTCCCTTAGTCCAGATGATCTGGGAACTTCTAGCATCATGAAGATCGAAGGGAAATTTGTCAATCCAGTTCAGGTAAAACGCCTTATTGATTTACATGTCAGGACAGTTGAAGTCACATTTATTCTGTAGTTATATTATTTAAATATGTGTGTATTTTGTTGCATGTGTATATATAAATTGTTGGAAGGAACATATATAAATTCAAAGAGATATCATGAATTAACGTTACTGCTGATAACTTGTTCCAGTAAACGTGGAGTCTTCTTTCGTGTCCTTTTGTCGCTGGGGAATCGGTCTCGTTAGCCTTCCTCACGTGGAGGAGAGGCGAGTTACATGGAGAAAGAGGGCAGACCCTTAATTCCGGTGCCATTCAGAAACAAAAGTTATTGCCTGGAAAGTCAGAATCTCTTTCCCAAGAGGACGTAATTCTTGTTACACTTTGACATACTTGGCCCGGCCTATAAAACAATCTGATTATCTGAGCTGTTGACAGATCCTTTCAAGGGAGAATTAGTCTTGTCCTCTGAAATGAAACTGGCTAGGATAGGGGTTTCTGTGTGTGCCTGTGTGTGTGCCTGTGTGCGTGCGTGTGTGCGTGCGTGTGTGCATATGTACGTGTACATCTGCCATCCTTTTTCTTTTTTCCTTTTCACAGGGATAAGAACAAAGAGCATAACATTATAAAACAACAAAGACAGGCAGGATCTTAGGACAGTGGACCCTTGGGCAGTGATTAGTCACTGGTCTGTGTCTGGTGGCTGCTCTGGGGTAACCCAGGGGTGCCGTTCACAGAACACGTGTACCTTTTGACATCTTGGTTCCTGGATATGGGTGTCTGGGTGAGAGAACTTTCCTCAAAGCTTTCCCATGAATTTTTCACCTTCAATCTAGCACATAATATGAATTCTGTTGGTTTATGTTGACCTATTCTTATGGTTACTATGGATTTACTGTAGTTTTTGATGAAAATCTTTAAAAAATTATTTAAGATAATTAAAAAAATAATTCTTTAAATGATTAATAATTGATATTTAGTAATTTAACCAAGTAATTTAAATAATTTAAAATATTTTCTTATGAAAAATTTAAACACACGCAAAAGTAGAATAGTTTAATGAACCTTATGTGCCCATCCTTCAGATTTCTTTCCCCCTCACTCAGATTTTAAGTAAATCCCAGGCCTCATGCCTTTTTACCCCTATATATTTGGTATGTATCACTACAAGCTACATATATTTTCTTACATAACTACACTGGTATTATTAAATTATCGAGATTCCTTGGTGTCATCTAAATTTTAATTTGTTTTCTGATTTCAGAGACATTTTTGATTCAAAAATGTCTTTTCACTTTTCCTTTGTTTGAATCAGAATCCAGACAAGGCCTGCACATTGTATTTCTATGCTACATCTTGTGGGTCTCTATTAATTTAGTTTCCCTCTTATTTTTGTCCCCCATGTAATTCTTTCGTTTTGAAAACCAGGTCAGTCGCCTTGTTCCTTGTCCTGGGTTAGGTTGTTTGTTTGGAGTGTCATTTAACTTGTTCTGGCACATTTCTTGTAAACTATAACTTAACTCTGCAGGTCTAACTGAATTCAGTTTCTTTTTTGGTTCTTTTTGGGGGTAGGGGGAGCCAGACACATCCGAGGTAGTGTTGTGTGCTTCATATTGCATTACATCAGGAGGCATATAATATCTGTTCGTGATGCCTAAGTTGATGACTGTATTAAGGTGACAGGAACCTGATCCCTCCATTATAAAATTCTCTGTCAGTCGTTCATATAAGGGCTTATTCCACCGGTGAACTGTGATGGGATAAGTTATTTAATTAGGAGTTACAAAATGATCACTTTCTAATGCTATCATTTCTATATCTGTTTGGAATTCCTCTGTTAAAAAAGTCGACCTTAAATAAAAACTTGCCTGAAAATATTTTAAATGAGAAATTGTAATTTAAAACAAAGTAAGGGAGAAAGGAAACATAAATAATTATGGATCATCATTAAAAAGTACTATCTCTTTAGTCGTGCCGAGCATAGGTTGTTATACTAGATGGTGACGGTCAGTGAGTTTTGGAACCATGGGTCTTGTTTCTCACTCCCGTGGTGTACCCACATTAGACCTTTAGCAGTATTCCATTCCCTTCAGTTTCTGCAGTTGTTTCTATGGGGTTAGAAAGAGTGAATTTGCTGATGCAGGCCTGTCATCAATAGTACTTACTAAACGTTTATTGTGTATAGGTTATTCTGTGAGGTACTGGAGAAGGGCCTTGCAAATAGACATAGGTCAGAGAGAGGTAAGGACAGAAAAGAAACAAAAGAGACAGTCCTTGCTATCAGCTTATTCATAATCTCCTGGGGAAACCCATAGAAATCAACTTTGGAAATTTGTAGGCAGTACAGCTGACTGCAATTAATAATAGTGGGATAACTAATTTTTCTCTTTGCATACAGGTGGTGCTAGCAAAGCATGTCTATGAGCAGGTTTTACAAACGCTGGATAATCTCGTGTATAGTGAAGATCTGAATAAGTTTCCGGTCAGCGCTACCTCCTCACCTTGCCCTAATTCTCCTCTGCCTTCCCTCAGTACCTGTGGAGAACCTTCCAATGAGAGGAAGGAGAATGGGTTGTTCAGCCACTCCAGCCTTTCTAACTCTTCTCAAAGGTCCTTGTCTCTGAAGGAAGTCAAGTCCTTTACGCAGATTCAAGCCAACTTTTGTATATCAGAGCTTCAAGTTCAGCTAAGTGGAGATCTGACTTTGGGGGCCCAGGGTCTTGTGAGCTTAAAGTTTCAGGATTTCGAGGTGGAATTCAGTAAAGACCATCCTCAGACTCTGTCCATTCAAATTGCGCTGCACTCTCTGCTGATGGAAGACTTATTGGAGAAAAATCCAGATTCCAAGTATAAGAACCTCATGGTGTCTCGGGGCGCCCCTAAGCCTTCCAGTTTAGCACAGAAAGAATATCTTTCTCAGTCTTGCCCTTCAGTGTCCAACGTGGAGTACCCTGACATGCCTCGGTCTCTCCCGTCTCACATGGAAGAAGCCCCTAATGTATTTCAGCTGTATCAGAGGCCCGCCTCGGCGTCCCGGAAGAAGCAGAAGGAGGTCCAGGACCAGGACTGCCCCTTGACCCCACCTCCTTCCCCAACAGTGGATGAGCTCAGGATGCTGGCTGGGAAGAGTAAATTTGATGATTCCTTGGTCCACATCAATGTATTCTTGGTGGATAAGAAACATCCAGAGTTCTCTTCCATTTATAACCGAGTTAACCGGAACATTGATGTCGATTTTAACTGCTTGGATGTGCTCATCACACTGCAAACCTGGGTCGTGATACTAGATTTTTTTGGAATTGGCTCCACTGCCGACAACCATGCGATGAAGGTACCGCCTGAGGATGTTCTACAAAACGTGAAGGCCGAGTCAGATGCTTTCCTGGGGTCTGAACTTCAGGATCCAGTTAACACCAAGCTGGACCTCAAGGTATCAGTCCCTTGTCACTCCTTGAAGTTCCAAGAATGCATTTTTGTTGGTTTATTTAAGTGCTATCATTGCGTATTTACTCTAGAAAAATAGGCCTTATTGGCAGAGGAGGTGTGTTGTCTTCTGCATGTCTGTTAGAAAAGGGCGAATGTGAATATCTTAGCAAAGGTTTTAGGGTGAGTCCCATCTGGAGGCAGGGAAAATCGCTGGTTCACATACCTTTCTGTCTTTCCTTGGAGTTGTATAAGTCAGAGGAATTGCTTAGCTTTTCTGAACCTGTTTTCTCATCTTCCATCTCCTAGTTAAGATTACTGAATGAGGCAGTGTATGTGAAGGATCCAGCAAAGTGGCTTTTATCACCATCTTCCCGCTCAGAACGTCACTGGCTTTCATCGAGGGCAACAGTACCGCTGTTGAGAACGAAATCTTGAAAGTCAGATTGCCTGGGTTTGAATCCTGGCACTTTTTTTGTAGCCATACAGCTTTTTGGCCCTGGGCAAAAAAGTTTTAGTTTTCTCATCAATAACCTGGGAGTGTTAAATGGTACAATGTGGAGTTGTTGCAAGGATTCAGTGAGATGATATAGGCAAGGCCCTCTGTACAGCTCGTGGCTTTAAGTCAGCATTCACTGAATGAGAGCTGTTATTATTTTTACTATTATGTGGCTTGTCATACTTAGTACTGATCCTTGGTACTCACTGTAAAAGTTTAAAAATACCCGAAGTCAGTGTTTAAATTTAAGGCTGTTCTGTGTCATTGAACAGTAAGTCGTGTAAGTAGTTAAGTTTATTGACCAGTCGGTGGAGCATCCTTGTCACCAGCACCATCCAGGGCCCTGGGTCCCTGCCGGTGGCCGATGACATTTGTAGGCCTTGAGGATGAAGTTCTTCGACGTGGCTTAGCATGTGCGGACTTGCACTTGCTGCTGGAGAGAATCGTGTTTTGTCTAGTTGCTGTTTTTTTACTTCCTTAGAAGGCAGTAGGCTTCATTCTTCCAGAAATGGGAGAACTTTGGGGAGAGTTGGGCACGAGTTTCACGCCTCTTGCTCCGTGTCGGTGAATGAATGCCTGGCAGTACTCAGGCCTCCGGTGCCTTGCTTAGCAAGACGAGTGGCGCCTGGAGGGGCTTCACTCATTCCTTTGCACTTGGCGTGTTCGTTGCTGTAACTTTGTTCTTTTGCTGCCTGTGATAACTGCCTTAGGAACCCTTTGGTGTTGAGTAGAGTGTTTCCAGGGGGCTTTGCACAGGTAGATATGGCTGGCTTCGCAAGAAAACAGGACTAGATAAATGCCCCACAACAATATACTTTTTTAGGATAAGAATTTTTGAAAATATTTTTATCGTGAAGATTTTCAAACGTATCACAAATAGTATAATGACTGTCCATATACCCAACCCTTTCTTTATTCCTGTTTTTCTTCTTTGTTGAAGTATTTTAAAGCAAATTCCAGTTATATCATTCACTTCTACATACTTCAATATTCATTCTAAAAAATATCGACTCTTTTTTATATAACCACAATACATGGTCACCTCTAAAATTCCTTGGTATTATGTAACACCCACCAGACCATAGATTTCCCTGATAATCTCAAAGATGTCTACTGGTACATTGTAGAGGAGCGAATGGTTAAAGAAACTTCATGTCTTTCCTTTGATCTCTACAATTCAGTGGAACACTTTGCTTTTCTGAGCCGTTGTTTCTTTATCTACAAAATGAAGAGAATGAAATAAAATGACATGTGAATCTTTTGATTGGGGATCTGAATAAGTTTCACACATTACATTTGCCGTCATGTGTCTTAAATCTCTGTTAATTAAAGTGAGCTAGACTTTCTCCCTCTTTATTCGCCCCCTGCAGTTGACTTGTGGAAACAGGGTTAGTGTGCTGTAGTGTCTTACAGTCCAGACTTCTCTGTTTCCTTGGGGTGCTGCTTGACTTCTAGCTTCTGATTTTAGGAATGGAAGTTAGTTCTAGAGACTTGATCAGATTCAGGTTCCACTTTTTGGTAGAAATGTTTCTTAGGAGGTGCTGCGTGTGTCTTATTGTGTTACGCCAGGAGTATACATCATCTGGTTGTCCTACTTTTAGTGATGCGAAGATTCACGGTAAGATAGTGGCTTCAGGGGGTGACAGCTGGATTCCTCTAAACAAAGCATTTTTAGACCCAATGTGTATGTTATTTTGATGATTGAGTGACTAGAGGTTTTGAATTTCCTACTTCACGATAATCTCATTCCCCTGGGGTCCTCCTTAAGGTCTATGTCGAAAAACTCACTGCAAAGGAACCTCTGTGGCACTGGAGGGGACCCCAGGGTTCCTGCTCCATCCACTCTAGTCTTTTTTTTCTGCCTTCTTCTCTAAATGTTTTCCTTCTTTCTTTCCTCTTCTTATTTTCTTTCTTTTCCCATCTTTTTTTCTCATCATTCATTCATTCATCAAACATTTACTGAGCACCTGCTTTGTTGTCGGCACTGAAGACTAAAGGGTTGGTATGGCATGGTCTCTGCCATTCAGGAGCAGTGAGTATGAATTGGGGTTTGAGCTCTTCCTTCCTCCGTCCTTCTGTCCCACTGACCCGTTATCCCCAGTGACGGCACTCAGAGGTACCAGCCTCAACACATCCAGATGTATAAGTCCTTTGAGTATTTAAAATGGCAGTATTACAGTACAGAATTTATTCGTTACAAAGAATGCTATTTGCTAGACGGAGGATGTTGTCTTTCTTATATTTCTAGTTGTTCCTTGGGAAGAAAATCTTTGAGCGTGGCTCCTAGGTGAAGTCCCAATAGTACAGCAGGGGCTTCGGTTAAGTATTTTCCCAGAGACATTAAACAGGATTCTAAATCATATTTATCATTTGTTTTGACAGGTTTCTTAGTGTGGGACTTTGCTCAGTGAGTCTCTGTGAGTGACGACAGAAGAGTGCAATATTAAAGACGAATGCAAAAATGAGCAAAACTGTTTTATAATATAAAACATTTCACTAACAAAACATAGATAAGGCGACCACAGAGACAGACAGCGTGGGACCTGGGTTTTAGGTTCCCCATTGAGTTCCCGTCTCAGCAGCTCTCTCCTTAAGTTACAGTTTGATGGCTAAAGAAAGCTGAAATGAAATCGGCGTCAGCAAAAGCTTGACCTTCAAATTTCCTGAGCCTTTCTGCTTCTTTGTTGAGTTCGTTCTGCTCTTTGCCTGAAAGATGCTCTTTTCCCCCCAGTAATATTTGCCTTGCTTCATCTTCTGTGTTCTTAGGTTCATTCTCTCTCTCTCGTGCTGAACAAGACCACCAGTGAGCTTGCTAAAGCGAATGTGTCCAAATTAGTGGCACACCTGGAAATGATTGGTAAGTTGGGGGAAAATCAAACTTGTAAAATCTGGTAAGAATTTGGGCATCTTGCTCACAAATCTGATTATCTCCTCATATGCTAAGTAAGGTGAAGAATCAGTGGCTCGATGGTGGTTGTTGGTCTGGCCATGGTTTGTGGTGGCGTTTCCCAAATACTGGCTTATGTTTCAGAATCATCTGGACAGCTTGTTAAAAATGCAGGCATCCAGTGCATCCCCCAACCCCATCCCAAGAATCTGGTTCTGTAGGTCGGGATGGGGCCCTGGCATCTCTGTTTTCAATAAACTCTGTCTGGGTGACTAATTTTTTTTTTCCCAAAGTGAGACGTTTTTGAGAGTGAAAGTGGGTGTTATTAACAATTACACCTGGGAAATAGTTACATGCTAATTACACCTGGTGTATAACAAGGCTGTCTGTGGGACACCAGGGCCTACGTTCCTTATCTATTACTGTAAACAAGGAGAGTCACCAATAGGGGCCAAGGTTTTAGGCAGGAGGCTATTGTAGCACACTCTGCATTCTAATAGGACTGTAGGTTGAAATTTTGTTTTTTTTTTTAAATGCCTACAGCACCTGGTATTCCTAAGTGGTCTCCCATCCAAGTACTAACCAGGCCCGACCCTGCTTAGCTTCTGAGATCAGAGGAGATTGGGCACGTTCAGGATGGCATAGCTGTAGACTGTGGGTTGAAATTTTGAGTAGAACACAAGTGATCAGCTACATCGAGTTCTAGATAGTAGAGATTTATAAAATGGATAAAACACCATTCCTTCCTTAAGGAACAGGTAATGAAATATAAAATATTACAAAGTTCAAGTGTTGACTCTGTAGTTCAAAATAAAAATGTTTTTTGAGAAGAAATGACTGAAATTGAGGTTTTTATGCCTGGTATAAATTAATTTATAATTGCTTCCTAGAAGAGATCGGTCTTTAAAGTTGGAGAAGCGTGGATATTTTTGTTAGAAGACATTAAGAATCAAAAATAAGTATATGTCTTCTGTTCATTGGGTGCTGAACTGGCGTGCCAAGTGGAGACACCTTAGTCCTTGTTTTATAATGCTCATTGTGATGATAACATTTGTTTACAGAAGCACCAGTTCAGTGTAGCCCTTTTTAACATCTGCCCATGTTAACGATGATTTATTATAGGTTCACATCTTAGGTGTACGAGTTTCAACATTGCTTCTTTGTTTTACCCACCATCCAGGGGCTTCACTCCGTAATATCGGAGTAGTTTCACATCTGTCACCAGTGTCTGCCGATCTCGTTAATTTTGTTCTTTAATTAAATCAAAACATACTTAAGGTTTCTTGAATACCTGACGTCTCATACTTCCTCTTTTGTTCTTTTATCTATAGTACAATTAATAGACCTTATGATATTTCACTAATTCTAATTAGTGGTCTAATCTCAGAGGGATCATGTTTCTATCTGTATCTGTAAATGTTTTGTCCTTTAAATTATGCATGCATTTAGTTTAATTTCTTTCCTCTTGTAAATGTCAAAGTTTGATGGTGCTGTGTTATTTCAGTCCCCTTTGTACTTCTGCACCGAGACTATTGGAAAGATTACATAAAATGTTTTTTTCCTTGTGCATTGGAATATGAAAATTTGCTTTTGACATGTAGTTTGATTAAATAGTGAAAAGTCTAAGGTGTGTTTATATCAGTTATTGTTCCAGACATATTTAAGGCATATGACAGAAAAGATAACGTAATGTGTTCTAATTTTAACATCCCCAGAGGGAGACCTGGCCTTACAGGGAAGTATCGGGAGCCTGTCGCTAAGTGACCTGACAGCCCATGGAGAGTTCTACAGGGAACGGTTCACTACGAGTGGGGAGGAAGCACTCATCTTCCAGACTTTTAAGTAAAAACACTGATCTTTTCTCACTTGACGTTTTGTTATAATTATGTGCTATTTCAAATTCTCGTTGGCTAAACAATGAAGAAAAGTTAAAAAAAATTTTACCTTCTTACATAAAATCGATATGATCTAGTTGTGAGGAATTCTGATTTACGTTAAAATCTGTGTTGAAATGGGCTGCTCAGGTTTCATAAACAGGTGGGGTAGGATTGAAATAATTCTGATTATTAAAAAGCCTGGCTTTCGTGCGGGTTTTGCACTAACTTGTTATGTGACCTTAGGCAACTCGATCACCACATGTCAGTTTTTCTATCTAAATATTGAGAGGACTAAGTTAGATCACTTTCCATCAAGCTCTAAACATTTTAGAATGATTTCAGCTGGAAAAGTTGTTGACGATATGGGCATTAAATTACATTATACATTTTTTTCTGTATAAACATAATCTATATTGAATTTTTCAATTTTAGAATTTAGAAAGCATCTTTAGGCCTATGTGTAGTTATTAAAGAATGGTTTTTCTCAGAAGGCAGAAAGTTTAAAATGGTGGTTTCTCAACCTCTGGCGGAGCTGTTAGAAAATCCAGCTTTGCCTCTAGATATTCTGGTCTAGGGTAGTTCTCAGTCCTTTTTCTTTTTAAATTTATTTATTTTTTAACTTGCCAGAGTGATTCTAATCTTCAATCAGAATTGAGAAACACAGTTTTTAAAGAAGTCTGGGAACTTTTTCTCTCACTTTCAGGAGAAGATAGCATACTCTACTGAGACTTGAGATTGATTTGTTTATGTCATTACCTACCACAGTGGCAGGGTTCTGTAATAAACGAGATATCTAATATGAAACTCTTAACTCTCTGCCTGGCACAAAATAGGTGCTTAGCAAAGAGGAGGTCTTTCCCCAGTGACTATGCCCTGTATAATAACTTATTATTGTGACACCATGCTCCATTAAATTAAAAACCATCCGTAAAAGTTTTCTAATTTATCTTGAAATGTAGATACTAAGCTTCTTTGGCCTTATTTCACTGAAGTTAAAAGAAGACTTCTTTCTGCCTGCAGAAGACAGTTTTCCCCAGAAACATTGCTTCTGTTGCCTAATTTTCTCTACCCATAGTTTCATGGCCTTATTTGTATTGTCTTTCAAGTCCTTATTGTCCCAATTTTTGCTAGAACCGAGTGATTATTCCCTTAAAACCAGGGCATAAGAGGCCTAGGTGAAAGGTCTGAACAGTAAGTTCTGGAATGGAGAGAGTTTGGTGCCTGGGGCTGCCTACCTGTTTATAGCCCTGGCTATCACATCGGCCCTTAACATCCCCGACACATTGCTGAGGCTTAGAACGGGAGGAATTATTGACGTTTGCTGTGTAAAACTTGATGTGGATTTGCATTTTAATAGTTAAAGCTGTTTTCTAGGGAAAACCCTAAATCAACCCAAGTTTTCTTCAGATACTAACTTGTATCTTGCCGCTGTCTGAGTCACGTTTTTGCTCCTGTCCCCAGATATGGACGGCCCGACCCTCTGCTCCGGAGAGAGCACGACATCCGAGTGAGCCTCCAGATGGCCTCCGTGCAGTACGTGCATACTCAGCGCTTCCAGGCGGAGGTGGTGGCCTTCGTTCAGCATTTCACTCAGCTGCAGGACGTCTTAGGGCGCCAGCGAGCTGCTGTCGAGGGGCAGACGGTACGTGGTCTCATTTCTCCAAGCTGCCGGTTCAGTCCGACTGGTCAGTAGAACTTTTAAGCCTCTAGAGATAAATCTGGAAAATTTCACTGAAAAAAGTAAAGATAATTTGGTAATTTTATCCTTACTGATGTCCTCCAAGTAGCTGATTATCTGTAGAAACCTACGTGATCGGGGAGCTGATATTCCTTATTCATTGTATTGTGTTCTAATCACCTTTAAAGTTTAACGTTGGCTTTCTCTAAAAACAATGACTGAAATTTATGGATAACACTTAAGACTTTTGGCCTTTCTAGGACTTTACTGGGGATTCTTTTCTTAGAAAGTGGTCCCAGCGAACTTATATAAAGAGGCGTTTTTTCAAATGGGTTAGAAGTTCCCAGACTTCTTATTAGTTCATTGCTTCCTTAATGCTGAGAAGTTTTTCCGTGGCACATCCTTGGCCATAAGACGGTCTTTCCATCTATAAAGTAATCAAGACTAGGGCATTTAATAAGTGCACGTGTCCTAACAATTTAGTAGCTGTTTGAAAAATAGTGATACATAACTGAAAGAATAATATCTTTCCTTCATTCTTAAGTAACCACAATTACTTTGTAGTAGGATGTGTGTGCTCGTGAGCACTGTGCAGCTTCTCAAACTCGGATCCTGACCAGACATCACAACTTTCATTTCTTGTTCCACATGTGTTTTCTCATGGTTCTGCTTTTTGTCACAGCAACGGCTTAAGACCTAGCTTTGGAAAGATGAGACATCACTGAAAGGAATGTCACATGATTTAACACTGAGAACGATGTACCTCAAGCTAGTAGTTTGTGCAGTGTCTGACAGGTGATGTGTTACCCCGTGAGTGTGCGGCAGCACCCTGTGACATCTTGGCACACAGATTGGGGACCCCAGAAGACGATCATAACGTAGTTCTTTGTGAAACTTGTTTTTATGTATTTTTAAACTATTAGTTAAAAGATAATTTTAAGGAATAGATGCTGTCTTTATAGTGGCAACATTCACAAATTTTATGTTTTAATTTAAATTTAAAAATTTTGAAAATATTGTATATTAATTTGATACAGAATCAAAGGAAAAAACACATTTGGAGAGAAATCTTCTCAGTTACTTTTCCTCAGCCACCCGATTTCTCTCCCTGGAAACAACCAGTGTTAGAGGTTTCCTGTGTGTCTTCCGGAGAATATATTTTCTAAAGCACTAGAAGTAGCTAGCATAAACAAATTATAGGGAACCTGGAAAAAAAGAATCTTGTAGCACCATAGATATGTTTTAATTTATTTTCATTTTTTTCCTATACATGTTTCCATGGTTATAATCATGGAGTATTTTTCTCTCCTTAGAAACTTAAAAAATATTTAGTATTTGACAGATATGAAAAGATATCTGTAGCATATATACGAGTCACAAAGTATGATAATAAAATGAACATTCGTGAACCCACCAACAAAATAAAAATTAAAACATGATGATGACTGCTGCACGTGCCTCTCCCCTGCCTCATTCCCATCAGCTCCGTAGGGACCACTCTCCTGAGTTTTGGGTCTACTAGTTGCCTTAAAAAACAAGTTTCTCTACAGCCACGCTAGCCTGAACAAGCCTGATCCCGTCTGATCTCGGAAGCTAAGCAGGGTCGGGCCTGTTTAGTACCTGGATAGGAGACCACCTAGGAAGACCAGGTGCTGTAGGTGTAAAAAATAAAAAAATAAGAGATTGTAAGCTGACAAGGTCCTTGCAATCTGTGAGGTCAATGAAGAGTTGCCTCGCCTAAAAAAAAGACAAAAAACCAAACAAACAAAAAATCAAGTTCCTATGCAATACCTTTGTTTTGCTTGTTCTGACCTTTATAAAATGGTATTAAACTGTATCTAATGTTCCGTGACTTGCTGTTTTTGCTCACTTAGTGTGTTAAGATTTGTTCACGTAGTTACATTTCATTTATTTTCACCGTTGAATTTCATTGTGTACAAGACACATGATTTGTCCATTTTCCTGTTGAGCACTTGGGTTGTTTACAGTGTTTTGCTATGGTGCACCCTGTCTTCTAAAGAACATGTGGAAGAGTTTTTCTGGATTCTTGGTGGGGTTACTGGGCCGTAGGGTGTGCATGTGTTTCTCTTCACAAGGTGATGCTGGGCTGCTTTCCACGGTGGCTGCCTCATACAAACTCCCATTGGCCGTGTTTAAGAATTCCTTGTAATTCTCTCCTTGCCAACTTGTTTTGTCAACCTTTTTATTTTGGGCCAGTTACTGAGTGGGAAATAGTATTGTATTTACGGTCTACATATACTTTTAAAAAACTTTTTTAATTGAGAAAATGCTTATAGTACATATAGTAAAGTATGTAAAATGTGTTACATTTATGCGTATGCTTTTGTAATCCAGCTTCTTTCCATACTCCTTTTTCATAACCTTTTTCCATGTTGCTTTGCATTTTTCATAGCTCTCCTATTGAATAACTATAATCCGTCAGGTTAGTTTAACCATTTCCTTATTTTTTTAACACTGGCATTGCTTCCGGTTTTTCGTTCTTATGAATAATGCTTCCATGAATATCTTCGTGTACGTAGTTTATTTTTTGACTAATTTTAATAGGATTGAATCTTATATGTGATATTGAATACTATAAGTGGTTTTATTGTTTTGTAGGGTTGAATCCTATAAAGCCACGCACATTTCTTTGACTCTCAATATAACTGCTACATGTTGCCTGTTAGAATTATGCACATTTAAAGCAATTACTTTCACATGCGTGGTTTAAACAATAGTAGGTGTTATTGTGAGGAACCGTTTGGATTAGGAAATGAGACACTGCATTGCTGAGTAGATACTGCATTACTTCCTGGGGGGAGCAGAAATTGAACATATAAGTCTTTTAAGCTTTGCTTTATCAAACTATATAAAACAAGCCAAAGGTTAAAGGAATGCTTTTCTAGGTTGAATAGTGCTAAATATATGGGCTTTGAAGAAAAGCTGATCTTCTCAAGGATCTTTAATTCTAGCTCTTTGAATCACTGAGATTTACAGAGGGAGCTAAAGACCTACTTTTGTTTGCCGATAAGATTTAGAGGCTATTTTGTTTGAAGTTTAAATTCCTTTCTCCTAATATTGTACTGGTGACAGGTGGTATTATGTACCTTTGACTTGTAGCCGGATTTTTATTTCTATATTTTCTAGTGTCTGTAAATAATGACCCAGTGGAACTTTAAATTTCTTTTTAATTTTGATGTTTGAAATTAGAAGAACATCATGTACCTAGACTGGGCCAAATATAAATTGTTTATTTTTTTTACCCCAGAAGTTTGATGTAGTTTTCCTGTGTCTTCTACTTCACTGGATGTCACTTATATTAAACTTTTTTATTCACTGAGGAACCGGAGTACAGATTTTTGATGGAGCTAAGGTGTGCAATTTAGAATTCTTGGGACAAGAATCTAGAGTCTGGGTGTTGCCACTATAAGCTGCGTGACCAGCAGCGAGTTATTTTTCTTGCTCTTCTGTTGGCTCAGTTGTAGAAGGAAAATGGACATGGCAAAAATAAGTACATTCAGTTAATAATTATTTATATGAATGATGCTTTGGAGTTTTCAAAGTACTTTCATGTACATTATCTCATTTGATCCTTACAACGTTGTTTGTTCATTTCTTCAATTATTTAGTGAATGTTTATTGTGGAATGACGTGTCATACCCTGTGCCGGGTGCTAGGAACATAACGGGAAACAAGAAGGACAAGATCATTGCTCTCGTGGAGCTTGTATTTTAGTGGGAAGATATAAACATGAAAAAAAGATAATTGATTGTGACGATTAGGCAGGGGCTCATCTCATTTCTTTTTTTTAATTTTCTTAACACTAATTTTTGAAAAGCAAAAGTTTTTCATTTTGACGAAGTCAGATTTTCCTCTTTTATGGTGATGTTTGTGTTTTATCAAAGAAATCTCTGCCTACCACAGGGTGGTGAAAATTTTCTTTTATGTCCTTCTTTACAAGTTTTATAATTTTAGATCTCTTCCATTTTGAGTTGATATTTGTGTGTTTTGTGAGGTAAGAGGTGAGATCTCCCCCCACATATATATTCAGACTATTTTTTCTCATTGAGTTATCCCAGCACTTCTGTTGAGAATTGATTGACCATGTATGTATGTGCGTGTTTCTTCACTCTCTATTCTGTTGTGTTAATTTATGTTTAATCGTATGCCAGAACCACCTTGTCTTGATTACTGTTGTTTTGTGGTATGTCTTGAAATCAGGTAGTGTAAGTTCTCCAACTTTGTCCTTTTTTTTTTTTTTTTTAAGTTGTTTTGGCTATTGTAGGTCCTCTGTTTTTCCTTATGAATTTTAGAATCAGCTTGTCTATTTCTATAATAAAGTCAGCTAGGATTTTGATTGCAGCTGCATTGAATCTATCGGGAGAATTGACATCTAACAGTATTGAGCCTTTGGATCCCTGAGTGTAGTATATCTCTTCATCTAATTAGGTCTTCAGTTTCTCAACAATGTTTTGTAGTTAGATGGTCTTACACATCTTTGGTTAAGTTCTTCTCTATTTCCAGTTTTGGATGCTGTTATAAATGATAAGAATTAAAAAAAAAATTTCCATATCCAATTGTTTATTGAAAATAGAAGCAATATAATTGACTTGTATATTGACATGTTGATCTCGTATCCTATAATTTTGATATTCTTCCTTATTTTAGATCCTTTAGATTCTTTAGGTTGTTTTTTTTTTTTTTTTTATAGATGATTATGTTATCTGAGAGTAAGAGAGTTTTATTTTTAACTTCCCAACCTAAATGCCTTTTGGCACAGACTAGCACTTGTACCATGTTGAATAGGAGTGATGAGAGTAGATATATCCTGCCTCGTTCCTTATCACAGTGGGGGAAATGTTCTGTTTCGTCAATTTGACCTTAGGGTAGATAGTTTGTGTGTGTGTGTGTTTTTAAGAGGTCTGTCCACTTTATTTAAATTGTCAGTTCGCTGGCATGAAATTGTTCATAGTTTCCCTTATCTTTTTCATATTTTTAAGTTCTGTGGCAGCGTCCCCACCCCTTGATAGTGGCGATTTTTTCCCTTTTTCTTGATTAGTGTAGGTAGAGGTTTGTTATTTTTCATTAGTCTTTTCAAAAGTCCAACTTAGGCCTGTATTATGGTTAGCATTTGAAAAAAGTGTATATTCTGTGGTCGTTGGGTATAGTGTTCTGAGTGTTTAGTTGATTTTTCTCTGTTTATCTGTTTTCTAAATAAGTGGTTTCTGTTCTTTATTATTTTTTTTCCTCTACTTAGGTTTTTTTTTTTTTCCTCGGGTTCTTAAGATGGAAACCTCCATCACTGATTTTAAATCTTTATTTTTAAATATAAAATAAGTATTTAATGCTAAACATTTTTCTCTGCTGTTTTAAGTATATCCCGTGAATTTTAATGTGCTATATTTTCTTTGTGACTCAGGTCAAAATATTTTTCTGTTTTCCCTGTGATTTCTTGTTTGACCCATGGGTTATTTAGAAGTGTGTAGTCTTAATTTCCACATATTTGGAGTTGTCCATTATCTTCCCGTTACTGATTTCTAATTTAATCTCATTGTGGTCGTGGAATTTACTCTGCGTGACTTTAGCTGTTTTAGATGTATACATTCATGGAACTTTTGGGAACCTTCGGTCGTTCGGTCGTAAAGCCAGGGAACTCATTGAGCGTCTGAGTCCGTTTTCTTCCTCTTTCAGGTGAGACAGCAAGCCCAGCGCTGCTCACGCGTGCTCCTGGATATTGAGGCTGGTGCTCCTGTCCTCCTCATCCCGGAAAGTTCCAGATCAAATAATTTGATCGTAGCAAATTTGGGGAAGTTGAAGGTCAAGAACAAGTTTCTCTTTGCTGGTTTTCCTGGGACCTTTTCCTTAAAAGATCAGGTGAGCAAGTAGTATGCATTCCCATGTCAGTTCAACTAGTATTTGTACCCCAACTGAAAAATTCATGTGTTGCCATAGGATGACTCCTAACTGCTGTTACTTTTGTCGCACATGTGGCTCGAATAATGTTTTTTTGGTGTTTTATTGACATTTCGATTAGCTTTTTAAAAGAGACATTTTAATTCTAACCCGTACTAACTCTATATAGTACCTTATTTTAGCGAACGAACAGAACTAGTCTTCCATCTTTCTAATGCTTTCCTCACATGCTGACCTTATAATAATCAACTTTTTACACTACGTGACTCTTTTCAGCAGATGCAGGTTGGCCCAAGGTTTATCTGAAGCCGTTTAAAAATATCTTAATAATAAAATCTTATACAGTATATTGCTCTACCGTTTAACACTACTTTAATATGTATTTCTCTCAATGATGTTTGGAGGTAATTGGGAGTGGATTGCTATTGTTTTCCTTTTACATTTGGAAAAACTGGGACTCATTGAGAGTAAATGGCAAAGGTGGGAACACCTCGTAAACCACAGGCTCGGTGCTGCGAGGACCTTGGGGATGGTCGAGGACCTTGGAGATGGTCCCATTGGCCCCGTCCCACCCAGTTTTGCATTTGAGGAGACTGAGCCACGCTGATGCAATGAGTGCAGGTCTCATCGTTCTCCGCGTGTTTTAACGAAGTCTTGCTAGTTTCCAGGGCAGCTTTTCAGTCTATTCAGTACAAACTCAATTTGGCTTATCAGAAAAGCACTTACTGAAATCCTAGCTCGTTATGCTCATTTTTATTCCAACAGCTCATAACGTAGGGAGAAATAGCCTTCGAAAGAGGATGTGCGTAAGTTCTTATGATTGACAATATAGCAATGAGTAGCCGATATTTATTGAATTCTTATTACACGTCAGCCTATACTAAACTCTCTCCATATTCGTTTATTTTGTTCTCATGAGCAACCTAAGAGGTATCTGGTATTATTAACACCATTTTTCCAGATAAAGAAATTGAGACTTAGAAAGGTTAAGTCATTTCTTTTGGATTACACAGCTAGTAAGGAGTAGTGTGGACCTCAGAATCTTGTGTGTGTGTCTGTCATACTCCATGCTCTTAACTGTGATACGATTTTACTTTCCAGTGTGAGGATTAGGTTTGTGTGGGGAAAATAAACTGGCAGAATCTGTCCGTGCTGTGTGTCTTAACTGGCTCTTTCCTAAGTAGCTGTCACTCTTAAATTTTCTGAAGGGCGGGGCAGTGAGTTCATTCTTAGATGGGTGAATTCTAAAGATTATGCAGAGAAGATACAAATTCGAGCAGTTACCATTTGCTTCTCTGGGTACAGAAAGAAAAGACGGGCGGGAGTGTGATGGTTCCTTACCAGGACTGTGCCAGGGACCTCAGCTCAGTTCAGAAAGTAACAGGAAGACTAGACTACATTTGTTCGTAGCGCCTAAACTCAAACGATGTTACGATTTTCAAATTACTGTCTCCATATTTGTCTTCCCTGTTTTACTCCTCATTCATCCATTTGCTCACTGTTACTAACCTAAACACCCTGAGCCGAGAATATGTGGTTCAGCGAGTAGGAATGGGTAGAGTACGGAGAAGAGTGAGGCGAGACCATGAAAGCCATAGCAACCATGTTCCTGTGTTGTCACCTTGGGCTCAGGACCCAGGCGGAGGCGTGTGGATGACGGGCTGGAGGTCACGTTGTCCGCGTATCACCTTACCAATAGTCACGCAGGGAGACCAGATTTTGTGATCAGAGCAGAGGGTGAAGCCAGAGCAGCGGTGTTTACAGAAGGAAGAGCGTCACCAGGTTCACACGCTTTGTACACACTCGGGCTGAGCTGGTGACTGAGGACTTGCCCGTTGTCCTTGTCGCGAGAAGCCCTCCTGTCGGAATGAATAATGGGCCTTAACTGCCAGAGGGAGAAGCAGGCTTTCCCTACGTGTACTTTTTAAGACAGTAAAAGTGAAATCAGCCACTGTTGGTCTTTCACAGCAGGACTAGGAGAGGACCAGGAACTTTGGTCATAATGAAGAACATCTGTTTCCATAGCCGAGCGAGCAGCTTTTAGCTGTTTGCCGACTTAAGAACATAAAAGAAAGACCCATTCGTAAAGAGAAAGATTGATAACTGTTCCTAGACTCTCACATCCACGTTTTTCTTAGTCTGAGGTACTTATAATTAACATGACTAGATAGTAAACGAATGTGTCAGGTCTGGGGTTTGCACATGAGTGTTGTCCCCATGGCCACCTCAGGATACTCGTCTTTGTTCCAATGCTGCTGCCTTTACTCCCAAGGGGGAGTTGACTTCCTCCTCAGAACCATCACCTGAACCCACAGTAAGTTTTTTAGAAACATGTTTGTTCGTGGTAAATCTTTGTTTGACGCCTGAATATTTTTGAGAAGAGATCAGTTAGAGCCAGAATGGGCGATCAAGCCCAGTCATACCGTTTTTGTTTGTCTGCCCTTCCGGAAAAGGTGAAGGACCGATTTTCTACATTGGGTAGATCTATATTCGGGCTCATGAGTGGACTCCGAAGTTAGCCTAAAGAATTGCCAAAATATCTCAAGAAATTTTTGCAAAAGCATTTCTGTTTTGTTAAATAAGCCAAATAATTGCACACAGTTCGTAGCATTTTAATGAAAAAAATTTCCCTGTATTTGTTTTTGAGGATTTGATTTTAAGTGGCAGCACATACAAGGATCGCTCTTTCTTCAAGGTATAATACGCTTTTTTGCCTCCTGGTTCTTCTGAAAAACCTTATGGGATTCAGCAGTCAATTCACACTCATATCCTTAAAAAAACAATTTAAAAATCTAGCCCTTTAAAAGATCTCATTACTTGGGAAAGTCTGCTTATGTTTTTTTAAAAATTATTATTTTTTATTTTTGTGAATCACTTTCCTCCTGTGTAGAGAAGTCTTTCTTAAGGACCATCAAAAGCAATTTCTTTCTTTCTCTGTCTGTCTCTCCCCCCACCCCTTTTTCTTCCTTTTTTCCTTTTTTTTTTTTTTTTTTTAGCTCTAGGAAGTACTTTCTTCGTGATCTAATTTTGTTTCCTTAAATCCTATAAAAACTTTATCTGTGCAAACCAGTGGTTGTTCTGTAGAATTCCATAAGGGCTGCTTGGAGTGTGTTGCTTGTTAAAGTATTTGTAATCAGATAAACATATCCGGGAAGCTTGCCTCTCCACATGGACAGTCAAGCTTAGCTGATCTAGGCTGTATAAAAGGAATAATTACTTTCTTCACCAAAAATCACTTTGCATTTACATTTGCCCTTTAATACAGTTGCACGTGTGAGATTTGCCTGGTATGCATTCCAGTGGTTAAAGATCAGGAAATAATTCTGAAATCAAAGCTTGCAGAGGGATTATGAGTTTCAATGACTCCTGTGTGTTTAGAATTGTTTTACATAAATCCATGTCTTAATGAGTACAGGTTTGAATTTTATACATATGCTTTTCCTTTCATTTTTCTAAAGCATAGCTTGTGCTTAAACCATAATTTCTAAGTCAGTCTTTCAAAAGCTTTGAGTTAATCTCTTCAAGCCATTGATTTATTTAAACCAACTACAGAGAGGATGTAGAGCTGAGTTAAATGAAAGAGCAACAAATACTCTAGAGTTTAAATAAACTAAGCGAGAAGGAAGGGTTTCTATGTTGAAATACTTAAATAATAGCATTTACCTTGTAATTTACCTTGCATAAAAAAATTCGGAAGTAAGAACTGCTTCCTTTCACCGTTACATGTAATTGCTACCCACGATAACCGAGGAGAGCACTGTTATCTTCTTTGCATGTACTTAGAGGAATAAACATGTAAGGCAGTACTAGAGGGAACACCGATCTTCCCCTCCTCCAGCTTGCTGCTGAGAATGGGTAGATGAGAACTCACTGGTGATGCAGAAGCCCCAGATGTGAAGCTCTGAGGCTTGGGTGAAGAAAGCGTGGGACATTTTGAAGTCAGTTATTGGATCATTCTAGTGAAAAAAATTTACCCCTGTTAGCAGTTAACTGAAGGTACTAAGTATGCAAGAGAAGTGTATAGTATTTTTAATAGAATTATAGAATTTGTTTTACTCAGATTAGCCCTTAATTTTTATGTCTTGCAACAGCAACGTAATAGGAATGGCTAACCGCCTGTGTTTTCCATTTTGTCTCATTTGCACAGTTACTGAGAGAGATGAGAAATGTAAATCTGTGAGGGGAGATTTCTAGAAAGTGCAGACACGTTACCATGGCTTGATTCCGTTGGAACCATGTTGCTGTTAGATACATTTTCTTAGAACAATAAGCCCCTCCCCTCTAGCAAAGCAACCATGTATCATATGGCTGAGACATTTGCTCTTGTTGTCTAGATTAAACCACTGGCAATTAGCATCTTGACATTTGCTCTTAAGATAAAAGGTAATATCTTGCTGCAAAATTGCCACAGTTTTCAACAGGTATTGAATTATAGTAACATCTCTGCAAATAATTACATGTGGCATCAATGTCGTGCCCCACCCACCCACCCCATTACCCTTCTGTTTATAGGATGTGGGAGGCTTGGGAAGTGCCAAGTGTTAGAGAGTCTTTGCGAGCCCAGGGACTGGTGTGAGACTTCCAGGATGGTGAAGATGTCACCACCAGTCTTGCCTTCTAGTTTTATTTTGTTTCTTCCCAGGACTCAGCTTCCCCAGTGGGTACTCCCCGACACAGTGTGGGGAAAACGACAAGCACGGAAGACCCGAAGGGGCCCCATTCCGAGGGGCTGTTCGCGATGCCTCCTGTTGGAGCGAGTCCAGGAATCCTGAAGAGTGAGTTTGTGCCCAGTACCTCGGCCAAGCAGCAAGAGCAACTAGCCACACCATCTGTCGGCCAGGTTTCCAGTAGTCCAGGTAAAAGAGGAGGAAACAGCTGCGTAATGAAGGTGGGGAGAGTCATGGGACAGTTGCGGGAATCCCAGAGGGCGCTGGTCCTATATGAGCAGATGTGACAAAGTGATAGCCCGTCGTTAGTGATAGTCTGGTTTTAATATTGCTTCGGTGGGCTTAAGAAACCTAGGCTGTAGATTTAGCATTGGATGACTTCTAAAGTGGGTTAAATTGGCAAGACTCAGTGTAAATAAAGAGATTTAGATGGTCTATGAGGACTTTTTCTTATAGGTCAAGATAGTCACCACCAGATGCTGATGTTATAACTAGAACAATCCCTTCATCCTTAGACACATCCTTGCAAATCGCTGTCTAGACACTATGCTTGCAAGTCACCATTTCATTCTAAAAAAGAAAAACCCTTTGAAAAATACTAGCACGAAATAGGTAACAAGAGAAATACTCTAACAGTTCTTAAGAGACGTAAACCACCCAGTTATTGGTGCTCTTTTCTGGAATTTAAGAATTAGTCATTCCACATGAGAGCCCAATTTTGGCTTTTTTTGTTTTCAAACGTGTTCTGGACGGGTGATGGGTTAGGTAAGTGAGGTGCTGCTCTAAAGAGCTAGAGAGGGAAACAAAATGTGATTAGCTACAAAAATCAGTCCATTGTCATTGGACTTTGGGACACATGGGACACTGGCCGAGGGAGGCTGCCGAATGTCCTTCGTTAGGTAGATGTGAGGACTGGTCAACTCCCTGCGGTGCCTTGTGGTCCTAGAGGTGACAGGAGGTGGCTTGCGGTCATGCTGCTGATGAAATGCGGCCACACAGTTGTCGTCGTAACCGTAGTTGCTGGACATTTACTATGCGCCAGACACTGGTGCAGTCTTTACATAAACTATTGCATTTCATCCTCATAACACCCCTGTACAGTTTTATTTTAGTCCCAGTTTACAGATGATGAGACAAAGAGAGATTAAGTAATTTAACCTGCCCACAGTTACATAGATCGTAGATGGTAGAGGTGGACTGTGAACTGAATTCCTAACCTACGTGATATTGCCTTTCAACCTATATGCATAATGCGTGTGGAACACACATAGTGTCCCTCGTCATGTTGTCTTCTGTTGTTCTGGGGACAGCGATGATCAGGAATAAGGCCAGCCTTACGTAGGGGTGGATGCCTCTAAGACGTGATTTGGAGTCTTTTATAGATAGGTCTCATTCCCTACAGTGTTTCTCCTGATTTGCTGTTTATTTTTAGAATTCTTCTATTCGTGAATAAGATTGGCTCAAGGTAGCGAATTTCATACTGTGTCTGTGCATCCCGAGGGTTCCGCGGTGACCCTGAGGAATCTCCGAAGCCCGCCATTCCTGTCCTCTCCCCTTCTCTTCCAGAGCAGCCCCACTTTTCCCTGCTCCACACAGTTATCAATATAGCCAAAAACATCAGGAATGAATCTATTTAGTGCTGCTTAATGCCAGGTATTATAATATTTTGTTCTCCTGTATATTAACATGCAGTTAGATGTGGTTCCTGCTGCCACGTGAATAACATGAGAAAAACATTAAATAAGCATCTACATATAGACAGACGTAGATAAATGTTATAGGAGAGATGGAATAGAGCGAGATGAAAGAACAGAAAGGACCCAGTTGAGACAGAGGGGAGGGCGACGTCATAAGTAAGACAGCAAAGAGCTTGGCAGTTTCGGGAAAGCAAACGCTAGCGAGCTGGAGGCTTCATGGGCAAGGTGGAGGATGGCTTGAGATGAGGTCAGAAAAGTAGGCAGTGGGCTCATGCAGGGTCTTATTGGGACTTACAGAAAGGGTTTTGTAATCGGAGACATTAAAGTGTGTAAAGGGAGAGAACGTTATGGTCTCATTTCTTTTTGTTTTTTAAAAGATTACTTTGGCATTTTCGTGGGCAGAATGGTCTTGTGAGAGCCAGGAGGAAATTTGTAGGTATATCGGAGGGGAGTTTACGGTGGTCTATGCAGGAACAAAGATGGTTTGGGTTAGATCATGGGTGGCGGAAATGGTCACACATGATCAATGTATGAAAAGAAAATTTTGCTGCTGGAAGATGTGACCTTTGGGTAACGTCGCTGCACAAGACCCCTGTGGGATATATTGCGGAGGGATGCGGGGTCAGTCGGTTCAGTCCTGAATCCCGGGCCCTCAGGTAGAGTCTCAGTACAGCAGTGAGACACTGAGGGAACATGGCACAATGTGTCCTCGATGTGGAGGCCAGCAGGCAGGGGGTGTCTCACGCACAGAGCTTTGCGTAGGGCGTTCTTGGTGCCAGAGTGGAGGCTTCTGGACACTCAGTTTTCTGAAGTAGGCAGTTGTAAACATTTTTCCAAGCAGAACGAACTTTCTTTGGCTTCATAGTTTCGTCCAAGGCCAGTCCTTCCTGTGCCCGTTCCCTTCATCCTCCCCCTTTCCTTGGTCCTGCAGAAGACCACATCTGCCTGCTAGACTGCATCGTCGTGGATCTACAAGACATGGACATCTTTGCTGCGGAGCGACGCCCACGAGAGTATTCTAAGGCCTCCGACGATGGTAGTGGAGACCTGATCTTCCCCTCCTATTTTGTGCGACAGACAGGAGGAAGCCTCTTAACTGAGCCTTGCAGGCTGAAATTGCAGGTGGAAAGGAATTTGGACAAGTGAGTGTTTTACGTTTGAATAGCTGTCCTAGTAGAATCTTAACTTGGAAATCAGCGCCATTAGGTAAGTCTAGAGTAGGTCTTCAGTTATTTCTTCCTCTGTGTAACAAATGCGCACTGAGTCCCTGCTGTGTGCTGGACGAGAGGGCTACTGTGATGAAAGAAGAAACTTCTGCCCGCACAGAGCTTCCATTTTGCTGAGGGGTGTAGGAAGGCAAGTAGATGATTCGAATGTCGCAACTGAGCCAGCGTTGTAAACTGTGTTATAGGATTGTGACATGTGCCTTGGAAACAAAGAGAAAGGGATATAAATTTAGCATGAATTTTGGTGTGGGTAGGGAGGTAGCAATGGCATGGAAAGTTTTTGGAAGAGGGGACATTTGGATGATACGTTCCAGATACAGTAGATTCTGGACCTGGTGTTGCTATTTACCCTGGAGCTCCATTTAATCAGAGTAACTGGGCACAGTTTTGCCCATTTCACTCCATTAAGCAATCCGAAAGTACTGTATAAAGACTAATGAACTGACTCTAATTTACCTTTTAATTGCCCCCAAAACACAGGATGCTTTTTCCCCCGTAGTTCAGAGCAGGGGTCCCCAAGACCCGGGCTGTAGACTGGTACTGGTCTATGGCCTGTTAGGAGGTGATTGGCAAGTGAGCAAGCAAAGCTTCATCTATATTTGCAACCTCTCCCCAGCACTAGCATCACCGCCTCAGCTCTGCTTCAGATCATCAGGCATTAGATTCTCCTAGGAGCACCAGTCCCTGGTGCCAAAAAGGTTGGGGACCCTGGTTTAGAGCATTGCTTCACTTGTCATTAGTGCTGGTAAAGGTCTTGAGAATAAACATCCCAGACACTACCTGAGAGCACCAGAAGCTGACTGCGAGGGCCGGGCTTCAAGTGCTCATGAACGAGGTCCTGGTGGTTGGTGTTTATGCTCACTGGGCCCATTAACACGGATAGGAAACTGTTGGTTACAGCGTGTGATGCTTTTCAGTTTGGGGCATTAATTTTGGAGAAAGCAGCAACATTTGCATCTCAGCTCCAGGGACAGATGAGGGAGCTGTGGCTGTAAAGTAGTGAAAGAGGTTTTGGTTTGGAGCATTTTGAAGAACGGTCTCATTGCTTGTGTAATGTCTCATCTGGGCCAAATATGAAACTCTGATTTCACTAAATCCGAAGAGTTAAATCAAGAGCTTTCATCTTTTCTGTATTGCTTTTCCAACTGTAGTGTTTAAAGTATTTATGAGTCTCATGAGATCTTGCCTTGTTAGTAGATTACTTAGTTAACTCATATTAGGTTGGGGGACTTTGTAAATATATATTTTGGGAGAAAGGGGGCTTTTTGTAGTGGAAGCATGACATTCGGTTATACTAACTTGCTTCATTTGGAGTCACATGAAATTTTTGTCACTGGAAGTTAGAAATTAACTGGTTGATAATGTAGGTGGGTACATTTTAGCTCTTCTATTCGGGTGTGAGCTATGTCAGTGTTAAATTAGTGATTTGTTCGTGAAGGTGACCTTTTTCTTTCTTCGCAGAGAAATAAGTCATACTGTGCCAGACATATCTATCCATGGCAACCTCTCTTCAGTCCACTGCTCCCTGGACTTGTACAAGTACAAGCTGATCCGTGGTCTGTTGGAGAACAACCTTGGAGAGCCCATTGAGGAATTTATGCGGCCTTATGATTTACAAGACCCACGAATTCATGTAAGTGAGACCTTATGTTCTGTAACTCTCTCTCATAGTCTCAGCTTTCAGTCACCCTGTGAGTATAATCCTCCAATTCACCTGGGAAAGAAGATGGAACAACAAACAAATTAGATTTCTTGACATGTTAATGAACCCCACTTGTACATTGTTGTCACCAACTCTAACTTGACCGGCATTTTCCTTTTCCAGACTGTTCTGAGCGGAGAAGTGTACACGTGCATGTGTTTCCTCATTGATATGGTAAACGTAAGTCTGGAGCTGAAAGATCCAAAAGGAAAAGAAGGTGTTGGTTCCCTAGCCAGGTAAGGCTTTAACTGTATTATTTGATAGTAACGGTAATATGACAGAAAGAGTAATACAAATTTACTGTAGCATACAGCGGGCGTTCCCCAGTGGTGGGTCACAGCTGGATGTGGTCCGCAGAGTGCTTTCTACCTGGTCTGCACAGTGCTTTTCAAGAGTTCAAGTTCGTCGCTGTATTAGTCAGGACAGGCCAGGCTACACTGTAGTAACGGGCACTCCAAAATACCGGCGACTTGGAATAGCGAGGATGTTTTTCTCCTCACGCTGCTTGGGGTCTCGGGCTGCCCTGCTCCTCATAGTTGCTCTGGCTCACGGGGCAGACAGAATCTCGATGTGCCAGCAAGAAGAGAAGAAGGTCTTGGGGGAGGCCTTCAGTGGCAGTTAGATGCCCTGGCGAACCTCGTGGCTGGACCGAGTGCCCGCGCGTCTTGGCGGAGGCAGTCCTGTTTTGCATCTGCGTCGGGGGAGACTCAGAGCCATTTGGAAAGCAGCACTGATGACTTCCTCATTGGCTAGCATTTAAAATTTGAGAGTTTCCACATAAAAAGCTGGGATTTCAGTTTCTTTTGGGAAATTAGAAGCTTTGTCAATACTGGGCCCATGCTTTCACCTGGAAGCTTCTGGAAGCTGAGTGGCAACCTTTAGAGAGGGCATGTGCTTACCTTGCAAATTCACTTATTTATGTCACTTGCTTTGTCAGTGTAGACAGTATAGAACCTTCGAGAAGGCATTGTCATTTTACACTTGATAACCTTTTCATTTAGATCTCTCGACAGCCATGTAAGCTTGTGCAAATGTTACTCCTTTTTTCCAGACAGAGTTTTTGACTAGCATAAGATGATATGGATGGAAAAGTGGTTGAGTGTTTGAAAACAGGACTTTGTCCAGGCTGGCGATTCCCCACGGAAGCGCCCTATCTTCTGTTTGGTCCTTCCCTTGGAAATCTGTCTTGGTCCGTATCTAACTCAGCTGATGAGAACACGGTGTAGTGAAGCTGGGTTCCAGATTCATTGTCTGGTTAGCTAGCAATTTTTTTTCTGATGACTGGCTATGCCTTTATTTTTTTCCAAGATGGAGTAATTCTGTACAGTTTTACGTGGTGCTGCTGAGTAATTATGAGTTACTCATTGCAGTTTTCTCTGTTATTACAAAAAAAAAAAAAGCAGCCCTGTGGTGTATGAATTGCATTACTTCTCTATAATAAAGAGTATTCTTTGTTCCGGTGGCTCCCATTAAGCCGTAGTGGTCTTGTGTAAAATTCTGCAGACTCTGGAGAGAGGATTCTCTAGGCAGGCTGGGAGTTGACGGGTGAAGGACTGAAGGGACTTCGACATCCCTCGGGGGTTATTACAAGTTCGTAGGCTAGAAGTGAGAATGCTAACGAACCCAGAGTACGATAAATATGTGCTATTATTACTCCTCGTGAGGTTCCTGTGGACAAGATCATCTCTTTGGAAAAGAAAAATAAGCTATAGGAGCACAGCGCCACTCAATCCATTTTGGGGAGTCTGTTAAAATCAATAAAAGATCTCAGAATGAAAGTTATTGTCCTTCACAGAACTTAGGCATATTTATTATTTTGTTCTTTTGTCTCGAACTTACATAATTTTGTAAAATGGAAGCGTTTAACATCCTGTCTGCGTTCTTCCTTTTAGATTTGACTTCAAGAAATGTAAACTGCTCTATGAGAGCTTTTCCAACCAGACCAAGTCCGTTAACTTGGTTTCCCATTCCATGATGGCTTTTGACACCCGCTACGCCGGGCAGAAGGCCAGCCCTGGCATGACAAACGTGTTCAGCTGTATCTTTCAGCCCTCCAGGAACAGCAGCACGACCCAGGGATCCATTCAGATCGAACTGCACTTCAGGTAGTCCGTCCAGACCCTTACTCTGCTGTTCTTCATTGAGATACCGCCTTTTGCGGCCAGCTCTAGAGAGCATCAAAGGACCAGAAATCACCAAAAAGATGGATAATGGCTTACCAGTGCAATGTGCTGTATATTAACTTACTATTCCTGTAACCTTGCAGTTTCATTTTTTGGCCAAAAGATGTCTCTGTTGTCTTAAAAAAAAAAAAAGTTGTTTAGATTTAAGCCAGATTCTTGAAATCAACCTGCCTGTTAAGTCTGTAGACTTTTAATATGTAAAGCAGCTTGGGGAAGGAAGAAAATTATTCTTGTTTAAGGAAAAAAGAAGCCTTTTGTCTATAGAAATAACAGAAGGGAAGGTGGTTTTGATTTGCATTACAGATTTATCTGTGCAAGTCTTGCTGACTCACTTCTTGTGAAAAGAGCTTTAGCTTCTTTGAAGGAGTTTATGTTTTTCTACCTGGTGTGATGGGAGGCAATGTTGTCTGTAGGAAGTGCATATGTCTTGGAAATCATTTGCGATCTGGTCTCAAAACCTCTATCTACCACTTTCTAGCTATGGGTCCCAAACAAGTTGTTTAACCTCTTTGAGCTGTGTTTTCTTCTTCTACAAAACAGAAAAGAATAACTATACCTCCGTCGTAGGGTGTGGGTAATAATGAAATGAGATAACTGGCCTCCTGTATGGCTCCATGATTCCTGAGGCAGTGTGTGGATTTTATGAACAGTACTCTGAGACTTCCTGCCTAAGTGAGCACTGGCCTGAAAACCGAAAAATTAGGTCCCGACTAAAGCAGTCCTTCAATGCAAATCCAAGAGGAGGCCTTTGAAACTGATGTCAGTTTCATCTTATTTGTGCATAGTGTCATCAGATATGTTGTAAATATATAGACCAGTATGTGAAAAGGCTGGGTAAAAGTCGGTTAGGCAAAAAAAGAAAAATCATTAAGATTATTCCTGTATTCATTTGTTTAAACATGCCTGACATTTCAGTGTGCTGTTCAGTGAATTCCTTAGGGTTAAGATGCTTTTTAGGGAGAGGTTGTGGTCTCTTCATATGCCTTTACAAAGTCTAGCAAAGTAAGACATTTAACCTTTTAAAGAACTTTTTAAAAGCTCAGTAATAGGAATGCTAATTGTCTCTTATTGCGCCCTGCCATGAGCCAAGCACTTTACCTACCTTTATTTTAATTCTCACAAGTCTGCAAAATGGGTGACTTCTTCCCCATTTTGAAGATGCAGAACTAGAAGCTTGAAGGGGGTTAGATAACACTTCTCAGGTCACACAGAACTCAAAGCCCATGTCCTTTCTGACGGTCGTCAGGCCCACCACGTTTCTAGCGATGGGCTGCTTGCAGTCAGGCCGCCTGTGCTTTGCAGCTCTGTTGTTCGAAGATGCTGTTTATTTGAACAGGAGGCTTGCATATGTTCGGTCCATCTGCAGAAACAGTTTCTTTTTGGATTTACTTTATTATTATTTATCCGGCTTGCTGAACTGTCAGCTAGTCATTCCACCTATCATGTTTTTAATATACAAGCAGCCTTGAAACGTTATTCTGTTTATGTACTAAAGGTATATAATTTCTTGGAGTCAAATAATAACGTCTTACCTTGGCTCTTGCTAACAGAAGTGCCATTGTTAGCAAGAGGGTTAAAATGTTCTCTCGATTAAAACTTTTGAACGCTTTCTGTGTCTCAAGAAGAATTGCTCTTCTGTTGGGATTTTGTGTGTCAAATATAAATCACTTCACAGTGTTTAAAGGCTTGAAATATTTTCCAGAAATATGATCAGACACACTTTGACTTTCCAGTTAGTGCATAGCTCCGACGATCTATGTTCAAAATGGGGTGGAAAAATTTTACTGAGGGCAACATTTTTTCTCTATTACAAAAGGGTAGAGTGTTTCTGTGAAAAATGCTGTGTCTGTGTGAAGGAGACATACATCACTGTGCCCTTTGCTAGAGGCAATGAGCCAGGTTTGGGAGAACCAAGAGACTGGGGAAGCCAGCCTTGCTGATATCTCGTGATGGGTCAGCTTTCCCAGACTAGGAGCCCTTTAGGGCAGGGAGCCGGTTACGTGTAGTATCTAGAGCCCCAGGGTCGCTTTGGGCTCCCAGAACAAAGTTCAACCCAGAAAACCTTGCAGAGGTGCCTCCAGCCCATTTTTCTCCTGTCCTACCATCTCTGCCCACTGTGTACTAGTAGGGCCTGGTAAGCCCCTGACCACCCCATGGTTTGAGGCCAGGCCTGAGCATCCTCCTTGAGTTTTCATCTCAAATAGAGAATTTGGGGTAATGTGGCCTGCAAAACAAATATTCTCTCTCCCCCCTCCCCCAACTCCCCGTCTAGGGCACTTGGGGTTAGGTGCACAGTAAATATCATCTAATTTGTCTTCCTTCTCAGGCTAAAAGATCCGACTCTCGGGTCAGTTCCAACTAGAGAAACCATCTACTATAGTGTGTAAATTTGCCATTTATAAGGAAGTGCTTCTAGACATCGAAGGAAGAGTGCCCCGTTGATCTTGAAATAACCTGTAGGGAAGGGAACTGACATTTATCAAATGCCTGTTCTGTGCCTGGTGCTATATCGCTTATAGCATTAGTATTTCTCATTTTATAAGTGAGAAATATTGTAGGCTCAGAGAAGGTAGGCGACTTATCCAAGATAATACAACTCGCGATGGGATCTGAGCCTGTGCTCTGTACTATATACCACAGTTTCTCAACCTTGGCACTATAGGCATTTTGGGTCAGATAATTTCTTGTGGTGGAGAGCTGTCCTGTGCATTGTGGCCTCTGTGTACTAGATGCCAATAGCAAGCTCCCAGTTGTATCAATCCAGACATTGTTGAATGTCTCCTGGGGGACAAAATGCCCATTACTGAGGACAACTGGATGATACTTATACTACGTTCTTATAGCATGTTACTTCTCGCTTAAAAATGTGATTAACTTTTGAAAATATTCATTGAATGTTTTCGTAAACCAGTGTGCAGAGTTTATCGATGCTCAAAGCTGTTAGTTTAGAAAATGCTGGAATACCACCTGCCAAGAGTAATACATTTGTAAGTTAATGAAATATTATGTTTCTCCTTTCCATTTTATTTTCTTTCTTGTAGATCTACGAAGGATTCCTCCTGTTTTACAGTGGTTCTCAACAATCTCCGTGTGTTTCTCATATTTGACTGGCTGCTGCTGGTCCATGATTTTCTCCACACCCCCAGCGACAGTAAGAAACAAACCAGTGTTACTCCTTCTCGCCACCGTAACTCCAGCAGCGAATCTGCCGTGGTTCCCAAAACTGTGAAGAGTGGAGTACTTACCAAGCGGTCTTCCCTTCCTGTGTCCACTGAAAGGCACCTGGAGGTCAAGGTCAATGTAACAGGTGCGTATGTGTAGGTGTGAGTCACCGGTTCTGGGTTTGCGTGTTAGACTCAGCATGTGCCTTGCAGGGTAGCTCTTCTGTTGCCTTTCGTTTTTCGATATGAGCACTGACACGCTGGATTCTCTTAGACCAGCTAGCGTCGAAGCTCTTGAGCTCGGTGTTTTGGCGTGAACTGTGTGGCCCGCACCGAAGGCTGCAGGGTCTCTTGACCCTCCCCGCTGCCCGCCTAACGCACTTGCCCAGCTCGAGCACCACCTGGGCCGTGGTCTTCTTCCAGGGTTAAGTCGGACTTCGATTTTTATTTGATCTTTAGGGCCCCAACAGATGTACGTTACTGAATTTGGGCAATTTTAGTATGTGAGAAATCTCAGTTTAGAAGGTATATAAGTGAGGGGATTGTTTACAAAAAGAATATTTTTCTTTAAAATAGATTTATTTTGGTTTTTGTTAACTAGCGAACTCTTCTAGTGCATCTGTCTGAACGTATTTGTGTCTTTATTGTAATATTTGTCTTAGTCCCTTCATCCTATTCAATGGCTTGGAAGCAGCTAGCACAGGCATTTTAAATGGATTGAGTTTTGAAAGATCAATCCATACATGATTTTTTGATGAAAACAGTATATAAAGCAAAATAAATTTGCCATGTACAAATGAGGAGGAAACTGGAGGTACTAATTTTAAAAATCTTTGTATCAGATGGGTCTCCATTTTTTGTAAATCGAATAACTGCATAGATGATATAGTATCTTGTGCTGCTGACCAACATTCAGATCTAAATCTGCTTCCTGGGATTTTAAAGCGGGTCACCCTTTGGAGAAGGGGTGACTTCCTGAGTTCTAAGTATCTGTTCATCCTCCTAGGAGACCTAGATTAACTCTATAAAGGGAGAAACTGCACTCCAGGCTTTTTTGCCTGTGCAGTGCTCTGCTGGCTCAGCCGTGCCTGGCCAGGTCCAGAGAATTTGCTCAGGATAAAAGTGAAGGAGAATGTCGACAGACATCCTGGAGAACAAACCTTATTTAATGTTCCCCCGGTGGAAACGTGTCGCCTAGTTTGCGACATCCTGGTGCTTTCCAGCTCCCTATCTTCGACTTGGCTAACGATGCTGTCCTTTCCAGGCACGGAGTTTGTGGTTGTGGAAGATGTGTCCTGCTTTGATACCAACGCCATTATTCTCAAAGGCACCACAGTGCTCACCTATAAGCCCCGATTTGTCGATCGCCCCTTCTCAGGGAGTTTGTTTGGCATCGAGGTAAGAAATCTGTGTATCAATCAGAATACTACATGTTTGGCTCCAGAGAGGAGCAGCTTACCTCTTGAACTTTCATTAGGGGAAATAATGAGTGGAACTGGAGGACCCCAACTCTCTTCTCGTTATTTCGTTACAAATCTACCAGGTTATTTTGGTATGTGAATTGAGTCCTCCAGTGTCAGGGCGTGTGTGTGTGCGTGTGTGTGCGTGTGTGTGTAGTGGGACTTCGCCTCTTTCTCTTACACCTCCCTTCCTCAAATTCAAGGCGACCCTCCTAGTCCCAGTACCCTGCCAGGCCCCTTGTGTCCTCTAGTTCTGCAGGGCTCGTCCTCGTCCTCGGCACGTGTGCCAAGGTGGGAGAGGGGGCCACGTTTCCCCCTGCGTCCCCCTCCCCACATTGATGGCTTGTCTCTGTGAAGACCAAAGGCTTTGTCGTCATGGACACTTGTTTATGGAGGGTGTGAAGGATTTTGTGTATCTTCCTTTAGGAACATCTGATCTATAAAAGGGCAACTCTAGGGAGTCATGCACAACCTGAAAGAGTGAATCTTTAAAAGCGGTGCTCTGGGCCCTGATTTAATCTCTCGAAGGAGATAATTTCTGCAGAGAGGGCTGTGCAGCCTGACAATTACCTGGCACAATACTGAACACAGACTGCTTTGCCTCTGTGAGCCAGGGGTTGTGGAGAGAGATGGGAAGTGAGGCAGATTGTTATCTCTCTCAGATGTCCTTAATTCACTGATCTCAGCTAACATTCCTCCTGGTCTCATAGTAGACTATTTGGTCAGCGTTATTCATCATTTCCTTTTCCTTTACGACTGAACTTTTCATGCCCTGTTCATTCCAGTGCTATTGTTCAGAGGTTGAGTGAGCAAAACTTATTGTCACTGTCAGCCGCATGTGGTACTCTTTTTTTTCCTGGTCCAAATATAGCTGATTAAAACCTGTAGCGACTTCACTTCTTGACCATTTGTTTCTCTCACGTGAAGAAACCTTGGTTTGAGAAGAAGGATTTACATGCTGGTGTGATGTGAGTTGATCGTGAAATGGCAATTCATCTGCTTCCCGAGCCACCACAATACCAGCTTTGAATGGAAACCTTGGTGATTGATTAATGAACTGTTA
Organism: Pteropus medius; assembly: GCF_902729225.1. NCBI lineage: Eukaryota > Metazoa > Chordata > Mammalia > Chiroptera > Pteropodidae > Pteropus > Pteropus medius. The sequence continues at coordinate 4,278,488 of NW_024350927.1, read as the reverse complement.
GGTACAATTGCGTTTTGTGTAGCAGAAGCCCCTGAAGAAAAAAGGAAAACGAAACTTTCCGGCTTCAGAGTCTTAGGAAAACTACATGGCAGAGGTTCCCGGAATGCCTTTCTGTCTCGTTCTGTAGGCTGCACAACCTTCTCGTGCGTCGCTGGGGAGGACTGAGAAAGAGCAAAATCAGTTAATTGTCAGTGTAGCAAAGGACCTTGGTGTCACGTGTTTTTCAATAGCACCAGAAAATGTCCAAAAGCGGGAGGAGCAAGGGGGACCAAAATGAATGCTTGCTTCTTTCCTCCGTCCTCTTCTTAACTGTGCACAATAAGTTGGTCCTGGAAGGGGCGCCCTCCCTAACCTCCTCTCTCTCCTCATAAATAAAATATATTTATTTTAAAACTTTTTGTTATAGAACATTTCAAACATGGACAGAGGAAACACACAAAAGAAAAATACAATGAACCCCTCTGTACCCATTACCCAGCTTCGGTAATTAATGCATTTCTTTTTAATTATGAAAGTAACAACTACATTACATAAAATCGGGGAAGGAGAGAAGAAAATCACCTTTGTTTCCTGTTGACATTTTGATCTGTCATTATATTTGATAACATTTGATCTGTCATTTTTCATTATGGCATGATATTATTTTGATTGGGCTGCTTTTTTACATAATCTATGTTGTTGCTATCTTCCCACATTCCACATGGCTACAGAATATTCCATTGAGTAGATATACATGTCGATATAAACTTGGCTTTCCTTAGTTCTCTTTATTAACTTTTAAATAATGATTCAGTGAATTTTTCTATATTTTGCATTATTTTCTTAGGCCTGTCCCTAGAAAGTAGGATTGTTAGATCAAAGGGTGTGAGATTTTTAAGCCTTTTGTTATATTGCCGAACTGCTTTTCATACGGTGCACGCCCTTGGCAGTGGGTCAGAGTACCAGCCTCACTCTTCACAATATTTGTTTCAGCAGCTGTTATGGGTCTTGTGATAACATGGCGCTGATGGCTTCTGAGATAGTCTCTTTTTCTGCCAATGGTTAGACTCCTTCTAAATCAGATGTTAATTCTTGCCATATTCCATTTCATTCTCTAGGTATTTTCATGCCGACTAGGGAATGAGCATGATACGGCTCTTTCAATTGTCGATCCAGTACAAATTCAAGTGGAGCTGGTGGGGAATTCTTCTTATCAGAATAGTTCAGGATTGATGGATGCATTCAACAGTGAAGATTTCCCACCCATCCTGGAGGTAATAATAGATCTGTATAACACACCGACATATTCTCAAACACCTTCCTGTGCTTGTACTACTTACCCTGCTGGGCCCAACAACATTTTAGTTTTTTCAGCAAAAACAAAATAAAAATGACACCATCTCCATCCTAAGATCTTGCAGTCTCATGGAGGATAAAAAGACCTTTTAATTGTCTGGTACAATCTTGTAGTTCTACAGAAGTTCACAGAAAGAACTCGGCGTAGGTAGGAACATTGATTATGAGTGGAACTCACGGTCAGGTGAGTCCGAAGGGAGCAGGGCAGGATAAATAGGCAGAGAGGGAGAGCAGTGGTGTTAGGATGCAGAGAAGTCGGGGCCGGAAATGGCGCAGCGACGAACGCGAGACGGAGGAAGCCTCGCTAGAGCGAGCAGGCTCGCAGGGGAGGGGGGAGGATGTAAGGTGAAGCAAGGGAGGGTGAGGCCTGGCGAGGAAGGCTTAAGGATGTGGTGTTTTATTTCTTTGGGAGAGGAGGAGTGATTAATCAGTCCATTTGAACCAAAAGAGATCGAAAAGGAGAGGAAAGCCATTTTGGTGGTTAGCCTTTTAAGAAAAATAATAAGAAAGTAAATAAAGCACCAACCCAGACGTTCGAACAGTCATCCCAGTTTTAAAGCGGTCTGCTGTTGGTGTCTGTATGGCTTTTCCCAGAGGTGGCTATATTGCTAATCTCTGAGGAAGACTGGATTTTAGGAAATATTAGTGTGGAACTCGACTCATTTAAGGTGATGTTTGAATGAAAAAGAGATCATTTTGTTGGTCAGTTTGCTTCAGAGATTTAAAAAATTAAATAGATCAAAGCAAAATGGATTAATCAAACTTTGCTAATAGGTAATCCTGTCTCCCCTCAAGTCATTCTTTGACTCCCTGCTTTAATGATTTATTACACTTGTATGGAAGTCATCCTTATCCTACTGAAATATTTTACTAACTTCCCTAGCTTAGTATTTTTTATTTGGTGCAGTTTTGTGAACATTTGACCTCATAGCTGAGATGTCTTCCCTCATGGCTATCAGTGCTTAATTCCGAGATCTTTCTTCCTAGTCTTCAAAACGAGACATTTCGTGTAGTGTCTGTTGGACTTCTCAAACTGGAATTAGGAATTACACCTTTAAGAGGTGTGGACGTAAAACCAAATGCAACTTTAAAGACTGCCACCTTTTAAATTTCGATAGATTCATTTACAAGCCCTGGATATCAGACTCTCCTACAACGACGTTCAGCTGTTTCTTGCCATCGCAAAATCCATCCCAGAGCAAGCTAATGCTGCAGCACCGGACGCAGTGGGCTCGGAGACCAGTTCTGTTAGCAGTCACCTTCCCGGTGCGTCTCGAGATGGAGAGGAAATCAGAGAAGGAACAAGACATACCTTAGATCCTGTCTTAGGTAGGCGTTTAACTGTAATTCCCCCTCCCTCGCCCCACCAGTCTTCCTAATAACTTTTTTTTTTTTTAACATTAATTATAACTAAGTCATAAGTATGCCTCTCTCATTTTTTTTTAATTTAAAAAGAAACAACACCCCAAACCACTGCTGTAGCCTTTACTATATATCCTTTTACAATTTCAGAGTTAAATGGACAATGCTAAGGTTTAGTTTTAAACTTTGAGTTTTCCTCCAAAGTTATGTGGATAATACTGTTTTAATTTTAAGCTTTTTAAAAACATAGTCAATATATAAAAAAGACTGCTAAAATTTTTAGAGTGTACTTGATAAAAATCTTCAATTAGGAGCCCATTTTGCCTAGAGAAATGAAATGTTTCGGTCACCAGTGTCTGAATTTTTTTCTCTTCAATTAGTCTATGGATTAACTTACATAGTTATTTTTAAAAATCATATACGATATTTTTTTCCAGAGTTACAGCTAGCTAGACTGCAGGAGCTGGGCTTTAGCATGGATGACTGTCGCAAAGCTCTTTTGGTGTGTCAAGGTAATTTGCATAAGTGTTCCATTATCTCTTCTGTATCCTGATAATATACTTCTTTTCAATTGCCTCCCTTGTTCCTCCCACAAGGTGACTTAGAGAGCTGGAGCGTATTTTGAAGACCCTCCCTCCATGGTCTTTAATAACGAGCAGCAGTGTTTCCTAGTGCATCAGAATCTGGGCCCTGGAGCTGACGGCCTGGCTTCACATCCTTCCTCTGCCACTTACTGGCTACTTATTATGACTTGGGCAGTTTACTTAATCTTAATCCCTCTGTGCTTCTTTATCTATAAGATGGGGGTAAGAGGACTTCCTTCTTCCTTTGGAGGTTTGATATAAGTAAATCAGTATATGCAAAGCTCTTAAGAAGAGCTGGCACACATCAAGTGCTTTGTGGATGGTAGCCACTGTTACCCTGGTCATGGTAATGGTGGTGATACTGAGCGTCATGGCCGTTGATTGAGTTCCTCTGCGCCGAAGCCTGTGTTTTCTTGTGGAATCCCCATAGCCCTTGGAGGGCTTCAGATGAGGAAACTGGATCAGATAGGTTAAGTGAACTTGTGAAGGTCATCTATTAGTGAGGGGCTAAAATGGGTTTAAAATCAGGTTTGCCTGTGTTCTTTCTGCTGTGTCACACTGCCTCCGACCTCCTTTTGTCTTCCCCGTTCTCTTAGAAGAGAGATACAGCAAAGCCGTGTTTTATTCAGTCTTTATACTTGAGTGTACGTTCTCTCTGTGCTATATGTGAATGTATATACACACACACACACACACACACACATATATATGTAATATTTTGTATATTGATAGATTATAGTACAAATACAGTTTTATAGCCCTTTTGAAATACACTTGTATTGAATGATTACAATTTAATTATGATATACTCAGTATCGACAGCATCTTCCCATGTCATTAAAATTATTTGTAAACATTGATTTTTTTGCATTGACCCAAGGATATATTGTAATTTACTTAAATATTTTTTAGTTGCTTTGCATTCTTTCGCATATACAGAATTCTGTAATATACATTTGTTGGTATGAACTTTTTTGTCTACATCTCTTAAGTATTTCCTTGGTAGAAAGAACTACTATTGTAAATACTGGATCAAAGGATATAGATTTATTTTTTTGTCTCTTTACTCGAATTGACAAATCTTTTAAAAAGATTATACCAGGTTCCTCTCTGACCAGTTATGTGTGAAAATGCTGGTCTCACCACATAGTTGTTTGCATTAACTATCATCTTTTTTCCTCCTGGAAAAAATGAAGGTAGACCTAATTATCTTGTGTTCTGTTTCTACCTACTCATTATTACTTTTTATTTAATTAACTTTATACCTCTTAATGTTCGCATTTCTTATTTTTTAACTCTTTTTTCACAATTCAAGCCTTTTGGATTTTTGTTCATATTTCTTTAGTAGCTGAGGTTTAGTTTCATCCATAATAAAGATAACAATAGCAAGTAATGTTTATAGAGCCTTCGTTATATGCCAGGCTCTGCTCTGAGACTTTACGTGGACCCAGCCGTTTTCTTCTCATGTCAGTCCTATAAGTGGGTGCTGTTGGGCACAGAGACATCAGGTAACTTGCCCAAGATCCAACATCTGGTTAAGTGCCAGGGTCAGAAGCCAGACCATCTTGCTCCAGAGCCCATGCCCTTAACCACCTGTCACTGTTCCTCCGGTAATTTATCAGTATGGGGGTAGCATTGCTCTTCTTTCCTCTCTTCTCTTTTTTTTTCTTAGCTTTAGCAATTTGGTTGTGTTCAGGAGCTGTTATGGAACAGTTGCATGTTACACACTTGCAGTTCTCCTTGCTGACTGTTCCTAAGGAACCGTGTGTGGTTGAGGAGATGAACTATGCACAAAGTAAGGCATTTGAGAACAGTTACAAAGCTGTACATCAGTATATGCAAAACTACGTAGTGAAGATTTAGCTTAAATACCGAGTGGCACCCATTTGGATCCTCTCCTTTCCTGTTCTGTCCTCTCCTTCAACAGATGTCACAGTAGAGGATGGGTGGCTTTCTGGAGGCGTTTTGAACCAGAACGTGAAAGGAGCAGTAAACTTGAGTGGAAGGCCTGCAACAGAGACGGCCTTGTTCTACTTGCTTAAAAGCAGAATTCCTATTACTATGCCCTTTTTTTCTTTTTTTACGTCTAAGAATACATCTGGGGTCAAGGTTCTCTTGGGCTGTCCAGTAGGGCCCCCCCCCATACCCTTTATTTCTCTCTTTTCTCTATGAGTTGCTCGGGTAGCTGTGGGAACTGGTTGAACTGATCACCTTTTAACTTCTTTGAAGGCCAATTGAAAAAGGCGGCAAGTTGGTTGTTTAAAAACGCTGAACCTCTGAAGTCTCTTTCTCTGGCCTCTCGCGGCCGAGAGGGCCAGGGGACTCTGCCAGCACAGCTCATCTCAGGCGTGGAGGTCAAAGCCGAGAGCGTGTGCATCTGCTTCATCGATGACTGCATGGATTGCGACGTCCCTCTCGCCGAGCTCACCTTTTCCCGTGAGTGTTTCCCTGATTTTCGGGTTCATCTTGAAGATTTTCAGTGATGCTTGAATTATTTGGGGCCTTTCTAAATGTTATTCGTGCTCTCCTTTACGTAGCACAGCTAAAATTTAGATCATGGTTTAACATATTTTTCATTATTTGTATTTTAAAAAAACTCGTATATTTATTTGCCATATGTGGCCTTCAGACCATACATATATATAGGGAATAATTGAAACTGTCATTGATGAAATTTCTGTTGTTGTTTACAGCTCTAGCTAAATAATTCCTGATCCTCCATGTCGTCTATCTTTTCCTGTATGTCAAGTTTATAGTGGTTGTGGTGTTATTAAAGGCATTTAGAAGATAAGCTCAGGAAAGAATGCTTCTGCCCTATATATCTTTTGAAAATAAAAAACACTGTCTTAGAAAGTTCACCTGAGTCCCCTCCATAGGGCCCAGGAGGAGGTGCAGCACTGTCCCTCCAGGCACTGGGGTGGCCGGGCCTTACCTAAGTCGCACAGTTGGAGGAGATGGTCGATGAGGCTTCTGAGAGTAGAGGAACATCTCGCTGTCTTTACTTTTAACCTTCCATCGTTTTGGTCTCGCTGCCTCTCCTCTCAAGGAAGATTTGGTTCTGAGGATTTAATTTGGCCTTTTTCACATTGCAGAGGTTTTCCTCCTCCCTGTGCTTCTGGGCACCAGGGGCCACGGGATTAAAACTGACAACTGGGGTTTGGACTGTTGCCAAGAGTATCTTTTCTGCAGAGTGTTATTTATTTTTCTACGGCAATCTTAAAATTTCGAGCAAATATTTATGATGACATGACGGCCCCTGTCACTGTTACCTCTAAGATACTCTTTTAGATACTCAGGTAGAAATCAATATTTGTGTTCCCACAGGCTTTGGATAAACCTGGGTGCCAGGGCTCGGACTGGGGGTAGCCAGGGGGAGGCGTTTGCCTCAGTCACAGCATTTAAAGGGGTGCCAAAAAAACTCAGTAATACAAACAATATTTTAATGGAATGTTTTTTAAAAATCAGAATGTATACAAAAAAAAAAATCTCTGATGAACCAAATATCACATTTTTGTGTGCTTTCTTATGAGATCGTCAGTATCGGCTGTAACTAACATCTCTTTAATGGGATTTGTCTGCAGAAAACAAAGTTTTGGTGTTCCCGCCCCAGCACTGCAGTAAGATTCGTTTTCATTGCAGGTCTGAATTTTCTTCAGCATGTGAGAACTAGCCCCGAAGGCTATGCCCACTTCACGCTCTCTGGAGATTATTATAACCGTGCTCTGTCAGGTCAGTTTAAGCATATATTATGATAGGATTTAAAAAATAACACAAATATTTGCCTGGGCCTATTTCTCTATAAATTTTACATGAAGGAAAGGAGGTGGGGCAGGACAGGGAAAGGTTAAAAGCGAGTGACTACATAAACAAAAAAGACGAAGATTTTTCATTTTTCTAAAAACAGATCTGATATGTTGTAACTTATTATTTAAAAAGTTTTGATAGTTAATTCTTTTTGATCTGGAAGTTTGGCTCATTCTAGAACATGAAATTGCTCAATAGTGAAGGGTCATTTGGCTGGCCCTAATAGTAGCTAAATTTCAGGAGAGATTTATGCCCATAATCATTTTAAATTTTGAGCTTCCTCCCTCCCCACTGGCCTCGTTTGTCTCGTTAGAAGAATCCTGAGTCCGTGGTGGTGTTTAACCTGCCGTACGTACTCCCTGAAGTGAAACAGTTGCGCAGAGCCGGCTGTCCTGTGGAAACACGAAACCCGCACACACAGCAAGGCATTTTCAGGTCTCTTTTCTTGCGTGGAAAGACCGAGGTGTGGGCCTGTGGGGTCGACACTGCGGCCCCGTCCGGCACCAGGGCCGAGCAGCTTGAGCTGTGCCTTTGTCACCTTTGGAGGTTTTAGTAGCTGTGGACGAAGCGAACAGCTGTGTTGTGTGGTCTGAGGCTGAGGCCTGAGCCGCCTGCGCCGTTTGATTTCGGTGGGAGATTTGTTGTCCTGCTGCCGATTGCTTTAGAGGACATGTCGCATTTCATATTACATTAGTTAACGTTTTCCCGTTCTGTTCTGGATTCACCCAGAGATAACAGTCTTATATCCCAATTGTTCAAGATGTTTAACTTTAGAATAATGGCCCGGGTCTTGCTAATTGAGAGAAACTCTTGCAGGGCGTATGGTAGCTGCTTTTCTGAGAACCATTTATTTTCTCAGAGCAGATATTGCTTACTTTTAAAGTTGTACGAACAAATTCAGGTCACTAAGTGCTAATGTCCTGACTTCATGCTGCATATTGGGTTGGATTTGTATTGGTAAGTTACCTGATCTATGGCCGAATGAGTATATTTAGAAAACTTAAAAGTTAACTGGAAAAGTGTCACAGTGAGGTACCATTTTTCTTACCCAACAGACTGGCAAAAATTAAGTGTGACACTAGTAAGTGTTGGTGAAGATATGAGCCACAGAACTCTTATTCCTGCTATTAGAATTGTAAGCTGGCACAACCCCTTCGGAGAGTAATTTTTAACATGGCCTAGTGGAGTGGAGTGGAAGGTTCTCAACCACCCAGGACTGTGTTGCTTCCATGTCTACACTCAGGAGAATCTCTTGTCTCTGCATCCTAGGAGATGAGCACAAATCGGCTTATAGTGGCATTCTTCCCAATAGCAATAGAACTGGAATCCAGTGACTGTCTCAGCAGTAGCATGGGTAGATTATGATACATTTGTAAGTGGATTATAATTCAGTGGTCATCAATATGACTGACTCGCAAAGATATGTTGTTGAGCAAAACGGAATCTTGCAAAAGAATATATGCGCTACTGCCATGCTGCCCTGAACACGACCGATCCCGTCTGATCTCGGAAGCTAAGCAGGGTCGGGCCTGGTTAGTACTTGGATGGGAGACCGCCTAGGAAGACCAGGTGCTGTAGGCATTAAAAAAAAAATAAAAAAAGAATACATGCAGTTGGATTCTGTTAAGTAAAGATCCCCAACAGGACAAACCAATCAATACGTTCTTAAGAAATGCATACACCTGTGGTAAAGCTGTAAAGAAGAGCAAGGAAAGATTAAAAGTCCAGGCTAATGGTCACCGGGAGTTGGGTGGAAGAGGGTTGGTGGGAAGAGGGGAATGGGATGGGGGAAGGGCACTGGGCTTCAATGGCACGTGTAAATTTCTAGTTCTTAAGCTGATAGTGGGTACATGAGTGTTTGGAGTAACTTTATTCTTTAAACTATACACATATGTTTATATGCCTTTGTGCATATGACATTAAATCAAAAAATTTTAAAGACTTAATTTCCAAGTGTACCTATTTATTTAACCAGTGGATTCTTGACATAAGCAGGAGAATCTGTCTGCTCTCTAATAGAAGAGGGTATTCTTTCTGCCCTTCTTCCTGTCACCTCTGCAAGACCAGGCTGGGAGGGTCACACGTGCTTTTCTACCCATGTCCTCTAGACAGCACAGGCACCTGCAGAGTGACCCATAGCTAAAGACGGTGCTTTCAATGTGAAATCAAACTGGAAATAGAAAGCTGTTAAGCTAGCGTTTGTCCTTGCTGAACGTTTGTGAACAGTGTTCCCCTATAAACTCTTGCTATCTGCTGAACAGATGTCTTATTTCCTGTGTTCTTTTAGGCTGGGAGCCATTTATCGAGCCATGGCCATGCTCTGTATCCTGGCAACAACAGGCAGCTAGTCGTCTCCATCCTCCTCGACTGAAGCTGGAAGCCAAGGCCAAAACCCGTTTGGATATCAATGTCACTTCAGTACTAATTGGTGAGTGGAAAGCTGTCTTTGGAAGATTGCTATGTTACTGTACGTAAGTTCCTTGTCTGGAAGACTGTTGATCTTGGTGTAGCAGATACTTGGAGCCATACAAGACATCACTTATGCATCGTGGCCACTTTCCTGAACAACCCTGACCTAGCCTCATGATTCTTCCCAACCTATTGCTCCAGAGTCAGCGTTCCATGTTAACGCTGTCGATGATGGAACAAGAGCTTGGACCACTTCGGAAACATAAATATCCACGACGAACTTCTTCTCCGTCATGCTTGGTCACTGGGGTTTATTATCTGTCCAAGAAGTGGGTTTAGATTCACTTCTCTCAGGCTATTCGCAGACTGATTTCTCTTCTTAAAAGAGTAAAACCAGGCTGGAGAATTGTCAGCTGGATTTCAGCCTCTTTGATTTGGCGGGTTTTTTAAACAGTCTCCTAAGTGGTCTGTCTCCAAACTCTGTTTGTTAGCATGGGATTTCACGCTCTTCACTGTTTTTGTAGACTTCTTTGCCATGTCCCTACCCCAATATGATGTGCCAAAAGTCACATCATAAAGTATTCAGTGTTCCCTGAATGTGCCTTACCTATACTTTCACGTCTTAGAATCTTTGCATATGCTGTTCTCTGCTTGGAATGTCCCCGTGTCCCTAGTCCCCCTGGGCAACTGTAATCTGTACTCATTCTTCAAGGCCCAGGAAGGTCCCCTCTCACCCCAAAGATTCCCGTGGACTTGGGTGTGTGCTTCCTCACTTCTGCCTAAGCAGAACATGTCTTCCCCTGTCCTGTGCTCCCATGGAACTTCATTTATATCTTTGTTTCAGCCCCTTTCACACTGTAGTTTTGTGTAAAAGTCGTTTTGTTAACGTTAGTTTCTTCCAGCGGAGTCCGAGGTTCTTGGGGGTACAGACGTTCTCAGAGTCTAGCATCTCGTTAGAATGTAGTGAGGCGTTACAGAAAAGCTTGTTTCGCTGAATTGAAACGATCTGACTCAGACCCTCAAGCTTTTCTACTTCTATTCTCGATGTCTGGGGAATGTTTTCTAGACCAGTATGTGAGCACCAAGGAATCGTGGATGGCGGATTACTGTAAGCAAGACAAGGAGATTGATTCCTCCGCTTCAGAAGACTGGATGGGCTCTTCAGTGGATCCTCCATGCTTTGGACAAAGTAAGATTTTTCTCTACAAATGTACGACTAAATCGCTGTTGACCTACACAGCCATGTTTCATGGAGAAATCCAAATAGAACCATCATGTTCTATGGGAAAACCAATAGGAAATTCTGACTATCTGCTGTAGTTCTATTTTAGTCTATGCAAGAGACATTTTTCTGGCACAAGATACTGAACTTTTAATATGAGCTAATTTTACCTTCGTGGGGGGAAAAGATCTGTAATATATACAATTCCTAAATTCTGGTAACAGTGCACCCGAGCATACACATAGATCAGCCATTGGTCAGTTTGTGTTTTACTCGGCAAAGCATTCCCACTGATTGAACTTTTTGACTGGATTTTTAAAAACATCTTTTCAGTCTTAGAGTTTGGACATATTCTTGAAGAGAGGGAGGGCAGGATCCCATGTGGAAAAAAGCATTAAAAGGGGGACCCTGTACTATTCTTAGAATATAAAAGGGTTGAATACCCAGCCACTTGAAGGAAGAGGAGTCAGTTTGTTCTCTGTTAACGATGTTTTCTTTCCTTATTTAATGCTTCGCCATGGAGCTCTGATTTCCACAGAGCTGGGGAGATACGATGGCCAACTGTGATGGCCAACTGTGTGGCCCTCAGTTGTTCCACAAGCCATTGTCATTCAAATTCAACCCAGCCCCAGCTTTTTCAGTGTGGTTCCTTTGGGGAGTCTTGGCTGGACTTCACATAGCTCATGAATACTTAAATATTCCATCTGGTCTGCAAACGTGTCACGGGAAGATGGATTTTCGTAGTGTATGAAGTATTTGAACTGGTTCGTCTTTCCTCACAGTTTATAAATGGACTTTCTAGCTGCCTTGTACTTCTAGAAGGAGGGACAAGGAAATGTCAGCTATGCTTGCTCTCTCTAGTTCCAGGCTGTTGCTTCTTGAGTTTCAAGGTCATTGCCTAGGAGTCAGAGCTTTACAGATATCATCAGCTTCAATTTTGGCTCCTCCCCTAACCTTCTCAATTTGTGTCGAGAGAATGTAACATAGACGTCTACTCAGAGGACTAAATTAATCCTTGCGATGTGTCATGTGTCTTAGCGTTTCTAAAAACATTACCCATACAGAAGGGTCTTGAATCCGGGTCAGTACCAGCACCAGGAAGGCCTGATTTTCAGGATTCTGGTGAAGGAGTTTCTTTTGTCCCTTTCTTCTCCTGTACTTAAAAAAATTTTTTTTTTCTCTTCGTTCTCTAGGATTAGTAAGCTGCCTTATCTATGTTAAATGTCTCTGCTAAATTAAAGCTGGATTTTTATTTACTTATGGATTTTTACGGTTAGGCTTATAAAGGTGTAATCTGTCTTTTTTAATTAGACAGAAGTGAATACACCTAAATTTGCAAACCTCTTTTCTTACTGGAAGTTCCTGGGTGGTAATAAAGCAAATGGGATTGTATCCTTTTAATAGATCTACTAAAGTAATCGTGGAACATTTGTTTTGAAAGTCAGTCAGTTTGAACCTTGATGAACTGACCACAGACTTTCAAGTCTTACTCACAAATAGATTTAGTCACATTCTCTCCAGATTTGTGTGTTTTATTCAGGCCAGCTTCAGTGTGGGCCCTTGGAACAGAGAGTCTTAATATGAAATTCAGCCTAAGGGAGCTGCTGATTTCTCACGATTTCTTCAGCAGGGGAAAGAAAATAATGGCCTCATTTTTGACATAACTATTGGTTTGTTCAGTAAGAGCTGGGATTCTACAGGTAAACCTCGATAGCATGGCACCTTATTGAACTTGCTAGTTTTGTATTCCAAAAATATTTTACGGAAATATCAAATATAAATCCTCTAAAAATGTCCATGTTTAATTTGTAATGTCAATAATGCTATGAGATAACTACTTAGTAAGGACTGTTGAAACTTGGAACACAGACTGGCTTTTCCCCTTGAGTTTCTGAGACCCCCGAGGGATTAGCCTTCCACTGCCACTGCCACTTTCCAGGTGGAATGGAGCATCTCCCACTGACATCTGTACCAATTGCTATTGGTGACTGTTCTGTGCCATTTGAGAACATACCTGCTTTCAGTTAAAAGTCTTCATAAAGGCTTGTCATCCTGTTCAAAAGAATGTTGACTACATTTTCTTTCCCCAATTGAGAAAAACAGGAGCATGCTTCCTTGACACAGCTGCCACAATCAAAGCCGGCGTAAAACTGTCCTGCTCACTTTTTAAGTACCTTCTTAGCTTTTAGTGTCACGGGAGGGGATGGGCCTGTACCTGCATGGTGCTTGCTGTTTTCTGTGATGTATTCTTTTTGTGCTTATGCTTTAGAGGTGAGTCGTCTTAGTCACTGTATTTATTCTTTCTCTCTAACTTTGTCTCTTCTGTCTACCAGGCCTCCCCCTTGTCTACCTTAGAACTAGGAGTACAGCGAGTCTGACTAACCTAGAGCACCAGATCTATGCTAGAGGTACAGTACAACCAAGCAGGGCTTGCTTTATTTCCTGGTTTAAGAACTGCCTTGTCCGTCACTGTTCTGTGAGTGGGAGCGGAACGGGGTGGACTCAGTTCTGAGTACTTTGGTTCAGTGGCAGGAAAGAAAGAGATTTCTGACAAATGATAGAACGACACCTTTTATCAGAAGGAAGTGATGTGCCCATTCGTATGCCATCTCTTCCGTCTGCCATCACCTTCAGTGGGGATGGGGTCAGCTCCACAGCGTGAAACGGAGGTGTCCAGTGTCAGTTAGATGTGACTTCTCATAATGAAAAACAGGTAAATGAAAGAAAACCGTCTTCCACTAAGCAGTGTGGCCAGTTTCTGTTTCTAGCATGCCCAGTGGATGTTTATTCTCACAGTGACGCCAGGGGGCCTGTGAACTAGAACAACGGGGACAGGGCTCAGAAGGAATTTGCCAGTAAGTAATTGCTTAGACGCAAATGTTAATCTCGTTAGCTATGCACTGAGGTGGTGAGGACATAGAAAAGAAAATGTTCTTTATTTCTGTCTCTGACCCTCTTAAGTTTCCTTGAGAATTTGACTGGTAAGTAGACATGATAGAAAACACCAGGTCCTGCCTGGGTCATGACATATTTTGAATGTGTGTTGCATAAACAAATGACCTTCAATATTGGGGGGAAAAAAGCCTCATTGAGCTTCCTCTACCAGGAGTTCAGAACGAGATGTTAATACATGGGGCAGTACTGTAGGATTTTTCCTGCAAGGCTTTACCGAGGTGGGTGATTGGGGATGGCTCATAGAGAAAGCCCATGATCGAACCTTCATTTATTCGTGGGTTTATACCCTAAGCTTCTCTATGTCTGTTATTTAATCTTTTAGGCTAAGCAGAACATTATACTGATTTAGCTGATGAGGACAGAGAGGCTCAGAGAGACTCTGCAATTTGCCTTCATTCACATGACCAGCTATAGCAGGCCTGTGGCTTTAATCTAGTTCTTAACGATTTACAAACCAGGTCCTTTCTGATAGACTGAGCTGCTTATACAGCATGAAAACCTACACTGTTTGTAATGGCCAAATTACTCTGTGAAACAAGGCCAGAGGGGTAGAAATTTTCCCAGCTGGAGCCATTTGAAGCCGAAGTTGGACATAGGAGTTTGGGGTTCTCTGAGCCCATGAAGAAATCAGGTCTGGTCGCTAGAGGCATATTTTTAAGGCCACCAGGGAACACATTTTTCTTTGACGGACTTGGGGATTTTCTTCTCTGGTGCTGTGCCAAAGGCAAGTCCTCAGTCGATTTGGACCCTAGTGCAAGAGATGTCAGATTTGTCCCCTGGTGCTGGCTTTGGACTTGTGAGCACTCCGTGTATTTTTATTCTCAGAGAAGTAGGTTGCCGAAGTCTGTGCTGGTATGTGTAATCAAAACAAGAAGCTCAGGGACCTAAGCAGTGTGCCTTCCCAGGCTATTTAATTCCAAAGCAATATACTTGTGAATATCTTTATATGGGTTCCTAGCACTTTATTCTGTATTACAATGTGATCAAAGCCATTTGCCACCTGTTCTTTTTAAATCTAATTTGCAAATGGAAACTTTTAGTCTGGCTCACAGTGGGATATGAAAGCACATCTGGCTTCTTTTCCTCCGGGGTCCTTTATCTGCTGTAATAAAGCAGTCTTCTCACTGCTCTGGGAGAGGGAGGTGCCTGTCAAGGTGCCACAATAAGTGCTGTTTACCTTGCAGACAGCTCTTAAATTTTTTACTCCCCCTCTGCTCTTGTCAGCAGCCTCACAGCTACTCCTTAATTTTCTACTTGATGGACACTTTTTTTTTTTTTTTTTTTGAAAGCAAATCTTGGGAACTAAGTGAGTCTGTTGGGACAAGAATGGGTATGTTCTAGACGGAGGTGGTCTTGGAGTCTCTCAAGACTGACCGTGGAACTGTGGGAACACACTGTAGACTAGCCATTTATTTAGCACATTACCATTTCTCAGAGTCCCTGAGCCATTGTTGTTACAGAAATAGAACTTGCCTTAACCTGAAATGGCTTGTTTTGCAGTGCTTCTAGTGCTAGCTTCTGAAAACTTTGGAAGATAGAAAGGGAAAAAGGGAAAAACTTTTTGAAAGGCGGTGGTAATTACTGCCGACGCTGCTGCCCCAAGCCTCATTCGAGAGGCGGTGGAGGCAGGCAGGGTCCGCTGCAGCTACCTTCCTTCTTGTTTCGCTGGCAGGAAACTTGTGGTCCTGGAAGATGAATTTTATTTTGCCACTGGGTTCTCAGTCAGCAGTCGCAGTCACCTCTGGATGTCATTTTCTCCGCAGCTGCAGAACATTTGGGCCCCAGTCTTTTCCAGGCCGTCTCTGTGCTGTAAAGCCGGACACTCTGAGATTGGGCTGTGCCCGCTCCGGTGGCCAGTGCACGTGCGTGCGGTGTGAGCACAGCGGCCAGGACGCACCTGCACTGATGCCACTGCCTTGTGGTTCCTGCTGTCACCTCCTCTGTGTGTGTACGGCCAGCAGAGGAGACGCAGGCCCTCAGCTGGAGGAGCCGATGCCCCGTGCCGTGCCCAACCGCACAGCTCGGGCCGTGGTGCGGGCCGCCGGGTCCGAGGCAGCCGGGCATCGGACGGGCTTTGGCCATTTCTGGCCACATGGTCTGTCACTTATTGGATTTTTTATAGTGTTCATATAGTTAGGTCAACTCTTTCTAGAATTTTGTCACTTCTAGCCTTGTATTGATCAGTGTCTCTTGCCACTTTCCTGGATTAGAAGCTATTTTGTGAAAAGAAATCATATTCGCTGCCCCTTTTGTAGTCTCCATAGTACCTACCTTATTGCAGATGGTGGCGACGTCTGTGTCCAAAAATGAGCTAAAGATTTAATTTAGAAAGCTTTGGGATAGTATACTTCTCATCTTCCAGGGAGAAACAGAACTCAAACTATAAGCATGAGAGGTGAGGAAAGAATGTTTTTATTTCGTTATAATGTGCATAATAAGACCGAAGTGTAACTTTTACATAAAGGGAGGCTTTGCTGTGAAGTACAGGAGTTTCGGACAAAGTTTAATCAAAAACGCATGATATATCTTGTTACGAGTTGTGTTACCCATTTAGAATATATTTCTCGTGGGTGATGGGGTCCGTTTCCCTCTGGTTTCCAGCCGAGTTAGGTCCTGCTGCCTTCTGCTGAGGTCAGGCCCCTGAGGGCTGTGGGAGAGCTGGGGGCTGGGAGCAGTCCCACATCACAGAGTTGTCAGGGAGGACCGTCATCCCGTAGCCAGCAGCAAAAACGTGGGCATGCCATCTGTCCTGTCGACACACCTGTGGCAGTCACTCTTCTCTTTCCTCCACCTTCACCCCTTTGCACAAGAGACAGTTCTGGGCGCTGTGTGGGTTCGGGGAGGTTCTCCGCCACGCAGACAGACGTGGGCGCTAACAGCTGCCTTCCGCTTGTTCTGTTAGCAGAGGTGAAAACCCCCAAGCGCCGGCAGCCTTTTGTGCCTTTTGCTCTGAGGAATCTCACAGGCTGCACTGTGTGGTTCGCCACCCTGACCACCACACCCACCAGGTAAGGGACCCTGGATCTGTCACCCTGAGCCATCTCTGCCACCAAAGACTCTGTGTACCAGCCCAGCAGAGCAAGGCGGGCCCCTTCTTGAGGCTCTTGGCTCATATTTGAATCAGTAACTTGTTGTCTTGCTGAGATTTATGTTGGAGCTTCTGGTTCTGAGATTTATGTCGAATCTGCAGTCAGAGAAATAGGTCCTGAGTCTGAAATATCCAAATTACGATCCTGATCCTGGCGTACATTACACTTAAAGTCAGAGTCAAGCAAAGTAAGGGTGTGAATGGGAAATGCGAACGAAAAGCGTTCCGTCGTTTCCCCAGCCCCCACCCCCCAGCCCTTGAAAGAAAGCCGGGTATGGTTATGAAACCACACGTTTTACGTTTTTCTTCCAAGACTGCTTTGAAAACACCTCGCATGTTTCCCGCTCCACTTCCCTCTACCCATAAGAGTTACGTTTAAACCTAAAACACACTTTATTCCAGATAGAATTGAGTAGAGTTTGCAGAACAAATGAGAATTCACCTAAGCCAAGGGAGCACATTCTCTAAACTTTCTGCCTGTTCAGACTTTGGCTCCACTTTCCAGATGCCTGCTGGTCGCTCCAGTTTAGGTGATGAAGACCATAAAATGAGTAACAGAGTCAGCTGATTCGAAACAACTTTTTTCCTGCCTCTAATAAGTATGCCAGTGCTTTACTGGTGACTTTAAAAACAAAACAAACAAAAAAACAGTTTAGGTCTGTTAAATTCTAGATAGTCACTTAAATACTACTTTTAAAGGTCATGACTCAGTTTACATAGCACCCTGTGCTTCAGACTTTACTGCAGGAGGCAAGTGACCATGTGGTGATAGCTTTCAGCTGTTTCTAAAGTTCAAATGAGCTGTGATTGATTACGAAGGTAGCTTTCATGGCTGACTCTTTAGATCATCCTGTGTAGCCAGGCTATGTGGCCTTGTTCTGGAAGGGTTTCTGCTCTCGGCACTGGGCTCTGTGTGGGAGGGAGTTGGAGAGAAGGAGGGACAGGCTGGTATTGTCTGACTTGGTTCCAGGGCTGCACTGTCTCACAGCGGGAGTCCAGGAGTGGTTCCAGAAGGCAATGGAAGCTTTTTTGATGATGCTCACAATGTTAGTGAGTGGCGGGAAGTGCTCACAGGTGAAGAGATTCCCTTTGAATTTGAAGCACGAGGAAAGCTAAGACACAGGTAAAATGTGGTTTATTCTTTTCCTTAGTATATATATGATATGATTGTCTCTCATGTTCTGCCTTTTCACAAATAACGTTTTATTTTAAAAGATATTTTGAAAATCAGTGTTTCCTTTTAAGAAATATAATGACTGTCTTGCTATCTTGGAAATACTTTCCTCCCCATGAATTATCTCTTTATTTGACATGTGAGGTGACAATGTGTGTTTCACATAATTTGGTTGAAGCATAGACTGATCATGACGCTCAAGTTCATTGCCTCGAGCCTGGTTTTCAAGATGCAGTGGTGACGTGCTGTTCTTAAAAGGTTACCGAAGCATGTTGATTTCAATTTTGAGATGCACGTGTGCCACGTAGCACTTTAGCACGCAGGTGTTTTCAGGAAGCAGAGCCATAATGGTAAAGTATTCCGATTCTAAGGAGGGTAAGAGTCACTCACCTAGGGAGACACGGCCAGCCAGAGGTCGGGAACAATTGTGGAGGAAGGAATGGCTGGTTACTAAAAGGTCATAAAACGTCCGGCAAAGCGTTCTAATATTTGCAAGCATTTTAAGTGGAGCGGCTGTCCACCGAATAGCGACTAGGTTAAGATTTTAGCATTTGAGCCTCATGTCTGTTTCCAAGCTGAGCCAGAATTCAAGAGGTTGGCTTCAGCCTTCTGTAGTCATATGCTTTCATGCCGTTTGAAGCCTTTGTGTGCGAGCTTGCTCCTAAGTCAGACTCTTCTTCCCTTTCGCGTAGCTTTGTGCCAGCACACTCTCTCCCCATTGGCAAGAGTTCTGAACTTGTGGGCCCCAGTGATTCTACAGGGAAAATGTAGTTTAAAAAAAAATCACTATTCTGGGTACATGCACGGCAAAGCCATGTTAGTTTCCAGGGATGGGGGGTGAGCATTTTCCTGTTCCATGGAGTTCCTGGGGAAGTTAATTATAGAACTATTGGCTTTACTTCTTCATAAGCGCTGCATCTGGTGTATCAGAAGGGGTTTGACCTCTTTGTCATTTCCGTCCCAGTTTCCATGTTTTCTAACCCATTTCAAGTCCCACTGTTCTGCTTGAATTCATCAAAATAAATGCGTTTCTGGCTTTTCCTTTTTGGCACACTGTACCCCACGCCCTGCCTCCCTCCCTCCTTCCCTCCTTCCTGTCAGCCTCAAATCCAGTTCCCCATTTCAGGCTTCTGGCTTGAATTAGGCAAAATCTAAAATAGAATTAAATGTGCAATTTCCTCCTGTTCCTTCTATTCTGCCCACCGCCTTCTCCAGTCCCAGCCAAGCCTCCAGTTCCAAGGGCTCCGTCCCTCATAACTCGTCTGCAGTCTCGTGGGTCTGAAGCCCAACGACCAGTGTGGTTCTCAGAGAACTAGCGCGTCCAATGAAGAACCAAGAGGAACGTCATGTCATGTGTTTCCAGGAGTGCGCTTTTATGATTCGATGGCTCATACGTCATTTTACTACCCTACCGAAATGGTTTTAGCTGACATCACTACATAGAGGGTGGGGCGGGGATTGGGGCGGGAAAGACCTGGGCTAGATCTGCATGGTTCATACAAAGGGAAGGCAAATGTCTCTCTGCTCAAGCTTTGCGTATCTAACAATTTTGTTTTAAGTATGAAACCCAGTTAATAGAGTCTCTTGGTTTCTCTTGTGTTAGATAATCACCAAAAGTCTTAGCCAACTGGATTTTTATGTCATTATATAATAAATCAGAGTTGAGTCTTTGCTGCTGCTTTTCTTTCCTTTTTAAGATTGTGTTTAATGTCCTTTTCTGTGTTCTGCCTGACAGACACACCCACGACCTCCGGATCCATCAACTGCAAGTGAGAGTAAACGGCTGGGAGCAAGTGAGCCCTGTGTCTGTGGACAAAGTCGGCACCTTTTTCCGATACGCAGCACCAGATAAGAATTCATCTTCCTCCACGGTGTGTGACTGAGAGATGGCTGCAGATTGTGCCCTGGCCACACCCCCGTGAAGCTAGGCAGTCAGTTAAGCCTGGACTAGCCTTGCTCTAGTGAAGTTTTCTTATCCTTTATTTCACTAGCTCTAGGAAGAGGGCATAAGATTATTTCAGGTCAGCCATGGGCATTGGGAAGCAATGTGTAGATAATGCAGGCAATAGTTATTTTCAGTAGAAAAACAAGATCTAAAATTGACGTTAATGCCTATTACCTCACCTGTGCAGATCCATTTCATACTCGGCTGGTCCACCTGGCAGTTTACTGGTCTGCCGAATATGTATTGCCTTTACTTCACATGTCGTTATGCCTCTTCTATATACTGTCTTTAAATTTCTTATAATGCTGCTCCTTGATCCTTTCAGCTGTGTTTCTCCAAGGATCCAAGGATCTCTCCTTGTTCCTTCTAGCCTTTTCTCTTCTCTGGCATAAAGACAGGTGTCCACTGTTCTTTATTTTCTGATTGCACATCTTCTCATACACCCTTGCCCGAACTTTGCCCCGGCCTGCCATTCTTTGGGGCGGAGGACCAGCCTGGGGAATGATGCAGGTAGCATACCTGACCAGAATGTGCAGGTGGAGGCCGGTGTCCCGGCTGAGGTCGCTGCCAGGAGTGCTCTTGCCCAGTACTCAGCCACACTTCGTGGGATAACTACTTGGTTTTAGGTAGCCAGTGATGAGTAGCAAAGTACAGATTTGCAGAGACGTTGCAGCTTTCATCATGCTTGCTTTCCTCGCAAAAGATATTCTTGGAGAACACTATTCTTTCTACTGTGCCTCTCTTGTGCCCCAAGTTTTTTAGAAAAGGTAACTTTCTTTCAAGATTACTTTTCTGCCTAAATTCACGTCTCGCAGTGAAAGGACTGATTCTCCCCAGAGGTACATTTCTGTTGTGTAGGAGAAGTTCTGCATGCATGGAGTGGTTGTGAGCCGAGTGCTGCTTTTCCCACGCCTTCTAAGATGGATGTTTGTTCTCCGTGGAAGACCGTGTCTGACTAAGAGTATTTTTACAAACACCACCCTTTCAAGCAAATTACTGTATCATTGAACTGAGTGATGCCTGTAACCTCAGGTCTCTGCCGACTCTCTGACTTTTGGAATCTTTCTTAGATTGGCAGCCCAAGCAGCAGAACGAATATTATTCACCCCCAGGTTTACGTGAGTATTGGATTTCCTGTGTCACTGTGTTTGTGGAGTGTCTAAACTGTGCCTGAATCATACGTACATGTTTTCTCTTGATCAGAGGCCTTTATGACAAGAACTTGCGAGAAAATGTTTTCGCCTACTGTGGTATGAGGGACTGAGCATTACAGGCCGGGAAGGGAAGGCAAATGTTTTGGTCCAAGGTCTCCTTTGCTTCCTAAGTTAAAATATAAATGAACCCTTGGATGGCTATACGTATTTCATAGGTTTGGGTCCAAATGTCATAAAAGTAAATAAGAATGAAAGATAGTAAGATTTTTTTCCCCATTTGGCTTTTGAAACATCATCACAAGATGACATTAAAAAGTATTTTCAAGTCTATAGCCATCCTACCCTGAACAAGTCCAATTCCCACTGATCTCAGAAGCTAAGCAGGGTCAGGCCTGGTTAGTATTTGGATGGGAGACCACCGGAAGACCGAAGGTGCTGTAAAAAGAGTTGTAAGCTGACAAGGTCCTTGCAATCTGTGAGGTCAACCAAGGGTTGCCTCGCCTAAAAAATAAAATAAAATAAATAAAATAGAAAAGTATTTTCAGGTTTTTGCTTATAATTTCTTTTCCCTTAAGATAGTAAGTTTTGAAATGTGAAATTTCGGGTAAGCTTGGAGGTAAGAAGATCAAGATTTGAAACAATTGTTATTGGCCTTAGCTCTATGGGGCTTTTTACCAGGCTGGGTCAGTGGGCGCTTTGGTGATGGCTGTGCTGGGCTGTGTTCCTCTAAAAACAGTCCGAAAGTTATCGTTTGCCTTTTCATTGGGACTGCCTGGAAGTCTTGGTTCAAAGCATAGAGCTCTTCATTTTATTGCTTATTA
Organism: Pteropus medius; assembly: GCF_902729225.1. Classification (NCBI taxonomy): domain Eukaryota; kingdom Metazoa; phylum Chordata; class Mammalia; order Chiroptera; family Pteropodidae; genus Pteropus; species Pteropus medius. The sequence continues at coordinate 4,256,635 of NW_024350927.1, read as the reverse complement.
GGTTGGTGGTTTTCACATACTGTTTGTTTTAATAATAAAAAAAAAAGTTGGCAGTATGAAGAGCTTAGATGTGGTGTCTTCTGTTTTTTCAATGAAAAAGCATTGTTAGTCAGTTCTGGACTCTCTCCTAAGAATAATAGTTTCAGAGGCCTCCTCTCTGGTTTACCTGATGTGGGGTTCTATGCTTAGTTTCCTGGCACTTGGGAGTAGCACAGAATGTGTGCTGAATGTGTGAATAAGCATACAGAAAAAGTAGTGGCCGCAACCCAAGACCAAAAGTAAAATATTTCCCTTCATTATGTTGCGTTTCTGAAACTCAGTGTCCTGTTTATAAAAAAGTGATCATTGTGCAGAACTTAGAAAGTTATAGTGAAGAAAGAGAAATTCTTTTTTTAAGTTCTTAGAAGTAAAAGTGTTGGTTTTTCTATAGGCATTTCAACAAATAGTGTATGGGCCCAGAGGGTAATTTTTTAACATTAGTAAAAAAAGTTACTGTTCCCGCGAAAGGCATACCGACACAGACAGCCCTTTATTACACATTTTTTGGAGTTTACAAAGACAAGTTATAATCTCAGAAGACTTCCTTCTGGTTTTCTGTGTATATTTTGGACAGTACACAACCCATCGTGAGTGTTCAAAGAATGTTTTCTCACTTTAATATTAATCTGGGAGAAAAATACCACAGAAGGTAAATCCTTTACTGTTTTGCAAAGTCCTACCTCGGTGTTTCTGAACTTTTCGTTGCTTTGGATGATCTTTATTCCCTTCCAGCTCAGTTGAAAACAAGTCTATTTCACCCTTTCCATATAAGGGCTGATGTGTAGGCACCCAGTGGTGTTATGATAATTTCTGGCAGATACTTTCTTGCCAAATTGCAGGATGTTTGGAGAATTTGATAGGTTGTTACCAGTCTTAGGCAAAGTTCTTTAAAATGTGTCTAAAGGCCCAAGACCGATTTTTCTTTGTGATATACTTTGTACTATCACTTCTGAATAGATGATCTGTTTTTATAGAAACATTCGGAATTGGCTGCTTTACTAGTGTGTATTCATTGGATATTCACTCTTATTAAAACTGGGTGGTTTTAGGGCTTAATGACTAATTTCACCAAATTGCTGTAGTAATAAGACACTTTTGATTTAGGCAGTCTGGTTGGTAGTGTTCTATTTTATGTGTTGGTTTTAAATGATAGCTATGCTCTTTTTACTTCTGTGTTGTTTCCCAGTTCTCTTCGCTCCCACCCGTCCGTGTGGTCTTCGCGGTAACTATGGAAGGCAGTGCTCGGAAAGTAATCACTGTCCGATCTGCCCTCATCGTGAAGAACAGACTTGAGACACCAATGGAACTGAGACTGGACAGCCCATCAGCCCCAGACAGTACGTTCTGACCCAGTCCTTTCCTTCTGAGGTAGGCAGGCATTTGGGTGGAAGACCGTTGTTGAAAGCGCTAACACTTATTTCTGTGGCAGAGCCCGTGGTGCTCCCCGCGGTCATGCCCGGGGATTCCTTCGCTGTGCCTTTGCACCTCACTTCTTGGCGGCTACAGGCCCGGCCCAAAGGCTTGGGCGTATTTTTCTGTAAGGCTCCTATTCACTGGACCAATGTGGTGAAGACGACAGAGGTTAGTAGCAGCAAACGAGAGTGCCACTCTATGGACACAGAAAAAAGCCGGTTCTTCAGGTATGCACAGCTCTGCGATGCATATAAATTTTGCTCTTTTTTTTAAAATTATTATTCTTTTTATAGATGTTAGTGATTTCAGTTGTGCTTATTTAAAATCCTGAAGTTCTTATTCCTTAAGTTCTGGTGTCGAGAGTTCATAAGAATTCAAGGGTTAATCCTTGGTGGGGTTGGGACTGGAAGTCAATGAAATAGAAAGCCAACAGAGAAAATCAACAATGTCAAAATTGGCTTTTTGAAAAGATTTATATTTGATAAACCTCTAATAAGACCGATCAAGGAGAGAGAAAACACAAATTACCAATATAAGGAATGAAAAAAGGAGACATTATTATAGATCTTACAGACATTAAAAGGATTAAAAGATGTTGTAAAACAATTTTATGCAAATAAATGCCATATTGGGATGTCAAAGCCCTTGAAAAACAAATTACTGAAACTGATGCAGAGAAGAAATAGAAAACCCAAATAGCCCAATGTCTATTAAAGAAATTCGATTTATAATAAAAAACTTTTCTACAAAGAACACTCTCGGACCATATGGCTGCACTAGTGAATTCTAACAGATGTTTAAGGAAGAAATAATACCAATTTTGTGCAAACTCTTTGAGAAGGTAGAGAAGAGGGAGCAGCAATTCCTAACTCACTGTAGGCAGCTAGCATATCCCCGATACCAAAACTGGTAAAGGTATTATCAAAAAAAAAAAAAAGAAAACTATGAACCAGTGTCCCCCATGAAGAGTTGCAAAAATTCATAACAAAATGTTGCTAAATAGAATCCAGCTAGTGAGGTTTATCCCAGGAGTGTAACATTAGCTTAACATTTGAAAATCAATAAATATAATTCATCCACATTAACAGACCAGAAGAGAAATATCAGATTGTCCCAAAGTAAATGCAAAAAAAAAAAAAAGCATTCAACACCTATTTCTGATAACGCTCAGCAAACTAGGAATCGAAGAGAACTTTTCTAGCCTGAGCTACGATGACATGTAGTTGTGAAACCTTAAATTCTTGTCTTTAAAACTGGGCAGGAGTCACTTTTTTTTGACATTGCAGTCGTAGTCCTAGCCATTGCAATGAGGGTAAATAAATAAACAAGAAATTGAAAAAGCATAAAGATCTGAAAAGAAGTAAACAGTTATTATATGCCAATGACAATTATGTATGTAGAAAACACCATGGAAAATTATAAGACCTAATACATTTATCAAGATTTCAAGATTCAAGGTCAACCTATAGAAGTCAATTGTATTCTTATATTCTAGCCATGAACAATTAGAAAATGTGATTTAAAAAAAATACCACTTACAGTAGCATCAAAAAACATTAATTACCCAGGAATCAATCTAAGTAATGCTGTAGCAGTCTTCTACTCTAGAAATTACAAAACCTTGCTGAGAGATGTTAAAGAAAACAGTAATTAAGTAGGAACATATAACCAAGTTCATGGGTGGAAGACTCAGTAGTGTTAGGCTTTCCATTCTTGATAAATCGATCTGGGAATACAACCCAACTGGCTATCAACAACCCTATCCATCAACAGGATAATGAATAAAAAAATGTGTGTTTATACATTGGGATATGAATCATATACTGATGCATACAGCATGGCCGAATCTGGGCGAAACTTCATTTTGTGCAATAGCCAGACACAAAGAGTAGTACATGCTGTGTCGTTCCATTTGTATACAGTTCAAGAACAGGCACAACTGACCTGTAGTGGCAGATGTCAGAAAGTGGTTGCTTGAAGGATGGGGAGAGGATTTTGATTGGAAGGGTAGATGAGGCAGCTTTCTAGACCGAGAGGGATATTCTGTAACAGGTTTGGAGTGGTGATTATAGTGGTATCTGTAATTGTCAAAACTCATCAAACTGAACATTTAAAATCTATACATTTTATTGTGATTTAATTATACCTCATTAAATGTGTTTGGATTGAAAATTGCAAACATCTCACTGAATTACTGAACCATTTTTAATGTTACGCTTTCTCATAGTTAAGGAGAAAGAATTCAAGTTCTTCATTCGGGCTCATGGTTTTTACACCATTTTGTCTTCACAGGTTTTGTGTGGCCATAAAGAAAGAGAATTATCCAGATTACATGCCCTCAAACATATTTTCTGACAGTGCCAAACAGATTTTCAGACAGCCCGGGCACACCATCTATCTCTTGCCAACCGTGGTGATCTGCAACTTGCTGCCTTGTGAACTTGATTTCTATGTTAAGGGCGTGCCGATTAACGGGACCCTGAAACCTGGCAAAGAGGTGGCACTCCACACAGCCGACACGTCCCAGAACATTGAACTGGGTGAGGCTCTAGTGAGATAACCATCGTAATAATTCTGTGGAAATGTTGGTATTTTGTGATTATTCGGTAAACATTTTGGAGAAAATACAGTGCATACGACATCTCAGTAAGCCAGCTCAAAGGATTTATGCAGTTTAAAAAAACACAAAACTTCTATAAATCAGAATATTACCAAAATGAGTAATTGAACAAATCCAAAAGATTTACAGAGGGAGAGCTCATCAGAGCCTTTTTGCTTATGTTGCTCACTTAATGAATGTAAGAAGTCATTTCATCTTTTCAAACCATACTTTCTCCTAGCTATGAAATGAGGGAAATCATGTCTCTCCTCTTTTCAGGAAACAAAAAACGTTTGCCAAGCACGCACTGTACTCCAGGCATTATGTCAAGTGCTTCACGCACATGCTCTCATGTAATCCTTAAGCAGTAGTTATTTATCCCATTTTACTGATGAAAAAATTGAGGTTTGGAATGTTTAATGCATCAAGTAATTTTTAGTTGTAGGGATGAAAGAAGTTGAGGTAGAGAATCATCATATTTGTAGCACTTAATAGCAAAGAGGCACTTCTAGAATTTGGGCAGGAAGTATGTTACTTTAAGGCTGTTGTAGCCATGTTAAAATAATCACTTAGATATTTATCTTTTCACAGTTTTGTATATGATCTTCACAACAGTGCATGTTTCAGGCAGAGAGACAGCTGTTATCCCCATTTTACAAATAGGAACCTGAAACTCATTGAATATAAGCATCGTATCCCACAGTGATAAGCTTACATGTCAGTGAATATATGAACCCTTCAGCACAATTTAGAAAAGAAAAATAGTGCAGTGCTAGTTGTCCATTCTAAAGAAACTAGGTCTGTGCTCTGATCCTTATTCCTCTAACACGTGTTCATTGAGCCTCTGCGTGGACTGGAAGCGTCCTCCCACCCACCCCACTGGATGCACAGCCAGCACTCCTTCAGTCTACTTTACATGGATTATCACTTTTAATGCCAATCCTGTGACATCGATGCTGTTATTATTCCCATTTGGCAGCTAAGACACAGTGAGGTTGAATAGCTTACCCCGCGTCCTGCCGCTAGCAAGGCCAGACTGGGGCTTGGAAGCCAGGCAGTTTGGCTGCCTGGAGCCTTGACTTACCGTAGACTTGCCCTTATTGGGTTTTAGGCACCCAGCACAAGGCCCGATGCATAGTAAGCTCTTAATAGAGCTGTTATCGATAGTTTTTTGGTATTTTCATCTTTCTGATTGTGCAGTTCAGACTCCTGAGTTTGACATCCAGGCCATCTGGTTTGCTTCATATGCATTCTCACTCCCCCACTAAAGAAAAATAGGCATTCTAATGAGTTTTTGCCAGTTAGAGACTTAGGTATTGATTTTTCCAAAAGGAATCCAGTTTCGTTTGGCTGTGAGCACTTTGACAAACAAGTGAGAATTCAGAGAGACAGTAGCTTGTATCTCCTTTAGGGGTATCGCTGGAGAATTTTCCATTGTGTAAAGAACTGCTCATTCCACCTGGAACCCAGAACTACATGGTAAGAATGCGACTCTATGACATCAACCGGCGGCAGTTGAACCTCACCATCCGGATTGTGTGTCGAGCAGAAGGATCCTTAAAAATCTTCATTTCTGCTCCATATTGGTTGATTAACAAAACAGGTATGTACTGAGGCTGCTCAAGTAGGCCTTTGGCATTGGTCATGGGAACTCAGATTTATTTATTTGCTCAGCTAACTAAATGGAGCCAACGCAAATAGACTGCTTCCACAGTCTGAGCTGCTGGAACCTTCGTGCTGCCATAATAAGGCTCAATCACAGTCCAACTGTCCTTTTAGACAAAGAATGAACTGAGCCCACTAAATAAATTCAGTTTCACTCTTTTCCCCCTTGTCGATTGTTTTTTCTTTTACCAGTTGCCTCCGTCTTGTATAGACTGAGTGGGATTGACGTGAACTTTCTCTCTCCTTCCTAAGGGTTACCACTGATCTTCAGACAGGACAATGCAAAGACAGATGCAGCAGGCCAGTTCGAGGAACACGAGCTGGCCCGGAGCCTGAGCCCGCTCTTATTCTGCTATGCAGACAAAGAGCAGCCAAACCTGTGAGTATGGCTCGTTCTGGGGAGGGGAGATGAGCTTCTAGGGAAGGAAGAAGTTAGGAATAGTAAGTAGGAATATACTGTAGATAACAGCCCTGACTTGGCGGGGAGTGGCACCGTGACTCACCGGCTTCTTTCGGATCGAATTTCTGTTACTCGGTTGGTTTATAATGAAAGCTAGTTTTATTTTACATGTATTGAAATAGTTCTTTTCATAACTCGGCCAATGAAGAGAAGCCCACATGTTCCCTTCTCTGCACAGTTTTCTTCCCCTGCAAGCTCTCAGCACAGACAGGGGGGCTGGCATTGGGGAGGGGGCGTGGCTGGTGCGCTGGTAAAGCCTCCGCCCCATTCATCCAACCCAGGTCATTCTGTGTAAGGTTTTGAAATCCATCTCTTTTGCCCTCGAGTTAGAATGTCCTACTTCAAGATATCAAAGCACTCATTGCATGCTTAAAGGCAGAGAAAAGCAGAAATTGTGAGGATTAGATGACATGTTTCTTTAACGTATGGTATGAGCATAGATCACTTTTGTTCTTGCTGTTGACATTCTGCTTTTTACGGGAGTCTTCTAATTTATAACCTTAATCCAAAGATAAACGGGCGAATCTGACCGGTACTGCTCAAATGCCACACCCTGTTAGCTGCAGAAGTATGCCTTGAGCTTATGAGGAAGGCTTGGGAGCGCTGCGTGCCAGTGGGTGCAGACGCGTCTGTCAGGGGGTGCTGGAGTCAGGAGAGGGTTGACTGGGGCGCTGGACACAGTGGATATACAGACACTTGCCATGGTCAGCAAGCCCAGTCTCACTTGACAGTCATAACAGTTTGTTCTCTCCAGGGAATTCACAGTCCCCAAAGCATTTCCACACAGACCATCTCATTTGATTCTCCCCACATCCCGGTGGGTTAGGCAGGGCAGGAAATAGTGTTTTATTTTAAGATGAGAAATGGGGGCTCAGAGAGAGTTACCTGCCCAAGCTTATATTGTTTGTTGGTGGTGGAACCAGAACACACTTTCAGGAATTATGGTTCCAGGATGTGTGGCAAGACAGTGGCCAGCTAAACAGCGCTTGACCATTGCATTAGTTCCAGGCCCTAGAAGGGACGCGCCGTCGTAGCTGCATCTTCTGCACGTACTTTCCTTGGATGCACAGAATAGTGCTCACACTTTTCTGTGTTCAAGGTATTTCATGAACTCTTGATTTGAAACACCTGAGTCAGGAGAGTATCAGTTTGCCTTGAATCCTTGTTTTTCAGAAGAATAATAGGTATCACTGCCTTTTCCTCATGCTTTGTGCTCAGAGAATCATAATGTTTTCTTAAGTGTCAGTCGAAGATTCAGTGGTCCGTTTTACACCTTGTTGTACTGTGGCTGCCTCTGAGGTAGAGTTTCAGCCACCGAGTAATCAATCACCTTGCTGTGTTTGGGTGTCACACGAGGCGAGGAAGAGTCATATTAGAGTTCGTATTTGCATGATAACTACAGCAGTGTTTTCTGATTGAAACAGGTAGACAAGACTTTCTTACGGATGAATGTGTAAACCTTTGCTTTTCTGCCCCACAGCTGCACGATGAGAATCGGAAGGGGGATTCATCCAGAAGGGCTGCCGGGCTGGTGTCAGGGCTTCTCACTGGATGGTGGCAGTGGTGTGCGAGCTTTGAAAGTCATCCAGCAAGGAAACCGCCCAGGGCTGATCTACAACATAGGTGGGTTATATGCGGGGCAGCGGGAGAATCAGAACCACTGGCCGATGACCTTGGGCCTGGACGAATAAGCTGGCCACACACTTTGGTCTGGCTCCAAGTGCTGATGTTCTCATTCGGCGTTGGGTCAGGTGTCTTTGAATGCTAGATGAGTGTCAACACAGACCTGTTCTCCTGGGGCGCTAAGGAGCTACTTAAACACCTGCCCTGTTGAGGTCTGGGGCTCTGTTTAATTTCAAGCTCACTGTGTCAGGAAAGTATCAGTTTGGCTTAAATCCTTGTTTTGCATGGGAATAATAGGAACACTTAGAATGCTTTCTATCCTCCAAGCATTTCCGACACATTAGTTAAAATTTGCAAACCCTAAGAGGATAGGGAGCATTGTTCTCCTTGAAACTGAAGCAGAGAGGCTAAGTGACTTGCCCAGATGCAAAGGGGAAGCCCGGGTCAGAAACGAGATTATGACTGGGGCGTATACATTTGAAGCAGAAAATATGCTAAAGCACAGGTGGTGGTTGTACCACTGAGGGCCCGCTAAGCTGGTTCAGCTTACGGAGGTGGAGCGGGGAGGGGGCAGTGCTGCTCCTTTGTGCCTCGCAGCCACCTGGAACTCTCAACAGACTTTCTGAAGGGTGAAGGTAAATTTGATTCAAATACACCTTTGGTTTCCAATGTCGGCTCGCTTGCTTCCTTTAGTGTGTAATGCCCAAGGATCTCAGAGCACCAGTTAGCGTCGGATGTTGGAAAACCGTCTAGAACCGTGCTGTCCGCTGAACGCGGCGATGATGGAGATGTTCTGTCTTGCGCCGTCCCGCACAGCAGCTCTGGCCACACGGGGCTGCCGAGCACCTTGCTGAGAAATGTGACCGAGGACTTGAAGTTTTCATTTTGTTTAATTTTAATGAATTCAAATAGCCACATGTGACTAGAGGCTGCTGTACGGGACGGTGCGGGTACAGTCATGTTGTAGGAGGGAAAGCCGAGGTGGTGTCACTTAGCCCGAATCTTCTGCGGAGTCGGGGACACGTTTAAGTGTTTGAGGTTTTATTAGTAATAGCGTCTCTTCCAAGTATAGTTTGCTTTCCACGTTTTTTAAACATGAATTTGTATGCATTCTCTGCTGACGGCGGGCTGTCTCTTTAAAGTCGACATGAAGATTTTTAATGGAAGAAATAAACTGTATTTGACCCTCCAGCTGAGGATCATTTCTGTCACTTTTCCTCACATTTGTTTTGCTCCACCTCTTGCGTAGGCAAAGGCTGCTTCATGCTGCATTTGGCTCTCTGCTCAGGTGTCTTGTCCTTGATACCCTTCCAAAGCAAGTGGTCACAGGTTGGCTGGAAGCTAAAGTTGGGACAAATTTGGGGGAAAATAGAGCTCTGTCTTCTAAGGCAGCTGGCACTGAGGAACCCCAGAATTCTCGCAAGGAGGCAAATCGAGCTGTTTAACCATAAATATGCAGTGAGTGCACACATCAGCTGCATTGAAACTTATTATATATGTTTTTAGGGACTAGACTGTGATTTGAATTTTGTTGTTATACCAAAGAAAGGAATAGATGGGGTGGGCTAAGCTAAGACTTTCTAATTTTTAAGGATCACGAGATCTTGGCATATAATATCAAGGGAATTTGTGGAATCTCTTACTTGAATATTTTTGTAGAATTGGATAGATAACCTAGCTCCCTATCTGGAAAGTTTAAAGTACGGTCCCAAGCTGGAAAGCCAGGGAGGGCCTTGCCAGTTGGTCTCACATGGACCTCCAAAAAGAAAGATTTTGTACATTTTTACCTTATCAGCTATTCATTTACTGGGAGTTTGCCAGAGCAATCTAAGATGAAAAGGGAAACAAAAAGCCTGCTTTCTTCCAAAAATTGAGTCTTGGTACTGTAGACCCTTTTTATAATATCAAATTAAACACATCTTTTGTGCACAGACTTTGTATTAGTTGAGATCAGCTAGCTGTGATAATGTCAATTTCTGATAATCAATGCTTTTCTGTATGTCACAGAAAGAAGAGTTGATAGGGAATATCTCTCTATTCCAGTGTGCCTTAGCACACTGGAATAGAGAGATATTCTTAGATTATATTTTAGAGATTTTTGTTTTTGAGATTTTGCTAAGTCTTTCAGGTATTTTGAAGACTTACCTTAAAGGAACACCAGATTTCTCAAGCCAGTACAGTGAATTATGAAGTTAACAGATTGGAATATTTATAACTGGGATTATGTTGGGACACCCAGGACACCTAGTTGTCTTATCCTAAGGTCTCTTTTCTTTTTACGGTTCTCGTGAAACCTGTTGACTGCTGAGTGGAGTTCTGGTGCATGTCCCCTCATGATGGGAACAAGGGCTCCCGAGGCAGGCCACTTGGGTGTGGACCTCAGCTGTGCTGCCTGCTGGCTTGGTGACCTAGAGCACGTTACCTCGTGCTCTGTGCCTTAGTTTCCTCACCTGTAAGATGGAGAGAATGAAAACCCCTAACCCGGAAGGTTGCTATGAGAACGCGGAGCCTTTGGTAGAGGGCGTAGCATGTGTTAAGAATTCAATAAATGTTATTGCTCTTATATTATTTCTATTATAAATATTTTTATCATTGTATAAACAGAGCTCAGCCCAGCGCCTTGAATGTAGTTGCTATATTTATTGTCTGAATGAACAAATAATTCATCCCACCAAATTTCACTTTAAAAAAAATTGTTATCAGAGTTTTTAAGGTAATTCAGGGCTGTTTCATTTTTACTTCCTTCTTTCCTTCCTTCCTTTCTTTCCTTCCTTCCTTCTTCCTTCCTTCCTTCCTTCCTTCCTTCCTTCCTTCCTTCCATTTCATGATTTCCTTCTGATTGATTATGACTTTCTTTCCTTGTTATGTGTTTTGTTTGCTCTTTGTCAAAGTACATCACAGGTGCTGAAAACATTTATTTTATGAAAGAATAAATTCTATAATATTTAGCGTTAGGTTTCGGCTAGATTCCCGGGCAGTGAGCTAGAAGAAAATACTGGAGAAGAGTCATTTGAATTCAGGGTAGCGCAGACTGCAGTTAAGTAATCTGAAATTTCTACTGTGTCCTGGAAAGCGGGCACATTCTCTAGGGAGACATTTCGTGTCCCAGCTGTAAGCAGAAATGTATTGCATAAATGGTCTAGGTAGTCAACTTCATAAACGGAAACCAAAGGTCTCTATGACTGAACACACCTGGGTTTTTCAGTCACTGCGATAATGGTACACACTTTATGAAGATGCTAAGGATTATGGGGATATTGATATTGCTACTGAGACTTTTTAAGGCCTAAATGAGAATAAAAAATACTACTTTGAGTGTGATTGCTGTTTTCATTCCATTCTTGGGAGGCTTGGCAGCCTCTCTGGGTGATAGAATTGTTTTCTCAGAGAAACTAAGTGATTGTGAAGGCTATTTATTTTTGTCAGACCACGAATTTTTTTCTTTGATTAATTCATGGCAGTGGTTCTTGTTATTTGTAGGTATTGATGTCAAGAAAGGCCGAGGTCGATACATTGACACCTGTATGGTCATCTTTGCCCCCCGTTACCTGTTAGATAATAAATCATCTCACAAGCTTGCATTTGCACAGAGGGAATTTGCCAGGGGACAGGTAAGCAGTTCGCCTTTGAAGAATTACTAGTGTTTAATAGCACAAGGAGTTTTGATGTTATGGCTTATCTCCCCATCCGCATGGTAGGTTATTGTGATGTGAGTAACCCTTTGGCACCTAAATAGCAAGGCGCAGAGTAGGTACTTAATAAGCGTTTACTGTCGACGTGACTTGCTGACTCAGGCCAGGTACCCTGTGTGTTTTAGGGAAATGCCAACCCCGAAGGTTACATTTCCACCCTCCCTGGCTCCAGCGTGGTGTTCCATTGGCCTCGGAACGACTACGACCAGCTCTTGTGTGTCAGATTGATGGATGTCCCCAACTGCATTTGGTCTGGAGGCTTTGAGGTCAATAAGAATAATTCCTTCCACATCAACATGAGGTACGTTCAGAGACCATATTTAGACAAAAAATAGCTTGGTTTGAGGTACAGTAAACAGTAAGCTGTAAATATACAAATTTTAAATATTTATGAAGTAATAAGTAGTAATATAACTTTTTATGAAATGGGCACACATGTTTCTGAATCTGTCAAAGGTCTTAAGTGTGAGTGAACGTTTCGATGAAGTGAGGTAAAGGGGATGCCAACAGTTTGGAGCTTGGTCGACAGCCGTGGTCTGAGATCACGAGCTGGAGGAGTGGCCCTGAGCTCACGATTGCCTGCACATCTGAAAATAGTGTCAGCGTGTAGATGGTAACACTGATGAGAAACGGTTTTTTCTGTTCTTACACACTCTACAAACTCTTCTCTCATTTGACGCTGTTTCAGTAATATCATCTGGCCTGCAGGTCCTTGTTAAGAAAAACCAACCAAATTTAGCCTCAACTAGCACAGGATGACTCTTTCTGCTTTAATCAAATGCTTTTTTTTTTTAAAGTATTAAAATTTTTTTTAATTGTTGTAAAAATACATATACCATATGAGAAAGATAACACAGACACCCAGAGGTTATTTTGTAGACCTCAGGTACGTAACAAAAAATTTACCATCTTCACCACCAGTGTTAAGTACATTCAGATTTTTATGCAGCTGATCTCTAGACTCTTTTTCTCTTGTAAAACAGAAATTCCACACTCATTAAACAACACTGCCTCATTTCCCCCTTCTCCAGCCCCTGGTCTGCTTTCTCTATGAATTTGTCTACTCCAGGTACCTCAGATAAGTGGGATCATACAGTATTTGTCTTTTTGTGACAGCTTATTTCACTTAGCATAATGTCCTCAAGGTTCATCCATTTTGTCACATGTGTCAGGATTTCCTTCCTTTTTAAGGCTGAATAATATTCCATTGTGTGTCTATGGCTCATTTTATTTATCCACTCATCTGTCAGTGAGCATCTGGGTTGCTTCTACCTACGGGCTATTGTAAACAGTGCTGCCCTGGACATAGGCGTACACATCTCCCTTTGAGTCCCTGCTTTCATTTCTCTTGGGCCTATGCTCGGAAGTGGAATTGTTGGATCATATGGTCATTTCAGTTTTCTTTCTTTGAGGAATTGCCATACTGTTTTCCGTAACAGCAGCATTATTTTGCATTTCTACTAACGACTGTGCACAAAGGTTTCCGTTTCTCTACATCTTTACAACATTTGTTATTTACTGCTTTTTTTGATTCTGGTCTTCCTAATGGGTGTGAGGCGATATTGCATTATACTTTTGATTTCCATTTCTCTAATGATTAGTGACGTTGAGCATCTTTTCATGTGTTTTTTGACCATTTGCATATCTTTTTTGGAGAGAGATCTATTCATGTCCTTTGCTCAATTTTCATTTGTTGTTTTTTGTTGTTGTTGCTGTTGTTGAGTTGCAGAAGTTCTTTATATATTCTGGAGAATAACCCCTTATGAGATACACGATTTGCGTATATTTTCTCCCATTCTGTCCATTGCCTTTTCACTATGTTGATTGTCTTTTCTGATGTACAGAAGTTTTTAATTGTAATGTAGTCCAACTTACCTATTTTGGTGTCATATCTAAGAAATCATCGCCAAGTTCAGCGTTATCAAGCTTTTCCCTTATGTTTTCTTCTGAGAGTTTTACAATTTTAGCTCTTATGTTTAGGTCTTTGATCCATTTTGAGTTAATGTCTGTATATGGTGTTAGGCGAGGGTCCAACTCCATTCTTTCGTTGTGGATATTTAGTTTTCCCTGCACCATTTGAAAAGACTCTCTTTTTCTTAAGGAATGATCTTGGCACCCTTGTCAAAAGTTACTTGACCTTATAGGCAAAGCTTTATTTTTGGACTTTATTTCATTCTTCCATCCATGTGTCTGTCTTTATGCCGGTATCATACTGTTTTGATTATTGTCACTTTGAAGTAAGTTTTGAAATCAGGAAGAGTGAGACCTGCCACTTTTTTAAAAAGATTATTTTGGCTATTTGAGTCCCTTGACGTTCCATCTGAATTTTAGGATGAATTTTTCTATTTCTGTGTGTGTGGGGGGGTAACCTCGAGATTTTGATAGGGATTGTGTTAAATCTGCAAACATTTTAGATGCATTGACGTCTCAAAATATTGAGTTCTCCAATCCATGACCTTGGGATGCCTTTCTGTTTATTTGTGTCATCTTCAATTTCTTTAAGTGCTTTTGAAGCTAAGGACACTGAAATCAGTGCTATTTCAACACAGTTAGAAGAAAAATTTAATCTTTTATACTTATGGTTAGTTCTCCATTGAGAACACTGTTGTAAGAAAACAGAAAAATGATTAACTTCATAATAGATGATCCAAAATAGTATATTTGACTTTTTAAAAAAGCATTATCTGAGGGGTTTTTCTCTTTATTTCAATGGTGTGCCCTTCTTAATTATCCTTCGCCCTGGCCCTTATTAGAGTTAATTGCATCTGGTATAGTGATTTTCAAGGTATAGTGGTTCCTAAGAGTATTTGGGGTCTAAAGCAGGAGGTGGCATTTTCCCAGAACTCTTGTTTGTTAGTATCATGTGTTTCCCACAGATTTCACTGGGGGTTTGGGAGCAGGAAGGTGAGGCGTTCTATAGCCGAGACCACCATTGGTTTATATGCCGCCTGGGTGGAGGCTGCCCAGACCTGTCATGTGAGAAGTGGAAAGAGGGATGGAAGGAGGGGAGGGAGGGAGAGAAGTAAGGAAAAGGTGTAAAGGTGCGGAGTGGGGGAAGAGGACCAGCGTACCTTTGTTAACCCTTTGGAGACAGTTTTAGCGTGCCGTCCTCAGGCACTGAGCACAGACCTATGCCATCTGTTTCTTCTACTTTCCCCACCATTTCGTTCTGAAACAGCTCTGACCTACAGAAAACTCACGAGTAGTGCAGTGAACATTCCTCCATCTTTTCCCTAGATTTACTGCATCTCAGCATTTTGCTGTGTTCTTGTTCTTTAACCACACGTACTTTTTTTCTGAACCATTCGAAAGTAAATAGAAGTCGTCATGATACTTCAGCTATAAAAACCTCGCTCATCACCTAAAGGCAAGGGCTTTTTTCCTAAATAAGTATATTATCATTGCACACCGAAGAAATTTAATATTCGTGTTTTCTAATTAATAGTCCTTTAAAATGTCCTTCAGAGCAACCCCTCCTCTAATCGAGGATTCCTTTGAGGATCGTGCATCGTACGTGGCTGATATCCTCATCTGCTCTCATCTAGATTAGTCCCGCTGTTCCTTTTTTATATTTATTGACGCTGACATTTTTAAAGAGTCCAAGCCAGTTTCTTGTAGGATGTCCTGTTTTCTCGATTTTTCAGATAGTTTCCCATATATAGATTAGGGTCAAACATTTTTGGTAAGAATACTACCTATATGGCATGTGTTTCCCATTGCGTCACATCCAGGGGCCCATGACATCTGTTGGTCCCATTATGGATGCTGCTAAATTCGATCATCACTCGGTTAGGGTGGTATCCACCAGGTCTCCCTTGTAAAGTTGCCTTTTCTTCTTTGTAAGCAAAAGAATCCATTGAGGGGATAATTTGAGACTGTGTGTATATTCTGTTTCCCAAAAACCTTTTCAGTGGTTTAATGGTTCTTACCTGAATCAGTTATTACATTGCTGGTTACAAAATAGTGATTTTCTAATTCTCTCATTTCTTCTGCATTCATTAACTGATATTCTTCTGTAAAGGAGAGCTTTCTGTTCCCTAGTGACATATCTATATTTACACACACACACACACACACACACACACACACACACTCTCTCTCTCTACGATACATGCTGGTCCTCCATTCCACAGGGCCCTTCCTCACCTTCTCTCATCCTACAGTGAGAACCCTAGTTACCAGGAGCATCCATATGTTTATTTGAACCATACGCAGTTGCTCTTTTTCTAGGTCACAAGCCATCGAGCCTCAACAACTTTGTGCAGCTAAACCAATTTTTATTCATTTGCTGCTCTGACGCTATTACCCCAAACAAAACCACTAAGTAAAATTTGTAAATCTTTTATGGTTACAACATGCACTTCAAAAGTTGCTTGGGTGAATTCTTTTCTTTCTTTCTTTTTTTTTTTTTTTAAATGCCTACAGCACCTGGTCTTCCTAGGTGGTCTCCCATCCGAGTACTAACCAGGCCCGACCCTGCTTAGCTTCCGAGATTAGACAAGATCGCATGTGTTCAGGGTGGCATGGCCGTAGACTGAATTCTTTTTGGCTCGGTGATTATACTGTTGATTCCTGCTTTTCCAAGGTGCTGAGAGAGCACACAGAGGTATCCTGATTGTGAGGAGTGCGATAGGAAAGTGAACTGTGGCTCGTGTTCTCCATTTCATGCCGCCTCTTGTTTCTTTCTCTGTAGGGATTCCCTGGGGAAATGCTTCTTCCTGCGTGTGGAAATCACTCTCCGAGGAGCCACCTACAGGGTCTCCTTTAGCGACACTGACCAGTTACCCGCTCCTTTTCGAATCGACAACTTTTCTAAGGTATCAGGGGGAGTCAAGAGCCACTTTGGCCATTTCATGTGCGGGAGGGTGGGGTCTGTACTCCCTTAAGACCAAGATGAAGCGCATTTTAAACTCGGATTTGAAAGCACCGTACGGAGACCTCTGAGGCTCACGGCCTTAGATGTCCTCACCTGAGGACGTGGTCTCCGCTGGTGGTTTTGATTGCGGGCAGCCTCGTCCAGAAGTGACCGTCAGCCCCCGATGCTTACTTTCGCTAGACTGGCTGGTTGACGTGGTGCCCTCTGTGGACATTGCGCAGAGAGAGAGTCAACAGAACCAATGGTCCAGTGACAGTGGGACTGGGCGGTTCTGCTGTTGCTTCTTTACAGTGAGCGTTTTTATGAATCTTGCAAGTAAAGCAAAACGGAAGTCATTAGATTCTATTTGCATTTATACCTTTGAATAACAATGTCTGATAACATGTTACTTTCCAGAGCTAAATTCCAAAATTCTTATTCCTCCTGTGTTCAGAGTGTATCATGGGGCGAGGGTAGAAGAGATGCCATTGAAAGGGTAGAATTGCTTCCCCTTGCTGTTGGGGCGGCAGAGCTTCTTAAAGCCCCTTACCCAGCAGGCCACAGCCTGTGCCCATTCAGTGGCGGGCTTTTTCCCACTTGGAAGACGATTAAGAAGCCATTTCAGGAGGTGAGATGATGAACCTCACTGTGGTTACGGCCAGTGTAGGATCTGGAACTGGAACCCAGGGAGCGCTGAATCAGGAACAGCGATCTGAGTGAAGTCGTCTTTGTCCTCTCTGCCGTTCCCGTAGGTCCCGGTGGTCTTTACTCAGCACGGCGTAGCGGAACCCAGGCTTCGCACTGAAGTGAAGCCCATGACGTCATTGGATTATGCCTGGGACGAACCCACCCTGCCGCCTTTCATCACTCTGACTGTTAAAGGGGCAGGTTCCTCCGAGGTCAACTGCAACATGAATGATTTTCAGGATAACCGACAGCTTTATTATGAAAATTTCATTTACATTGCTGCTACGTATACATTCTCTGGGTAATTCTGGGTTAAATTACTGTTCTCCTAAAGCAGGAGGCTCTGCTTATTAACTGGTCTTAAACTCTAAGCAGTTCTCAGGAGGCTGAAGGATGAAGGAAGATTCCTTCCATTCTTTACCAAATCCTAGGCTCAGGGTCTGTCTCGAGAGGTCTTTAGTCTAAACCCTTGTCTTCTGGGTGGATTAACATTTATCCGAAGAGGCAAGAGTCTTCTCTTTTTAAAGATCTCCCTAATAATCCATGCTAGTATTTAACAACCGCTCCCATAAGGTGCTGCTCTTATATCTTAAATTCCTCTTCCTGTAAGGTTATTTTTTAATGTATTTTTTAAAATTTCTAGCTGCTGTTTTTACGTTCGTTTTCATCTCTTTCCTCATTTGAAACTGACCGATCTTCATCATGAGTATTCAAATTCTCATTCTGACTTTCCTCTCCCGTTGAGAATACTGGTTAAGCAGACATTTAAGGGTGTGTCCTAACCACCTAACACCAAGCAAAGCAGCTTGACTTGACAGTAATTCCAAAGGCCCAGAGGTGTCATCTTCACTGTAGTTGTAGTCAGAACACTCAGGTGAAGATCAGCGAGTTTAGTCTGATTCTCCTGTTAGATTGGTGTGTAGCTGGGCACATAGAGATTGAAAGCATTGGGCTTTCAAACAGTAGTCATTCTACCAACACGTAAATACAGTTTATTGTTTCTGTGCTGTTTACAGGGCCAATTTTAAAGTTTATCCGTGAAGAAACGGAAAGTAGCTGAATCTTTAGCGTTACAGATATAAACCATCTTATGAACAGGACATTTAAAGTTATATTCCTTTCCAGAATGCTTGGAATAATTTTGCTTGTGAACGATGTTTGTGTATGTGCCTGAGGTCCATCTAATAATCCCTGGATCTGCGCGGTCCCTCATCTACCTGAGTCCAGATTTCACCCGCAGTGAACCGAATGGGCACCTCCGCTTAGAGCAGCCGTTCTTTTCCTTGTTTGTTGCTCTTCCCTCTGGTCCGGGTGGTGCTGGGATGCACAGCTTGTTATAATTAAGTCAATCATGTTTGTTTTTTTCTTTTGAAAGATTACGATACTCAACAGAGTGACATGCTTAAGGTTTTAGTGCCCGAAAAAAACAGTTCTTAATCTGATTGTTAATCACGTTTTCCCCTTAGTGTTCTTACGTTCAGTTCCAGCAGTTACTAAGCTCTTTGATAATCCTGACGGAGGATTATGGGTTTAATGGGCTGAACAGATATGGAGCAGTAAAAAAGAGAAATTCCTGAGAATCTTGCTGGTCTAAGAGGCTGAATCATTTTGGAGTATATTAGATACTATTTCTTTGCATTTTTGGAGAAAACTAATGGTGGAGAAGAAGGTTAGTTTTGTTTTTATTTTAAATTGAGGCGAAAGTCACATAACACAAAATTAATTATTTTAAAGTGAACAATTCAGTTCACTTTAGTACATCCTTGTGCTGTGCATGCATAGATAGATACTATAGTTAGATAGTATCTAGTTCCAAAACATTTTCCTCACCCTAAAAAGAAACCCTAAACCCGTTAAGTATTACTCCCCATTACCCTCTTCTTCCAACCCCTGGCAACCACCAGTCTGTTTTGTTTCTAAGGATTTACCTATTCCAGATATTTCACATAAATCGAATCTTAAAATGTGTTAACTCGTGTCTGGCTTCTTTCACTTAGCATACTGTTCTTAGGGTTCATTGTAGTGTGTATCAGTCTTTCATTCCATTATGGCTGAGTAATATTCCATTGTATGTATGTACCACATTTTTTCCCCATTCATTCATTGATGGACGTGTGTGTTGTCTCTGCCTTTTGGCTGTTGTGAACAGTGCTGCTGTCAACACGCCTATATGTGTATTTGTTTAAGTACTTGTTTTTAATTCTTTTGTGTATATTCCTAGGAGTGGAATTGCTGGGCTCCACCGTAGTTCTGTGTTTAATTTTTCAAGGAACTGCTATACTTTTTTCCATAGCAGCTGAATCTTTACGTTTCCACCAGCTGTGTATAAGGGTTCCAGTTTCCCCACATCCTCAGCAACTCATTTTCCGTTGTTTGTTTGTTTGTGTTTATTTTAGCCATCCTACTGGGCATGTGGTGGTATCTCACTGTGGTTTTGATTTGCATTTCATTAATAACTAATGATGCTGAGGATCCTTTCCTGTGCTCATGGGCCATTTGTATATCTTTGAAGAAATGTCTATTCAAATTTTTTGCCTTTGTCCAATTCTTTACAATTGGACTTTTTGCCTTTTTATTATTGAATTTTAAGAATTCCTTATATAATATGGATACAGATCCCATATCAGATATATGATTTGCAAATATCTTCTATATTGCGGCTTGTCACTTTGCTTTCTTGATGGTGTCTTTTGAAGGACAAAAGTTTTTAATTTTGTTGAAATCTAATTTATCTTTTTTTTTTGTCACTTGGGCTTTTGGTGTAGTGAAATCTAGGATTTTTTTCCCCATGAAAATTAGTATTTAATTCTGAATTTATCAGTCCTCTTTTTTGATGATAAAGACTAGTAGAAACAGGAGAATAATCTAGATAAAATCTCATTGAAATACCCCAAAGTGTAGGTTGCAATGTTTCATAAAGTTTAGGATCCTTAAGCCACAGAGAAACACAACTCAGTAGAATTGGAGGAAGGTGATTATGAATCCTTTGTTTTCTTTTCATCCTAAAGGGACTTCTGATTTCTTGCCAAGACTAGGGGATGCAATGATGCTCATCTTCTGCCTGGCAAAGGGCAGACCTAATTCTTGGACCCTTGAAATGTCTGGCTTAGTCTTGTTTTGTTTTGTTTTTAGACCTCAAAAGATACATAGCCATCCTTTTATATCTGAATTTTAAGCCACTAAAATCAGGAGAGGGGAAATGTCAGAGTGTGTCTTTATTGACAAATGAATCTTCAAACTATACGGGGTAAAAATACAACCTTGATCTTTCTGCCAACTCGTGTCAGACTTCTCCTAGAATTAAAAAAATGTTCTCTTCCTTATAGTGGAGATTTTAGGTATTTGCTTATAAGTACTCGAATACATGTATATGTATGTACATGTATGTATATGTGAGAATATATAGATAAATAATTTTTTTTAAATTCTAGTTTACAGAAGGGGACAGGAAGGCCTGTGGCTTCCAACAAGGCTATCACCTGTGCAGAGCTCGTCTTGGATGTCTCACCAAAGACACAGAGAGTCATTCTAAAGAAGAAGGTAAGAGAGCTTAGAACTTGGGGATTTAGAATAAAAAATTTTTAGCGTTGGAGGGGTCACAGGTCCCCTAGTCCAGCCCCTCGTTTTGCAGCTGGGGAAATGGAAACAGGCTGCAGGACACTCAGGGTGGGAGCCCTGGTCCGTGTTCTTCCTACTGTCCCCTGACACCTGCTCTAGGAACTCCAGGCCCTTTCTCATCTTCGATGCCCTTTTCAGAGAACTTAATTTTTGAACTTATTTTTTTTTTTCAAATTTGTGATGTTATTTTCATTACTCTATTTTTCTATTAGAATACTCTAATCTACTTTTTCCTAAAGTTAATGGGAAAATGATCAAACTGACTATTTTTTCTCCCTTTTTTTGCCGACATTCTTTTCAAGTCAGTTTAGGGAAATGTTTATGCTAATAGACCGCAATAAAGAGAAAGACAGTAAAATTTGGCCAGAAATATTACAAATGATAAAAGGACTGGTAATAAATAGTTCACACTTCAAAAAAGAAAGATGTTTGAGAACACAGAGGTGCAGAAGTCACTTTAAGAGGAGGGAGATCACCAGCTGTAATTATTTGAAACACGTTTACCTGAGGGATGGGTTCCTGAATATTTTGCATATAGTGGAAATCACATAATACAAAAATCACCCTGACAGAGGAAGTCTGTTCACCACCTCAGTGGCCCTAATGCTGACGAGGATGCCTTTTTATCATCTAAAGTGGCATCGCGTGTGGTGGCACTATGTAGATTGTTTATGATTCATTTGGCTTTGAGGTTACACAACTCATCAAATTTTTAATTGAGGGTTCGGTTCAAATTATTTCAAATTTTGCATCAAATGAAACCTTAATACATGTCTTTCTAATTCAGCTTTATATTTTTTAACAGCTTCTTTGAGATATAATTTGTATACCATACAAGTTACCCATTTAAAAAATATAACGCAGTGGTTCGTAGAATATCCGCAGATAGGCGTAACCATCACCACATTCAGTTTTTGAACATTTTTATCTTGAACATTTTTATCAGCTCAAGAAGAAACGCCGCATCCCTTAGCCATCACCCGCTTCCTCCCAGCCCTCAGCAGTCACTGATCTACTTTCCGTCTCCATCGCCTTCCCTGTCCTGGGCTTTCATGTGAATGGTCTTTTAAGAGTGGCGTCTTTCACTTAGCCTGATGTTTTCAAAGTTCATCCATCTCTCACTCTGTCAGTACTTGCATGTGTATTTTTATATCATGCCGGTTCCAAGTCACATTCAGATTTCTTTAAAATGTTATTGCACTCTTATTTAAGGCTGTGCCAATTATTGTGAGATGCATTTTAGAAATAAGCTTTGAGAACGGTGGTGAGGAGGCAGAGTAATTGAAAGTAAGCAGGTTTTGAGATTTTTATTGAGAATTTTGAAAAAGAAAAATTTGAAAAGCAATACTCTGAAGATAAAAGAAGTAGCAGTTCTGACAGAGTCAAGCAAATTGAAAACAAGTAGAAGAGCCCTTGGAAGGGGTGATGTCAGGTGACTTTCCAAGGGTGATCACTTTGTGTGGATATCGGGGTGCATATCAGCAACTCAGTAGTGAGACAATTTATCAGATGCGATACCACCAGCTGTATTCAGCAAAACACGGATAATAAATACATGTGTAATTTTCAAGGGCCAAATACCTTGAAAGCAGACAAAATAGGTCTTTTAAAGAAGGTTTTATAATTTACACAACAGTTTCACAGTTATTTCATTTGATAAGGACGAAAACTGGTTTTAGTTTTTTTGCTTTTCATTTTGAAAGACTCAAAAATCGGCAGAAATTCTGTAGAAGTGATGCTATGATTTTGATTTATCCCGTCACTGGAGAGGTTTACTTCAGCTCTTGATTAAGGCAGTATCGCCCAGCCTTCACCACTGTGACTTGAAGTTTCTCTTTTTTTCTTGTATTTAGTAAATATTTCGTGCAGAGGTACTTTGGGACTATGGAAATATCCTGTTCCTCATCAGATTTTTTATTTACATATGTATTAGCTTGGACTGCCACACAAAAAAAATACTATAGGCTGGGTGACTTAAACAGTGGGAACTTGGTTCTCACGGTTCCTGAGGCTGGGAGGCCCAAGACGAGACTGCTGGCCACTTGGGATCCCTGGTGCGTAGACTTCTGCCTTCTCACTGTGTCCTCACATGGCAGCGGGAGGGGAGGTGCAGAAAGCAAGCCCTTTGGTGTCTTTTCTCATAAGGGCACTAAGTCCACTGGGAGAGCTCCACCCTCA
Source organism: Pteropus medius (assembly GCF_902729225.1). Lineage (NCBI taxonomy): Eukaryota > Metazoa > Chordata > Mammalia > Chiroptera > Pteropodidae > Pteropus > Pteropus medius. The sequence goes on along the minus strand of NW_024350927.1, from coordinate 4,233,806 downwards.
TGACCTCATCTAAAACCACTGTCACCCAAAGACCCCATTTCCTAACACCATCAAAACTGCTGGTCAGGTCTTCAACGTAAGAATGGCGGATAGGGGGCACGATTCAGTCCATGGCATTGTGTATGTCGCCACGGGTTTCTGTTTTATTCACCGAGTTATCTGTTACTGTCAGTATTTATTTTTATGCTTAATTCTCATATTTGGCCTTTCACCTTCTGTGTCTTTTTGACATATGCCCCTTATTCCTTGAGCACTTCCTTCCTTTCTGGCACAGCAAGTTATTCCACGCTCATCTTGTACTTTGCATGTACGCATCCACACAGCCCTGTGGACTTCTGCCTTCTGCAGTCTCATTGGAAGGTTTTAGGACTTCATCGTGGGGGAAAGTAGGGAAGGGAGCTGGAAAGAGGATGGCACTGCTCATGTTTTTAAATGGAAATTTGGGTAGTTTCCAACTATGATGAGTCTGTACATATGGGCGGGCAGTAGAGGAGTGCGTGTATGAAAACTTGATTTCACCTGGGCATCGGTGCTTTGATTCCCCATCTGGGACATCTGCAGGATAATCGCGATGCTTTTCATGTGGTTTTGGTGCTGCAGATAGATGTATTCTCTTACTGCGAACACAAAGCAAGCGTGTGGGGATTGCAGATGGAGAAGTGCGGCTCAGTTTCATCTCTCTTTGCAGACATAGGAGGCAGTAGCACACGGTAAAAAGAGCATCATATCTTTCTAGGCTTGAGTTCTGGCTTTGTCACTTAAAGATGTATCTGATAGTTCACATTCCTCGCTGAGCCTCATTTTCCTCCTCCCAGGTTTGTGAGAAGGATCCACTAAGATAATGAGCGTAAAGTGCTGTGTAAAGAGATGTAATCATGATAACATAGGAAACATTTATCAGGGCTAGACCCTGTGCCAGGCATGTGCAGGGTGCCTTGTCTCTATTGCACTTACCATAAGAACCCTAAGAGGTAGCTTATTTCCTGAAACAGAGACTCTGAGAGATGTAGTCAGCTTGTCCAGGGTCACTCAGCTAGCAAACGGTGCAGCTGGGTTTCAGATCCTGCCATTTGGCTCCACGTTTGACTCTGTGGAATGTGGTAGCAGAGATGTCTTTCCAGCGCAGGGGCAGCATGTGGAGGAGTTTGTGCTACCCAGAAGTGTCTGCTGCTCTGGAGGAGCGCCCTCCTGCTGAGAGTGGACGTGATCCTGACAGGTGCGGCTGGACTACATGTTCCCATGGAGGAGTTTTAAAGATGGTCAGGTGCTGCCAAAGGGGAAGCACGCGGACCGCGTTGGGAAGGCCACATGGCACAGTGGCTGTGTGGGTCGGCGCTGGAATCGGGCTGTGGAGATTCACATCTCTGTCCCCCCATCCCCCATCTACTAGTTATGTGTCCATGGGGGAGTTCTTTCATCTCATTAAGCCTCAACTTTCTCATTCGTAAGGATAATTAATAGTATATACCTCACTGGATTGTGTTGAAGGTTATATGGACTACCTACATGTAAGTCCCATGGATCAGTGGCTGGCACATAGTAAATTATCAATAAGTATTATCATATTATTGTTGTTACTGTTATTACTTGTATGTAGTGGATTATATAGACTTTCATGGATTGACCCGGAAGTCCAAGTGTTGTTTATAAAATATTCCTAAGTAGAAAATATTTAGAATTAACAGTAATCAACTTAGTATAACCTTGAATACAGTCAGCTTAATACTTGAATACAATCAATGTGTAAACCATCGACATGGGATACTTTCATCACAAACACAGAAGGGGAGAAGACGTGTGGTAAACTCTGGCTGTCAGCCAGTTCTGAGGATTACCAGTGATCACAAATTAAGACTATCATACACACTTTACATAGTTGGATCACTCTTTATGGTAAGGGCACCCAAGGGTCACCATCTGGAACAGCAGTTATCATAGCAATAAAGCTCATGGAAGTGAACAGGCTAAATAAACTTCAACTGATTAGTTTGTTCAGAATAAGAATAAATTTTTCAAATTTACATCACTTGCAATTTTTGGTTGTTTGGTTCAGGAGTTTAGTATGTTTCATCCTAAATCCAACTAGGGATTAACAACAATGAAAATTTGAATTAAGAATTTATGTGACATGGAAAAATGTCTTTTGGTACAATTTCTTCTTGGGAGCTTATTCAGCCCTATGCGAAGCTCTCGAAGCTGTTGTATGAGGCTGCAGCTGCACGTGATGGCTCTTTCTGTGTTTGCCACCAGGAACCAGGGAAGCGTTCTCAGCTGTGGAGGATGACTGGGACAGGCATGCTGGCCCATGAGGGTTCTTCCGTGCCTCACAACCCCAACAGGCCCCCAGCAGCCCGCTCCACCGAGGGGTCCGCCATCTTGGATATTGCTGGTCTTGCTGCTGTAACTGACAACAGGTAATTTTCTAGGCAACTTTGGGTTCAAGTTCATTGCTTTTAAATTCAGACTCAGAGGAAACCTAGACCAAAAAGCGAGAGTCTATAAACGAAGTAAGAATTTGTATTTTTATGTGTGTATTTTTGTCAGTGACAGAAACCTGTCGCATTCCCAAATATGAGCATTGGGCCTGTATTTATTTTTTTTAAGCTATTATGGAAATGCCCATGGAGATGTTAAAAAATTTAAACAATAAAAAGATATATTGTGAAAATCGAATGCTTCTTTCATCCAAACCGCCATCCACCATTGCTCCCCAGACGTGAACAATTTCTTTTTATAAATCATTTTAAGAATTCCATTAAATCTTTTGAAAGCAGAAATAAATTTTTTAGAGAATAATCAAATGTGTTCTTATGGTTAACTCCTTGGGTTCAAATCAGCTCTTTAACTTTGAATAAATTATTTTATTTGCCTGTGCCTTAGTTTCTCTATGAAATCAGTGTATTTGTTTCAGGTAATACCTTATTTACTTCCAGAATGATTTCAGATGTCTAACAAGTTACAATCCAATATGAAGCTAATGTGTTTGGAAATAAAGCAGCAAAGACTGTTGAAAGTATTTAAAAATATGTTTAGCAGACAACCATTCTCATACTATATGACAGCTAGTCACTGAGAATGCAAGAACCTATATTATTTTATATATAATGACCATTATATATAAATATGTACATATAATGAATCCTTAAAGTGTTACTATTACTTTGTGCCCCTCTTTTTGTTGGCTTTCCACTTTGTTTTATCCCCCTTTCCTCATTAAGAGATATCTAACTTCCGCAGGAGTCATGCTAACTGTCCATTAGATTTTAAGAGTAGAGAACACTGGAAAGAAGAAGAGCGAAGCCATGACCTTGGTGTGCTCTTTGGGCCTGAAGTATGTGACTCAGAGGACTCACTGCGTTTTCTCTTATCCCAGGTATGAGCCGCTGATGCTAAGAAAGCCTGATCGCAGGCGAAGCACGACCCAGACGTGGAGCTTCCGAGAAGGGAAACTGACCTGCGGGCTACGGGGGCTGGTTGTCCAGGTGGGTGGGCTTTGACATCCACAGTAGCAGCTAGCAATGGTTGAGCCTTCTTTGAAACAAAGCGTTAATTAGGATATACGGGATAAGTTGTTAAATGGGAAAAACGAAGTACGGAGTAAATGTGTATTATCTCGTTTTAATCAGGAAAGTCAAGAGACTTTTGTCGTGCACCTCCGTGTATTTACAGGGAAAGGTTTCTGAAGAGATGTAAGAACTGTGTTAGGGATGGTGGGTTGCCTCTGAGGAGTGGGATTTTTGTTTTTATTGGCTTATTTGGATTTTTTTTCTTTGACATAAATAACACATAATTTTAAGAAGGAAAGAGAAATGTCAGCTAAAAAAGGCCACCACTAAGTGAGATGGATTAATTCGAGGCCCATGCAGTTACTATAACAGCTGCACCAGTCTTTTGTCAGGTGTCCTCTGAGACGGTGACTAATCACTGTGCGGTCCACATGCTCCCGATTCTGTTTGGCGTTCTGAGTGGTGCCAAATAAGCATTTAGTTGTCACAGCAGACGTCACGATGGAGATTGCTTGTGGTCAGTCTCCTCTGGCCTCTGTTCAGCCAGTCTACCCATGATAGACTCTCAAGTACTATAGAAGCAAATATGTTTCTGGAAAATTACCAGGAGTTGGATGTTCTGCCCTTCTGGCTTCAGGCCAGGAATGAGACCGTGGGTCTGAGGGTGAGTGGGTAGGAAGGTGTTCCAGAGGTTTGGGCTACAGCCAAACACACGTGTGACTGTGTGTGTAGTTCCGCCTCAGTGGGGTTCTACCCCAAAAGTCAACACTAGAACATCAGGCCCTGGCTAGAGAGCTCTGAGTATGTCTGTCCCTCCGGGTGACACTAGGCTGTCCTTCCATAATGGGAGGTTGTCATCTGGGGTTGTGAGCAAAACTGTCAGGAGGCTCCGACTGCTATTTGGTGAGATTTATTTTCTTTATCTCTATTGCCCTGAGCTTTTTTTCATCAAAGACAAGCTGCTTACTTATATGAAGCACACATCTGGAATGGATTTGTGATTTTCAATTAGCAGTACAATTCAGACTTCTAGAGGCAAAAGAGGGCTTGTTATAATTGTTGGGCTCCCAGTCTGACCCTGTCTTTACTTCTGGTTTGCTTCTAAAGCCCATGTAATTCTGATTCTCTTAGAACATTACTCCCCCCACCCCGCTTCCCACCCCTCAAAAATCCCTTTTGGTGTTTGTTGTTTCTCGAGTCTATTTTATCATTTCTTTGGTTGTGAATAACCCTATAATAACAGCATTCAGTAAAGCTGAATGTGTTTTGGTTAGGGAAATAAGCTTGTTTCAATCATATTATGCTGAATAAAGTAATTGAGGGCATTTTGACATTTAAAGTTGTGTATGCACTTTCTTTCTAAACTTACAACAGTCATAAAAGCTTTCTCCATGTTGAAATCTGTCCTACAAACCCAGTTCAAAGTATCCTGTTCATTACTCAGTATTTAAAAATTACCACAGGGGATCCAGACACTAGCCATTGTCTTCTCTGGCCCTGTACTTGCCCTCCCGCAGGCCTCATCCTGTAGACTTCCATTGTACTTGGAGCATGCAGCAGGGAGGTACTCTTGTGCAAAGGCCCGAGTAACTGGGCATCGGACGACATTCCAAGCTCCCTATTTTGTTTTAGAAGAGGCACCATCTTTTGAATGTTTAGGTTGATCATTTAGCAGTAGGCTGTTTGGGGAGGTTTTCAACTCTAAAATATACTACTTATTGGAAAACTGATGATAGTGATAATGGTTTTATTTTCAGAATGCTTCAGATTTTTCAGCAAACCCTAATGAGAATGCTCAAGATAAACAGGGCTTTTGGAAATTTTTTTTAAAGCTGATGGCTAAAAGTTATTATTAAACCGGGATACTCTATTCATAGAATTACCTTGTTCAGAATTTCTTAAATTCATGTAGCCTAACTTTCCATCTTGCCCAATTAATTCTACTGTTTTTCCTCATCTGTAAAGCTGAAAAAATAGTAAATGCTTTGCCATACATTGCCTATGACCTTTCAAAAGAGAATTTAAATTTAGTAACTTGTTTCAAATGACATGTTAAATTATCAGAGTCAATGCCTTTACTTTTGCCTTTTCTAATAGATCTCTGCTCCCTCTTTTAGGCCAAAGGAGGGCTTTCTGGTTTGTTCGATGGGGCTGAAGTTGTTCTTGGTCCTGACACTTCCATGGAGCTCTTGGGGCCAGTTCTACCTGAACAGCAGTTTATTAACCAAAAAATGAGGCCTGGCTCTGGCATGTTATCCATCAGAGTCATCCCAGACGGACCAACTAGAGCACTCCAGGTGATAATTTATCTTAAGAGCTGACATGAATGAATCTCAGTGTGCTTTTTTCCCTCCCTAATGATTAGTCAGTCATTCAACAAATATTTATTGAATTATTTATGCTGGATATGAAGATACAGTGTCCTCATTTATAAAACGGGGATAAGACCCACGTCACAAAGTTGTTAGAAGAATTAAAGTATAAGTAAATGTAAGATGATGTAAAATATAAAATATAAAAATTAAAGAATGCCAAGAACAGCACATATTAATATTATCAATCATTACAGTATACTTACATATTATATATTTAAATGATTGACCGATTAATAACATTAACAACAAGAAGATGCGAGGTCCCTCATCAGAAAAGTCAAACGTTGTGTTACAAAAGTAGGATCGGAGGGTGTATGGAAAGGATTTTTAGTCCCAGATTTGGAGGCTGGAGGGGCTTCCTAAGAGAAGTCATGTTTAAGCTGCGATCTAAAGGTTAGCTGAGAGGACTAGCCAAATCAGGAAGGAGAGGAGTAGGGCTGGGCCCTAACGATGAGAGTGTTCATTCAACAGCTATTTCTTGAGCACATATTAGAGCCAGGCATGGTTCTAGGTACTGAGCACACGCTGGTGAGTGGACAGACAGAATATCCTGCCATCTTGGAGCTCACATTCTAGTAGGTAGACAAACAATAAGCAATAAACACAAATAAGTTATATAGTATTTGGGAAGTTGGAAGGCCTGGAGATAAAAGAGGGCGACCCAACTGGCACATGGAGTATGCTAAGAAATAAGGCTGAGGATAGAAGCAGGGGCTAGATCATTAAAAGCCTGGGTTTTTTTCTGTGTCAACAAGGAATCAGAGAATGACATGAAATCATTTTAGATCACTCACTCTGGCTCCAGTCTGGAGAACTGGAGTAGAGTGAAACTGGAGATAAAGACCAGTTAGGAGACCCTTGCAGTAGTCTAGGTGAGAGCTTGGATGACCCGAACTAGAATAAATAATGGGGTGGAGTTAGGAGATTGGAGAGAAATGATTGAAATGAATAGGAATGAACGCTTATTAAGGAGTAGAGTCAGTCAGATTTGGTAATGGAGTGAAGGTGAGAATGAGAGAGAGGAAGGAGGCAGGAATGGCCTCCAACGTCCTCCTTTGGGCAACTAGGAGCAGCACGGTAGTCCATATCGCTAACTAATGAACACAAGGTAGACTTCCGCGTCCGGGGAGAGTGGGGGTTACATTTTGGGCTTATTACGCGTGTGATGGCTACATGAACATGTCAGAAGTCAGTATAAATATGAGTGTAAAGCTCAGAGGAAAGATCGGCACTGGAGATATGGACTTACCAGGTCCGTATCTTAATTCTTAGAGAGCTAAGGAAAAAGAAGTTGGTGTGTAACAGCGACCGCTCCAAGAGAGGGCATCATAATCCATAATACCTTTAAAAAAAAAAAACACCCCTCTTTAAGGCAAAATTGAAGGCAAGATCTTGAGTTTTGCCTGTTTTGACTTGAGCTGTAATTCTAGGTCACCTGTAGATAGACACCTAATCGCACTAGAAGAGGCTTTCCAGGTCTACAGTGTGTTGTCTGCCATGTAGACTTAAAACCAAGTTTGCTTCACAATTCCGTAAATCTTACCTTAGTGGTGCTTTGGAAACATTTAACTTCTGTCGGGTTATTGAGCGTATAGTGAGTTTTGACTGACACAGTTGATACGGTACAGGTTTCGCTGTGGAAGTATGAGCCTTCTTAATGCAGTGTTTGATTTGACCTCAGATCACAGATTTCTCCCAACGGAAAAGTGACCGTTCATCATACGAATTGGATGAGCTTCCTGTTACTGAACAAGAGCTGCAGAAACTGAAGAATCCAGATAGAGAGCAGGAACTGGAAGTAAGTTTTAAATATCGCAAGTCTATTTCTTTATCATAAATTTGGTTAGAATTTTGCTCTGCAGTTTTCTCAGTTTAGATCTCTTTTCTTTCTGCTCTCAACGAATTCTAAATATGGATGTTGCTTCATGATGTTTAATATTATCACAGCATGAATGTGTGAATATGTTAGCTAAGCGACAGGCTACCGTTGAATCAGAACGTAGCAGATGCTGCTAAAATAAGATGGCAGTAAAGAAAGCTAAACTCTCTGACTTTAACTGGACCGAAGGTAGAGAATAATCAAAATAGATTTTTGGGGGGCCCCAGTTGCCTGTGACATCTTCCTTCCCCTCTGCCTGTTTGGGATTTGGGAAGAAAGTGTAAAGTTTAAAAAAGAACATGAGATGAACACGAAAAAGCACACTTATTTCATATTTATTCAGTGATTTTTTAAAAATCAAAGACCTATCTGTAAAGCAGTGTGTTGGATATTATGGTAGTTCAGTGAATAACTTATTATGAGCTTGCACCCCAAATAGAGAAAAAGATTCCCAAACTATTATTTTCCTGTAGTGAAATACAGAATATCATCAGTGCCCCGACTGAGGTATTACCATGTCAGACTGGGGTTCCGGTCGGGGTGGGGAGATGACAGAATTTGAGCCATTAGGGTGAATAATATGACTCTCCTCAGAGGGTTTCATCTGCTCAGAGGTACAGTAGAGGTAATTAAAGCCATTTATTTCCTTGTATTCTCTTGGCCACCTTGAGCTCTGTTTTAAATGTCAAGTGTGTCATATTTTGGTTTCCTTTCAGGTGCTTGTGAAGTTGGAAGGTGGAATTGGGTTGTCCTTAATTAATAAAGTTCCAGAGGAACTGGTCTTTGCAAGTCTTACAGGAATCAACGTGCACTATACACAGCTGGCAACCAGTCACATGCTCGAACTCAGCATACAGGATGTGCAGGTAAGGGGCGGGGGTTCAGAACTTGTCAATCTTGTGTTCTTGCTGAACACCCAGCCAGATCCAGTGTTTGACGTTCTAAACACTTCAGTGCTTTGGCAGAAAGCTAGAGATGTGGAAGATATAAAAAACTCAAATCAAACTTCTAAAGATTAAAATGAAATGAAAAAATACACTGGATTTAATGAATAGCACATGACCATTGCAGAAAACAAAAGTTTAGAGAACTTGGAGACATGACAGTAGAAATGTCCGAATTGAAATACGTAGAAAAACAGTCATACCTCATTTTATTGTGCTTCGCTTTATTACGCGTCACAAGTATTGCATTTTTACAAATCGAAGGTTCGTGGTAACCTTGCATTGAGCATATCTGTCGGCACCATTTTTCCAACAGCATTTGCTCACTCCATGTCTCTGTATCACATTTTGCTAATTCTCACAAGATTTTAAACTTTTTTGTTATTGTTACATTTGTTATGATGATCTGTGATCAGCGGTCTTTGATGTTACTGTTGTAATTGTTTTGGGGTGCCACGAACCACTCTCGTATAAGAATGCATGCTTAATTGATAAGTGTCGTATTCTGACCGCTCAACCGAATGGCCATTTCCGTGTCTCTCTCCCTCTTCCCTGAGACAGAACAATACTGAAATTAGGTCAAGTAATAACCCTATAATGGCTTCTAAGTGTGCAAGTGAAAGGAAGAGTCACATGTCTCTCACTTTAAATCAAAAGCTAGACATAATTAAGCCTGGTGAGGAAGGCGTGCCACAAGCTGAGATGAGTGAAAACTAGGCCTCTTGCACCAAACGGCCAAGTTGTGAATGCAAAGAGAACATTCCCGAAGGAAATTAAAAGAGCTACAAATGATAAGAAAACAAAACAGCCTTAATGCTCGACATGGAGAAAGTTTTAATGATCGGGATGGAATATCAAACCAGCCACAACATTCCCTTAAGCCAAAGCCTAATCAAGAGCAAGGCCCTAACTCTCTGGCAGAGGTTGAGGAAAGAAACCATCTCCGTAACATAGACATAGAAGATGCAGCAAGTTGTCCAGAAGATCTAGCTAAGATAGTTAATCAAGGTGGCTACACTAAACAACAGGCTTTCAGTGTAAACAAAACAACTTAATATTGGAAGAAAATGCCATCTAGAGCTTTCATAGCTAGAGAGAAGAAGTCAGTGTCTGCCTTCAAAGCTTCAAAAGATAGGTTGACTCTTTCGTTAGGGGCTAATGCTCATTTACCATTCTGAAAATCCAGGGCCCTTAAGAATTATGCTCAGTCTACTCTGCCTGTGCTCTGTAAATGGAACAACAAAGCCTAGATGACAGCATGGTTTACAGCATGGTTTGCTGAATATTTTAAGCCCGTTGTTGAGATCTACTACTCAGAAGAAAAGATTCCTTTTAAAAATATTTTTGCTCATTGACAGTGCACCCAGCCACCCAAGAGCTCTGATGGAGACATACGATGAGATGAATGTTTTCACACCTGTGAATGAACACAACACCTGTTCTGCAGCCCATGCCCATGCATCAAGGAGTCGTTTTGACTTTCAAGTCTTACTGTTTAAGAAATACATTTTGTAAAGCTATAGCTGCCATAGATAGTGATTCCCTCTGATGGATCTGGGCAAAGTACATTGAAAATCGTCTGGAAAGGATTCACCATTCTAGATGCCATAAAGCAGTGGTCCCCAACCTTTTTGGTACCAGGGACCAGTGCTCCTATGAGAATCTAATGCCCGATAATCTGAGATGGAGCCGAGGCGGTGATGCTGGCACTGGGGAGCGGCTACAAATACAACCGAAGGTTTGTTTGCTGGCCTGCTGCTCACCTGCTGTGTGGCCTGGTTCTCAACAGGCCATGGACTGGTACTGGTCCATGGCCCAGGGGTTGGGGACCCCTGCCATAAAGAATATTCATGATTCATGGAAAGAGGTCAAAATGGCAACATTAACAAGAGTTTGGAAGAAGTTGATTCCAACCCTCATGTATGACTTCAAGGGGTACAAGACTTCATTCAATGGAGGAAGTTAACTGCAGATGTAGTGGAAATAGCAAGAGAACTAGAATTAGAAATGAAGCCTGAAAATGTGTTCAAATTGCTGCACTCGTACGATAAAACTAGAACGAATAAGGAGTTGCTTCTTATGGATGAGCAAAGTGGGTTCTTGAGATAGACACTACTCCTGATGAAGATGCTGTGAAGATTGTTGAAATGACAACAAAAGATTTAGAATATTACATATACTCAGTTGATACAGCAACTGCAAGTTTTGAGAGAATTGACCCCAATTTTGAAAGGAGTTCTGTAGGTAAAATTCTATCATACAGCATCGTGTGCTACAGAGACTGTAGAGTCCATTGATGAGGCAGACTGTTGTTGTCCTCTTTTAAGACATTGGCCACAGCCACCCAGCCTTCAGCAACCACTACCCTGACCAATCAGCAGCCGTCAACATCGAGGCAAGACCCTCCACCAAGCAAATCGCTAAACGCTCAGATGATGGTTAGTGTTTTTTAGCAATGTACATACCTTCTTTCATTAAGGTATGTACATTGTTGTTTTAGATCTAAGCTCATTCACACTTATGTGCACTGAGAAACCAAAAAATTCATGTGACTCACTTTATTACGACATTTGCTTTATCACAGTTGGTCTGGAACCATATGTACAGTGTCTGAGGTATACCTGTAATCCCCCCCTGAAAGAAAACAGTATCTGTTACCTTTGGGACAACTTCGAGCAACCTAATATATGGATAATTAGAGTTCCCAAAGGACAAGAGAAAGAAGGGGACAGAAAAATTATTTGAAGAAATTTGGCCATAAATTTTCCAAACTTAATGAAAACTATAAACTCAAAATAGCAACTCAAACTCAAACCTAAACACACACACACACTGCATGAAGGAAAACCAAGGTATATCTTAATCAGAGTACTCAAAACTAGTGAGACAGTTAATTAAGAGGATATTTCTATCCTGAATGTTTCTATAGAGCTTCCAAATATATGAAACAAAAACTGATAGAACCAAAAGAAGAAATAGACAAATACACAATTATAATAGAAGATTTCATTACCACTCTCTGAATAATCGATAGAACAAAGAAGCAGAAAGTCATCAAAGATGTACTAGATTTGAACAGCACTACCAGCGAACTAGACCTAATTGATATTTATACAGCACTCCACCTAGCAACAGCAGAAAACAGATTCTTCTCAAGTGCACATGAAACATGTCCAAAATATGTTTTTGGACCACATTGGGACCATAAAGCAGTTCTCAACAAATTTAAAAGGGTTCAAGTCACAGAGAATAGGCTCTTTGATCCCAATGGAATTAAAGTAGATATAAGGGGAAACGGTTAGGAAAATCCCCCAAATATTTGGAAACGAAATAATATACTTCTGAATAACCTGTAGATCAAAGAAGAAATCAAAGCAGAAAGCAGAAAACATTGTGAACTGAATGAAAGTGAAAACAACATATCAAAATTTGTGGGATGCTGCTAAAGCTGCTTAAACAACAACAAAATAAGCATAAGAAAGGAAATAATAAAGATCTCAATGGAAATCAGTAGAATAGAAACCAGCAGCTATTGTAGAAAAAAATCAAAAGTGATTCTTTGAGAGGATCAATCTGATCAGGAGAAAAAAGAGAAAGCACCAATTATCAATATCAAGAAAGGAAGAGGTGCCAGACAAGTCAGAAAATTGACAGTTCTCTAGTAGAGTGGAACTTTTGGGGGGAGCTGCAGACTCCTCCCGCCAGGCTGTTGTGTTCTTGATTGCAGAGCTGTTGGTGTTTGAGGTCACTGTGGACCAAAGAAGGGTGAATGAGAATGACAAGTGAAAATGCCACAGAGCTCACTGTTCTTCCTGAGCCTTAACTAATTTTCTCTGACAAACGATTTCGAGATTGTTACAAACCTTTGACGAACTTTTAGAGTTCTGAAAAAGTTCATTTTGATGCTTTTTGCCAGAGTTCTGTTGTCATGCTGTCAAAACAACTCCTCTCTCTTAACATCATTCCTGGGATCCTTCTCCTTGCCAGCTTCCACCGAGATCGAAATGCTATTATTCTCGCCGGTCTTCAGTGAGAATATATTTTTCCAACTGCTGTTGAGATAGAGTCAGGTGGCGAGGGTACGTTCTGAGCGGCCTCCGTATTATGAGACCCCACTCAGAGGTCAGAGTGAGAACTGAGCCACTGGTCTGTTTTTGTTTTGTTCCCTGCCTTTTCACGTCCTAGGTGGACAATCAGCTCATCGGTACCACGCAGCCTTTCATGCTCTATGTGACTCCCCTGAGCAATGAGAATGAGGCCATTGAGACAGGCCCTGCCGTGCAGGTGAACGCAGTGGAGCTCCCCAGTAAGAGTGCACTGACCAACATCTACAAGGTGGGCGTGGACTGGGCGCGGTTCGTGTGTCCCCTCACAGCCGAGCGTCATGGCTGCAGTGCAGGGGGCGGGTGCAGATGGTCCTTGGGGGCTGAGTCACACGTGACTTAACACATGGTGCAGAGGAATTGACAGGCACTCCTCTTAGCACCCGACATTCTCAATTGTGTGTCCGGTGACCTTGCAGGTGGTAGTACTGAATCCACAGGGGCCGCAGTCAGTATTCCGCAGAGCGAATTCTCTGTAGGAAAGCGTAGCATCTTCTAGATTGATCAGGACCAGGCATTTTAATGACCTAACGCAGATAGGTCATTAAAATCGAGTCACCCAGAGACTATTGGAAAAGGGGTGGTCGGGACATCCCTTATATAAAATACCACACCATTTACTAAGATAGACAGTCCAAAGTGATAAACTTTCTTTCTTGGAGAACTCTCCATGTACAAGGAGCTGTTACAGCAGCAAATTCTAGAAAGGTAGGAGCTAAGGGATTGCTTCTCGTATTTCTGGTCCTTTATCACCGGTGTCGATGAGGTCAAGCCTGCACGTGGCCCTCAACTCCACAAGCCCAGTCGTGCTGCTCCTTAAACTAGCCGCCACCATGTGAGTTCAGTCTGCAAAGTTCACCACCGCAGGGCGTCTGAACGTGTCATCCTGACTAACATGACACAGGCACCCTGGGAACCAAACACTACGGTGGGGAATTGTCTACTAAACATCTAAACGTTTTGGCTAATGGTAACAATGTAGATAGAGAGGTGAGCCACAAATAATTTGGCTATCTGACTATAACATCGCATGAGTAAAGAAACCGTGTCCCGTCACTGAGGCCTTCTCAATGGCGCAGCAACATTTAATGAAAGTTTTTTCTGGTGTTCACCCATCACAATTTCTTTATCAGCGTTTCTTTATCTCTAGCATCTGATGATCACAGCTCAGAGATTCACGGTGCAAATTGAGGAGAAACTGCTCCTCAAGCTGCTAAGTTTCTTTGGCTACGATCAAGCGGAATCAGGTAATGTTGAACGTTCTAGGTTTGTCTCCGGGAATTGGCCCGAGGATGGCATTTTCTAGTCTGCTTGTGAAAATAGGTATTTTGGGGTACCTGACTAGCCCCCTTTCCACTTCATAGCCCGAGCTAGGAAGCTAAGGTTTGTGTTTCAGTTGTTCTCTTTCAAAGTACTGCTTGTTGACAGATTGAGGTCTATCCGTACATGAAGGAAGCCGCCCGGAGGTGCCCCAGAATGCCAGTACGCTGTTCCTCTGTGTTTTGTATTTTTTGATTCACCTGCTTTAGGATAACGGAAACGTTGCTTGTTATTCAGCAAACCACCTTGTTTCCTAACCTGTGTTTATTAAACAGACTCAGGGCCAAGAATCAGAACTCCCTTTGGCGGTTCTCTTTGGTTTAGTTGAGGAAAAAAATGGGCTGGCTTTAACTCCTTACCTTTTGACATTCATACCCTTATGCCTTTCAGGTTTTTAGTTCCTTTACTTCGGGGAGGGGAGTAAGAAGGACTGCCGAAAGCCTTTTCTGGCAGTGCTACAGAAATAACAGGCATTGTCTCTTTTTAGATCCCTCACTGTGGCCTGTGCAAGACTGTATCTAGAGCCTAGAATGAATTGAAGTCAGTAACACTTAGTCTTTTGAAGACTAAAGTAGATATTAAGCCTGAAGAAATGAGAAGATCGAGATTTTTATGTTTATTGCCCATGTTGGCTAGAGAAAAAAAAAATCACCCGGATGTGCATACATGTGTACATACATACACACAATGCACGAGAAATAGTTTAGCCCTTTTTTATCCGAGACTTAAAATTTTTAGTTTTAAGTGTATTTGGGACCAAGAGCAAGATGCTGTCTGTTAAATGCTGTGTTTTCCACTTCGGGTCGGAATGCCAGTTTATTTTCATGTAGACAGCCACTGGAGAGCCTGCCTGCCAGGTAGCCTTTCTCTTTCGGTATCTTCCTGAGAATTTACTTCAGATTTGATTGGATATGCTTTTCTTGTAAGTTTCTCTAGATAAATTTCTCCCCAGCATTGTATAGTGAGTGAATTAGCCTTCTGTAAAATCCTCGCCTGCCTTTCATTAGACTGTATCTTCTGCCTTCTTTAGCTGTTTCTGTTTCCTGAATACAGATAAACAGGTTTCTATAACAATATCTTTTTTTTTTTTTTAACCTATTTCCTTTTTTCTCTAAATGGAGCTACAATAGCTTATGGTATAAATTTGTTCGATAAGTAGATATGTACAGTCCTTTTGGTTTTATTTCTAAGGCACATGAAGCCACGTGAAAATAAGCTGCCCAAACGGGTGGGGTACAGTATCAAGTCAGAGAGCACACTGCTGTGTTTTAGCCCATGTTAATCCTTTTTACTTCACGAGAGAATAAGTAAAATACATGCCTCAATGGTGCTGTTTAGAGGACGGCCACCCTTTGGGGAGAGAGGGTGCTTCTTGTCATAAAGTCGGTTCTTTACAGCCTGCAGTCTGTTTCTTTTTAAGGCATTATGTTTTGTTCACATTCATTATTTATTGGTCATGTTGTTCATTATGATTCAGATAAACTCCACTCCAAGTACTTATTTGAATATCATCTTATGAAATAAATTCAGAAAATCTAGGTCATTTATAATAATAATAGCAACAACAACAACACAGTTTCTGGAAAACTCATTGCCAGCAGACACGCCCATGACCTCTGGCTTTCCCACCTGGGTTATTTTTTCCAAAGTTGATATCTGCCAGATGATATAGAGCCACAAATCAAAAGATTAAGCTGTTGTGCTTTTTTCATAAACAACATGAAACAGATCTGCTTTTAAAAGGAAATGGCATCATCAGGATACTGTAGATATTACTGAACCCTGAAAACCTAAATTAGAGAGATAGATGTTTACCTTTTTAATGAATTTTTAAAACTGTGAATCAAATATTTAAATCATGACACTTCAGGAGATTCAATTTTTTATTAAACAATTCTACCTTTGTACCAGAGGTGGAAAAATATGACGAAAACCTCCACGAAAAAACAGTTGAGCAAGGCGGAACACCAATTCGATACTACTTTGAAAATCTTAAAATCAGCATTCCCCAGATCAAGCTGAGTGTGTTCACCTCCAACAAGCTACCTCTGGATCTTAAGGTGAGTTGATGTCTGGACAAGTTTTTAAAAATGACTTTTCCTTAGATAAGGATGAGTGTGTTTATTATTTGCTTTCTCTGTCCGATGTCATTTATAGCAGATATTTTTACAGGTTTCATTTTTTAGAGGCTCTATTGACTCATTATATATAGAAGCATGTGTCTTTTTTTTTTTAGTGTTTAAGTATGACTTTGCTAAAGATTAAGGAGTAACAAAAGAGCAAACACAGAATTACATCAGGACCCGTCCCCTCTCCTTAGCTCTTGGCTCATCTCAGTGAGGTGAACGCCTCCTTCCTGGGGCTCCTCCCAGACTCAGGAGGGAAGCTACAAACCAAGGCAGTGTCTCCCTTCTGTGCCCAGGATCTGCCTGTCCTCCCAGTCTCTCAGGGTCCGCCTCATCTTGAATGGCCGACATTAGAAATGTCTGCCACCTTCAGGGAGGACTCAGCCACATACCCACTACGCACAAAGATGCGGCCTCGCCTACCCCATGCGTGCCCGACAGATCCAGTCTGAGTACCATCTTCATTTTCTGCGATAAAATCTATTTTAAATAAAGGGTGGGGCTGAGATTCGAATCCAAGCCTGTCGGTCTCTAAAGTCTCCCTCTCTGTTTTTCTTCTATACCGTGCGGCCCCACTAGAACATGAGGAGTCAGAGAATTTTAGGGGCACAGCAGCCCTCAGGTGGTCCCCTTGCGCACTGAACAAGGATGCTGGAGTTGGAAGTGTTGTGTCTCTCGAGCCCGTGTGGGTAGTGATAGCAGGAGGAGAAGTCAGGTGATCGCTGGAGTCTTTCCTTAGGTCGAGTGTCAATCCACCTCCATCAGGTGTACCCACTGCTTCTGGCCTTTTCTTCTGTTGCACTTGATGATGATCATCAAGGCACCCACTCTCCTAACCTCCAGCCTAAGGCTTTTCCACCACCCACTTCTGCTTCCTTTAAGATGCTCTAGGATGGTCTCTCTCTTTGAATAGGATTAGCTAGAGAATGAACAAATAAACAATAAACCTGGAATCATACATTCAGATGCCTGCAGGGGCTGTGCCAGCAATGTGAGTAGGGAAAGCAGGCCGTGGGGACCGTGGCCACGGGGTATGCCCGCTTCACCTGCGGGGGCGCAGCGCAGCTCAGCGCCAGCCGGTCAGGGTCATGGGGGAATGCGAACCCAGGGTTGCCAGAGCTTCAGATTTTTTAAGTGAAGTCGGAAATCTGGATTTTTATGTGGAATCTCCTGGTTTTTAAACATTGGCAACGAATTTGAGTTTTTTGTGTTTTTTTTTAAACCTTGCGGGCCTAACAAAACACATGTGTGGGCCTCATGTGGTCCACAGTTTGCCAGCTCACCACTTCTGAAATAGACTTACAGGTAACGAGACAGTAGTCTGGTCAACTTCAGATTGTGTTTGGATAAGGACGGGGCAAGGGTGGCCGGTTCGCTGAGGCGGCCGCGGGCCGAGCGGCGGGCCGCTGGCCACACCAGGGGGGCGTCGACTGCCCCCGCGGCCATCCTGAGAACAGTGCAGGGTACCCTTCCTCACGGGCTATCCTGTCTGCTCAATTTGCTTTAATTTCATGTTTCCCAGGAGACCGAAGATATTTATAATTAGCATGGGAGTCGGGGGGAAAACCATGGGAAAACCACTATCTTGCTAATATCCACAAGTATCCACTTGACTTACGTGACCCTTTGGGACGGGTTGTTTGATAAAATATATATTCCCCCAGAACACTTGGCACTCGCCCAGCAAACCAGTGTGAGGCATTTCCTGCGAGTTAAGGACTTCTTGTTTTTTAAATCATCTCTCTAACACAGACACCTAAATATTCCTTTCAAATTGCTCCTAGCAGAAAACTCACCCCGGACTGACACAGGCAGAGTCATTTTCTCCAGCTGAGGCAGCTCCAGGGCCCCGCACACGGTTGGCGCTGGCGTGCACGCTCTGCATGTGACAGACCCAGAGTCATTTAAGGCGAATGTTTCATTTGGCACTATGTTTAAGGAACATTTTCAAGATATTTTCAACCGATTGTTAAGCAAGTTCAGTGGAGCAGTGCCCTGACCGGGGCACGCTAATACTTCAGGCAGGGTGCTGGGAACCTCAGAGTTGGGACCTCAGAGTTACATTCTCAGCTTGTGGAAGTCACCGTTTTACTGTGCCGTGAGTTCTCTAAGTGGAGTCTGGGACTCATAAAATAATGTCACTTATTCAAAGAGTTTTCTAACAGCGTAGTATCCCGTCATTAGTCGCTCTTAGGAGGAGCAGTATGCTCTTTGAGATGAAGACACAATGGCCGAACGTCTGTGCTTAGGCAGTGGCGTCCCCATCCCGGAACAGGAATCACAGGAGTCTGACTAAGGGTAGCCGTGTCTGTGGTACCGAAGGAATAATTGTCTTGATTCCCTTGACTCCACGCCAGAAGCGAGGCTGTCAGAAGCCTCAGGGTTTCCACTGGGGATACGTTATTGCCCGGTTCAGTGACTGTTCCGAAGGGCTCGGAGCAGTTTCGCATCTGCTATCTCAGCCGGGTTCCTTACCCTGCGATGGAAGACGGGGAGATAGTAATAGTTCCATTTCGCAAATGCAGAGTCGAAAGCAGGGCATTCCTCCCCTCCCCCCATTCTCGCCATTCTCCTCCCGGCTTTGTGTCTTAGGAGAGTAGAAGAACATCAGCGAAATGCCAGGGAGCCAGGGAGCCAGCTCCTGTGTTCTTCTGGTTTTTTTTAAAGATCAAAAGAGGCCAGGGGCCTTGAAAAGGTTTCACAAGGTGGCCTACAGCAGTCCTTTTCCCATTTAGAGCATTGGGGTATCACAAAAGAAGGGCTTTAATTGAGCAATCTAGTTTGGAAGAAAACCCACATTTTAATGGTCGGAGAGCAAGAGGGTGGGGGAGGGGGAATTTCAAACAAAGACGCTATTTAAAAAGCCTAAAACTGTCTTCTCAAAGGCTTGAAATAATTTGTTGGGAAACTTCAGACCCTTTACTTTTTTCCTCCCCTTCCTAAATAAAAACCAGATTTGTTCAAGGAAAAAAGATCCAGTATTGTTAATTGTATTTCAGAAAGTGCCAGAGAGGGAAATATCCCTGAGGTTTTAAACACCGTCCCAAGAGGAAAATGGGCAAGTACCCTGCTCCACATAAACAGTCTCTGTGTACCATAAATAAACCTTTAAAGAATGAATTCCAGACAGTTTTGTTTAGCGCAGGATAAGCTAAGAAAAGACAGGACGTGGCCCGGGGACTGGCTTGTGATCTGAGACCTGATGGCATATGGACAGGTATTTCTCCTTTCAACTCTATAAAGTTTCTGGAAGACTTCAGCAGTTTTTGTCTGGAGGAGGTGAAAGTAGACAGTTCCCTACTTTTATTGGGAACTTAGGAGCACAGATTATTTTCCGCAGAATCCATTTTATAACAGGAAACTGCTACTTGAGCATATAAGCATCAACTTCGTATACTACTGTATTTGATTATCTTTCCGTTACTGTAAGAAAAAGCCCTGTTTGGCTCTTGCCCTCTCATTGCTTCGACTTGTGACCAGAACAGCCTGAAGGTGGCAGGATAATTCATACAAATAGCTGTGTCTCGGCTTTTTCAAGTGTGAGAGGCCCCAAGCCAGTAAATGGCTAGGTAAAGATAATCTTCACTAAAGGGCCAGAATATTTCCTTGGTTCAGAGAAAGCACGTTTACAAACATCCAGAAAGGGGATAGTGACTCTCATGAGGGTTTGAGGCACGTATTACAGGTTTGGAAGTCTTTGCCTCTGTGTGTGGTTCCTCCTCTTCTCTGTTTGGTTGCAATGAGGAAGTTGGGGTAAAAAGCTTTTGCCTTAAGCCTTTGTTTTGATCTCGTTTCCTCTTCTCTGAGAAGAATTGACTAAACAAACTGCGGATGTTAGTACCTGGCTTTCCCCAGGATTTTTATTATATGGTGCTGAGCAAAGCAGTTAAGCCGACTGAGCCTCAGTTTCTCCGTCAGTGAAATGAGGAAAATGATGCACGCTTATTACATCATCATCAGCTCAGGGATGGGTGAGGCATGCACGAATGACTAGCAGAAAGTTTTCCAGGAGAAATGACAACATCCTGCATCCCAGTCTTCACGCTTTCCACCTACTAGGTAGTTACTGTCTTCAAATCTCAGATGTACTAGTAACTGGCTGCATTTGTTTGGCCAGCCTCTTCACTTTTCTTCGGTTTTGTTTATTTTAAAAAATGAGAGTGTTAGGCTGAATGAGCATGTTAGGCTAATTTGAGGATGCTCTTCATCTCTAAAATGTTTTGTTCTGAAGTTATTTAGTAGGAGGTTACGAGCAGCTTCCCAAGGCTGGTACCTTTTTTCCATCCTCATCTTCGTAGGGGTCTCGGCCATATTTGATATTGCTGACCTCCCTGCTCTTGACATCTGTCCTCTGGTTCTCTTCTTGCACTTTTATCTGTATCTTCTCTGCCTTTTTCAGTTTTCTTTTACTCTATATCGTCTTCTCCTTACCCTTATATTTAAGGGCCATTTTTTTCTCTTAACTGAATAAACTATCTGGTCTTATCACTTGTCCATTTTTTTTTTTTTATCATATTATTGGTCTTTTGTCTCCTCTGATTTTATAAGTTCTTTGTAAAAGTTTTATCTGATCTAAGTTGCGGGTATATTTTCTTTGGTTTTTTTATTTGTCTTTTTACTTTGCTTTTGATGTGTGTGTTTTTTTAATTATACAAAAGCTTTCTATTTTAATGTCAAATTTATCACTCTTTTGCCTCTTTGAATCTGAATTTCAAATCACAAAAAAGTTTCCCCACTCTTTGGTTTTCAAAATTGTCATCTATGTTTTCTTCAGTTATATGATTTCATTTCAATTATTTACATATTGTTGTTCCAAAAGAATTTAAGGCAGTCTCTGAAAATACATGCTAAAAGATTAAAAAATAAATAAGAAAATAAAATAGTAAGTTTATTAAATTATACATGAGATTTTCGTATAAAGGCATCTTAATTCACTGGGGAATGCATAGATGTCTTAATAAGTGCTATTAGACTAGGTAACATATGGAAAAATGTAAAATTAGATTTATTATTCACACTACATAAGGATCACTTCCAAGTGGATCAGAGATGTACTAACATTATTAGCATGAAAAAGTGTTTTCACATTCAAAAAAGAGTATTTGACATGTTCTCTAAAATTCTTGAAATAGCAATCATGTTTAATAAAAACGTAATTGGAAAATAAACCACATTCAGAAATTGTTAACCAGCTTATGGCAGACCCAGACCAGCTGAGAACGACAAGAAAAGCTAGATATAAAAAACCCACGAGTCTGTTTGAAGGTATTGGAAAGCTACCAAGACAGCCAGGACTTGAGGGTCCAAGATTTACGAGAGCAGGAAACTCAATAAGGTGGGCCCAGCATTTACTCTGCTTTCATTCCTGAGATACTTCTAATTTGTAAGCGGTGTGGAGAGAAAGGTGGAGAAACCCAGCGGAAAGCAACTGCCAAAAGGCAGAGAATCCGAGCAAAGTTTTTGGCAATCTCCTGGGCCTGGCAGAGCGGAAGCTAGACTTCACTGCTGCTAGGAGAGCTGGTAATTGAGGGGCTAATGTCTTGTAGAGAAGGGACAGACAGAAAAGAGACCCCAGTGGTCTGAACTGCTTTACTTCTTGAGGCAGATGCCAATTTCTAAGTAACCTAGTCGGAAAGAAGCCAAGCAAAAAGTGGCAGCCAAGAGGCTGAGAGCTAAATAGACCTTTTAGCAGTTTTATGGTGCTGGGGAGAGGAAAAGTGGAGGAATGGGATTGGGTTTCAGTCGAGACCACTGAGGGACTTACCAGGCCTTATGAAGAGTAAAATTTAGGCTTCAGAAAGCCCAGCCCCGATTGGATTAAGCCTCTTTAACTGTTTGCCAGAAGCTAAAGACTCATCTAAAGTCCTCTATAACTTTTCATATAAAATGTTGCATTTAATCACAAATTACCAAGCCTACCAAGAGGACCAAGAGAAAAAACAGACACTAGAAACAGACCCATAGACAAACCTGATATTGGCATTATTAACACTGAATTTAAAATAGCTATAAATGTGTTCAAGAAGTTCACCAGAATACTATAGTTTATAATTTTAAAATATTCAAATAAGGAAAATTATAGACCACAATTTTTTCATGAACATAGAAGAAATCTGAATAACGTATTAGTAAATCAAATATAGCAATGTATAAGAAAGAAAATATAACCAAATTGGGTTTATTTCAGAAATGTAAGTTTAGCTTGATATTTGCAAATAAATTATGTAATGCACCACGTTAACAAAACGAAGGAAGAAAAAAATATGATTGTCTTAATAGTGACACAAAAGCCTTTTGACAAAATTCAGCATCCACTTATGAAAAGAACTCAACAAACAGAAAACAGAAGGTGACTGCCTTAATTTGAGAAAGTATATCTATAAAAAAACTGCTGCTGACATCATACTCCATATGCTCCATCATACTGCACATGCTGTGTCGAAAGCAGGGAAGGATGCCTCTTATCACCACGTCCATTCACTGTCATACGGGAGATGCTAGCCAGTACAGCGAAGCTGAAAGATTAAAAAAGTAATAATGGTATAAGAACTGGACAGGAAAATGAAAACTTTATTATCTTCAGAGAACATGATTCTATACTTAGAAAATCTAAAAGAATGTACAGATAAGTTTTAGAATGAATAAATTTAGCAAGGTCACCGGATACAGTGTATAAAAATCAATCGCATTTCTTCCTATCAGCACCAATTATAGAGAAAAGGAGAATTTGAAGGACGTTATACATTTTCATCACTGTGTAACAAATCACCCCAAAACTTAATGGCTTAAAACAGCCATTTTATTTGTTCACAGTTCTGTGGGTCAGCAGTTTGGCCTGGACTTAGCAGGGTGCTGCTTCTGCGGGACTCACCTGAGGTTATTCAAGTGGCTGCAGGCATCTGGCAGTCACCTGAGACCGAATGGTGTAAGATGACACTTGCTCACATGTCAGGCGGCTGGTGCTGGCTGTCAGCAGAACCTCCTTCCACATGGTCTCTCATCTTCAAGGAAACTGGTCTCAGCTTCTTCGTATGGTGGAAGCATCAGAAGGAGCAAAGCAGAAGCTCCACCATCTCGAGGCCCGAGCTCAGAGATCGCACAGTGTTAGCAGTTCTGCGTTTTACTGGTCGAAGCAAATTACAAGGTCAGTGCAGACTCAGTGGAAGGGAAATGGACTCGCTAATGGTAGAATATGCGAAGAATTTGTGGACGTTTTTAACCTACCACAGATACCTAGGAATAAACCCAACAAATGATGGGCAGGTGGATAAGACCTCTACATAAAAGACAATGAAACGTTAGGGAGAAAAAAATGAAAAGATCTAAATAGATAAAGGGACACACCGTGTTAACACATTGGGAGAGTCAGTACTGTGAATTTTTTCATTTCTCCACAAATCGAATAGGGGAAAGGACTGTCTTTTCTGTTAAGATTACTTAAGTAGATATCCATGTGGAAAAAAATAGATCTTGATCTCTACTTTACACCACATATAAAAATCAAGTCCATCTAGATTATGAATTTAAATGTGAAGAGTAAAACGATAAAAATTTGGTAAGGAAGCGTATGGGAATATCTTTATGATCATGGTGTAATAGTAATTTCTTAACCAGGACACAGAAAGTTCTTACCATAAAGGGAAAGATTCATAAGTCGCATTTTATTAAAACTAAGAATGTTTGATTATTATATAATACCTTTCAAAGAGTAATAAGACAAGTCATAGAATGGGAGAAGATATTTGTAATACATTTATTTAACAGAGGAATTGTTTACAGAATATATAAGAAAAATTTATACGGTTTTTAAAAACCAATTAGAAAAAAACAGACAACCCACTACAAAAAAGAACAAAAGATTTGAGTGGACACTTCACAAAATATGATGTCCAAATGGCCAGTGTGCATATTCAAAGGTACTTAATCTCATTCTTCAGCAGGAAAATGGAAATTAAAACCACACTGAGATACCATTACACACCCATCAGAATATTTGTTTTCTTATAAAGCTCTCTATTCCAAGTGTTGATGAGGATGTAGAATAACAAGAAACTTCATAGACTGCTGAAGAGAGCGTAAACCAGTTCAACCGCTTTAGAAAACTGTTTGGCAGTGTGTACTAAGGTTGAACGTATATATTCTTCATGACCCAGCAGTTCCACTCCCAGGTATATATTCAAGAAAAAACGCGTACACACGCGATTCAAAAGACATGTCTAAGTATGGTCATAGCAGCGTTATAATAGCAAAGAATTTGAAATGACACAACTGTTCATCAATAGGAATAGTTAAATAGTGTTTTATTTGTATGCTGGAATCCGATGTAGCAATAAACAATAATAAACTGTAGCTCTATCTAACAACTTAGTGAATCTCACAAACATAATGTTAACCATAAGAAGCCACATGCAACACATGCCAATGATTTTGTGTATATAAAATTCAAAGCAGGAAGTCTAATCTGTGGGGATAGAAGTCAGAATGGTGGTTACTTAGGGGAAGAGGGAGTGTGACTGGGAGTCTGCAGATGGGGCAGGGTGCTTCTGAGATGGGGACGATCATCTGCTTTCTGTCCTGGGTGGTATTCCATGGTTGTGTTTACTTTGATAAAATCACTGATGTGTACGTTTGATTAGTACACCATTCTGCGCATGTGGTATACTTTAGTCCAAAAGGAAAACACGCAGACACACAGTTACAAAACAGATCAGAAAGAATTAGGCCCTGAAGCTAATAATGTTTATCTCTATGTGATATGTTACTTTGGGTGATGTGTATTTTCCCCCCATATTTTACTTTTATAATCCTTGTTTATAAATAACAAAACCTCGACTCTCATGGGAAAGTTGACATGACTTGTAACCTCCACAGAACCCAGAATTATCATACCCTAGAAGGCCGTCCTACAGCTAAAGTATGGCATTTCCTCTCTTTCCTAACCAGGCCCTAAAAAGCACCTTGGGATTTCCATTGATTCGGTTCGAGGATGCTGTGATTAACCTGGACCCGTTCACTCGAGTCCATCCCTACGAGACCAAGGAGTTCATCATCAATGATGTCCTCAAACACTTCCAGGAGGTGAGCTTTGGAGAAGTTCTTCCTGGCCAGAGCATGAGCACAGTGTTTGTGCTAGTTGTTTGGGAATTTTGGTTAATAAGACATAGCTATTGAGAACCTGGTTAAACATTTCAGCATAACGATGGTTGCGTTATGGGTCGGGTCACAGCCCACGAAGCAAGCTGTACACATTGTGAAATCCTGAAACGGTGCATTTGATTTATAAGCCATTAGCCTTGTCCCTCAGAACTAGTCTCAGGGGCTTCCACTAGATTAGTCACAACTGTTAAAGGTTTAATGGATGCTCTGATGATAATACAGAATACTGCGAACTCTTTCGTTTACCAGGCACGGGCTGACTTTCAACAACTATACCAGTGTTCTTAGAGCCTCAGATCTTGCCCTGGAGTTGAACTTAAAAAAACTTTTTATCAAGTTGGACATTTTCCATTTTGTATTTATTAGCCAGACTGCGAAGACCAAAATATAAAGCCAAGGCATACTCCTCAATGAATAGATAGGTCACGATTGTATCAAATTTATTAGCTGTCAGAGTTAAAGTAGATCTTACTCTTGCTTCCTTTCTCCCTCTCCCCTCCCAGCGCCCTCCTTCCCTCCATTGTTTCCTTCCTTGCCTTTCCTGATTGGTGGCATGTCCACCGAGCTGTAAGGAGAGTGATAGAGCAGATGTCACTGGAACCCGGAATCAGGCAGCGGAAGTACACGGGAGGTGGAGGGTCACTTGACAGGTCCGAATGTGCTTCTTGGTGTACCGTCCCCTCCATAGATTACAAGGGAACCACAGATCTTCCCACCTTCCTGACCGTTCTTTTAAAGATCTCCTTGCTGCTAATTCATTCCTGTTTGTTGCAGCAGTGGGGAGTATCAGGTACATTCTAAGAAATATTTGTGAAGAATCATTTCTATGTCATACCTTTTTTTATTCTTCTAAATGGCTTCGAAGTGTATTTATGACAGTATTAAAAGCAGCCTCTGGGGTGCGTGCGTTGGGAGAAGTTTAGGTGGAGCTCACGAAGGGACGGGAGCTGCAATCATGAGAGTTAAAAGATAGTTGTTGGTGTCGCTGGGAGTGGAGGTCAAGATCGAGGTCTAACCTTTTGCTCGGGACGCCGCCTGCAGATGTAACAGGGGCCGCTTTTCTTCTTGTTTCCCTACTCCATTTGACAGGAACTCCTCAGCCAGGCAGCTCGGATCCTGGGATCAGTGGACTTCCTAGGCAACCCCATGGGGCTTTTGAATGACGTTTCTGAAGGGGTTACTGGACTGATAAAGTATGGAAATGTCGGGGGCCTTATCAGAAATGTTACGCATGGAGTATCCAACTCTGCCGCCAAGGTAAGGAAATAGATGCGAGACGCCACTGTCGTTAAGCGCACGAGTCCTCTACACTTCTGTAATTTTCGTGATAGGTAACAGCTCGCGAGAAGTCACATACCTGGCCTTGGCCTCATTACGCACATGCCCTGCCTTCCCCTCGCCTCCGATAACCTGGCACCCAGCCCTCCGAGTGCACCTCAGAAATATCTTTTCTTCCTTCTCTCCATCACCACTGCCTTCGTCCAGGCTCTGGTTATGTCTTCCCTGGGCCACTGCGCCGGCCTCCGACCCACTGGACGTCACTGCATCTTTCACAATGCCACCAGAATGAACTCACTCTTCACAGCGTAGAATTTGATCGTGCCGTTCTCCTGCCTAAAATCCTGCAATCGTTCCCCACAGCTTACAGGGTAAAGTCCAAACTGAAATACAGCCTTCTAGAACGAAGGAGCCCTTTCAGTCACCTGAATCTGATCGCAGCGGAAGGATGCAGTGTGATTTCTGTGTCTTGCCGTGTAGGTGGCCTTTCTGTTCATTGGCCTCCTGTTTGCTGGACATCTTGTTATTCCACAATTTATTTTCAGCAGGAGCCGATCTTGTGTGTGAAGCTGGAAAAGGTGCAGGTAGTGGTGTGGAAGGGGTGTTGCCACTTGACAGCGTACGACAGGCCTCTGCCGGGCCCTGCCTTCCTCCCCTTCCTGTCAGCTCAGCAGACTGCTAGAGGTGGCCCTGTTCGTGAGGGAACTGGGCTTGGGAGAGAACCCGTGTTCTCTGCTCGTTTACTGCAGAGGTTGGTGGTTGGAATGAAACCCCATTACCCTCGTGCCCTCGGCCACTAGGGTGTACACGACTCTACTGTAAAGAGCCTTTAATGGTGCCACATAGGGATTTATCCTGTTAGAACAATGGGAAGGAGAACAATGTAAAAGAGCAGGTAAGACGGTGGCGTTGACAGCGTAGCTGTATCGTATGGCATTCTCGGTAATAATGTGTGAAAGCTGGGAATTTAGTCCTGTTTTCCAAACCGTTTTCGGGAGCTGGTAGGTCTTTAATCAGATCCGTCTTTTCAATGCTGTAGTCATATTAAACCAGACCAAATGTTGTAGTTTGGCTTGTGGTTCAAAATAGGCAACACTCTTACTTTTAGGAAAAAGGTAAAAGGTAGAGAGGCAAGAGAGACTTTCTAAATTACGGTTTAGGAACAGACTCACGTTCAAAGTCTGAGCACATTTCTGCCTTGAATCGTTTCTTACACGGCCCTCGGACCTTCACCCCGACGGCAACATGAAACATCTCAGTGGTGGCACAGGGACCTCGCCATTCTTCTTTTAGCCACTAAACTTGATGTAAACAGATGCATTTAAATAATTAGTTGTAAACACTCAGTTTAAAGATTTTATTTAATTGTATTAAATTCTAATTTATATAGCAGGACTCCTCAGCTTTATACTTCCTTTTTTTTTGTTTTTGTACCCCTGGGCTTTGCTTTAATTTGAAAAAATAAATGCACTCATAGTTTACTGAGAGACCTGCATCAACCTGGAACTTAGAAATGCTCCTACTTCACAGGCTTACTGCGAGAATAAAATGAGATACGAGCCTATGAAGACTTTGAAAAATATAGACTGAACAGGAGAATGAATCTTCACGCTGACCTGTTTGCATCAGTGTAAAATGCTCAGACTTTAGCCCCCAGGGAACCATGAATGCCCTTACAATGAAAGCCTGTCTGCAGAGGAGGAGGGTCTCAGGCTCGGAGCGCGGGACCTTCAGACTCCTTCTGGGCCAGTCTGGCTGTTAGGACCCCTCCATGGTTAACCTTCTGGACGAGAACGAAGAAGCTGGAGACGCTCTTGTGACCTCCCCACGGGTGCGTGCTTGTGTGGGTTTCTCCAGAGTTTCTCTGTGACGTCCGATGAAAAAGGATCGGTCCTTTCTTTATTCTCCCTTATTTTTAGAAGCCTCATCTGGTCCTTCTGTTTCCCCTGGGAAACGGCTTTTGGAGCTTGAGGGTCAGCACGAGATTATAACTTAAGCAGAAAGAAAGGGCAGAGGACTCCTGTCCCCTCCCTTCACTCTCGAATCTGTATGAAGGCCTGGGTGACAGTGACCATGCACTTGATTGGATATCGTGCTTTGTATGGTCGTTGGATTTCTGTGAAGGTACCGCTCTCCAGACCCAAGGCCTCTCCCGTGGGAAGCCTGCTCCCCAGGTGGTTGGGGCCTTCAGGTGTTTCTCTTGCCTTTAGTAAAGCTCATCATTGCTGGTGCCACAAGCTGCCACTCAGAGGAATTGCCATGTAATTTATTTTGATACCAAGATCCCTGGGCCTGTTATAGAAATTAGTCCATGGATCTCTAAGATGAGAAAGCAAAGAAACTGAAAATCACCACCTTTTCTTGGAAATGGTACCTCCAGATCCAGGTCCATCAACTAAACACCCCATCAGGTCATCTGTGATTCCACACATATGTAGTTCAGCTAAAGATCTTCATTTTCTTGTAGTTCTGTGGGTTGAAATCAGACCTTTAATGTTGCTTTAGGGGAATGTTCTGTTTGCTTTTCTGTGTACACAAGGAGGGTTTAAGGAAGTGCAGATGACCACAATAATCAACTGCTGGCCTGTGGGAGTATCCCTTTAGAGTGCCTGAGTCCCCTGATTAAAGAACAGGGTCAGAAGACAGCGGCCCTCACCCAGCCCCAGGCCGCTGGCCGCACTTGGCTTCAGCCTCATTCTGTGGGCTTTTTTTTTTTAGGCGAGGCAACCCTTGGTTGACCTCACAGATTGCAAGGACCTTGTCAACTTACAATCTCTTATTTTGTATGCCTATAGCACCTGGTCTTCCTAGGTGGTCTCCCATCCGAGTACTAAGCAGGCCCGACCCTGCTTAGCTTCCGAGATCAGACGGGATCGGATCAGACGGGCTTGTTCAGGGTGGCATGGCTGTAGACTCGTGCCATGGGCTGGGCGTGGCGTGGAGAAGTGAATTATGTTCCATAAACCTCTTGAAGTGAATTATAAATATGGCATATGCGAGGACCTCAGGTTTTAACTGGATTTTCGGAGAGGTTCGTGCCTCCTAAAAGATTGGCATCATCGCAGACGGAGGGGGGAGCTTCAGGCTGGCAGCCAGGTGCTGGGGTGCCAGGCCCATCCCTCCCTTTAAATGAGCTTTCTCTCTGTCAGTCTTGAGGGCTTTTCCTCTCACCTTGTGAAAAGGTGATGATGATTTTCCCTGTCCTAAAGACCTGAGGAGCAAAAGAGATGAAGCTCGTGAAAACCCAGTGAGCAGTTGAAGGGAACTCCTCCTGTCCCGGAAGGAGGTCGTAGGCCTGCAGACCTGCCGTCTGTGGGGAGGCGTTGTGAGTTCTTCACAGCCGATTTTTAATGTCAGGTCTATCATGCCTGCTTCTGGAATTGCTCATTACATTTTCAACTGGTATTTCCTTTAGTTAAGATTAGCCTCAAAGAACCATAACTGGGAAATGATCTGTGGCCCTTTTATCCTCTTTATTTCTCTTGTTCTTTCCCTCTGGCATCCCAACCCCCAGAAATGAGTGTCCGGGTTCCAGAGCCAAGGTGGTAAGGCTTGGGCATTAGCCCCCATGCTGTGGGCCTCTGTCCCCTGACTCCCTCGTCCGGATCTTGGCCAAATGCTTCTAACCCTCTGAGCAGAACCTCAGAGTCTGATCCTAAGTCACGGCAAGCCAGTCACGCCTGGAGTCCTTTCTTGGGATACGATTTATTTGAGAAAAGCACATTTCAAATCCCAAAACCACGTCAGAGGAGCAGGTTTCTCTCTGCAGCATGAATCTTTCCACGCCGAGTGTCACATACAAGGCCCTCTAGCTTCCTGCAAAGCCAGAGAGCTGGGGAGACGCCCTGCGAACAAATTCCCTCTCTTACATAGACTTCAGTTTCCCTTCTGTCTGTAATTATTGTATAATATTTTCATAAACTTACAGAAAAATTACAGCTATCCCCCCCAAAATAAAAGTTCTTTTAAAACTTAGAAAATCTCAGCTGTTAACAATAGAGCAAACGCTCCCATTCTCCTTTTGCCGCTGTGGAAAGTCACTGTCCGCTGGGGACAGCTGCCCCTGGTCTTCCTGGGGGAAGACAGCGCACAGCGCGCTTCACTTCTCCCAGCAAAGGGGAGCAGCCCCTCTGACCGCCACTAAGGGGACCTCTGCTCTGTCCCCCTTTCCATTTTCTTTTTGTGTCATCGTCAAGGCGATAGAGGATGTGCCTTTGGTCTTGAGAACTTGTTAGATCTCAGCTATGTTTTGACCCTTCACTTAGGAATGCAGATATTTTAATCATTTTCTCTGTTTTTAACCGAAATGATTTTCATCAAAATCCGTTGTTCGTGGAAATTGGAATGCATGTTTATTATTCGCTACATGTTAATCTTACTGATAACTTTTGCAGTGGTATGGCAGGTTTCTTCCTTTGTCTTTTGCTTTATGGCATTTATTTCTAATAAGCCCAAATTTCTCAGCGCAAATTCTGCAGATTTAAATTTTTGTCAAGGAGATGTGAGTTTTCTGTTGGTTTTTTAACGAATTTCTTTTATTCTGTCTAGCTTTAGCCATCGTTTTATTGTTTTAATCAGTTTTATTAGTTATGAACTAGATAAAGAGCAAATAGTTTTATATTATTTCTTGGTGTGCTAACAGCATTAGTAGGAAAAAGATGTACGAACAGGGCTAAAACAGCCTGCTTCATTATGGAACACATACTAATTTATAGACATTTATTGAACACCTGTTTGTCAGGCTGTGTAATAGACCCTTTACATTCTTTCGTTGACTTATGTATATTAATCTCTATTCTTCAAAGCAAGAAACTGAGGCGTAGAGAAGTCAAATAATTTTGTTAAGAGCACACACCTAGAAATGAAAGGGATGAATTTGGAACCAAGTCTAGTTAATTCTAAAGGCCTTGCTTTTTTCCTATATAGTGTTTTTTATTTGTGCATATAAGGCTTTCTTCTAGGCACTGTAGAGAATATAAAAATTAATTACTGCTAACTTCCCACCAGAAGGTTATTTTTTGACATCCCTTTGTTAGCTGATAAGGTAATGGCTACCATACCATCTGAGTCACAAAGCAGACCCTCAGGAAACGGTGGTGGCCGTGATCATCCTCGTGTTGGATTGGTCGTGACTGTTACCATCTCCATCTTAGCATAAAGATGGAGGGCCTCGACGTCTGCAAACCTGTTTCACTCAGGTGATAGCATCTGGTCGTCAAAAGATAGGATAGGCAGTATTAGCCCCATCATATAAATGAAGAGACTGAGGCCCAGGGAGGTAAGATGGCCTGCCCAAGGTCAACAGGCAACTGCAGAGATAATCCCCGAGCTTTTGAACTAGTGTCTTTGAACTAGATTCTCGTTTTTAGTTCTACTTTTGGGATACGTATTGCTAAGTATTTGATTCGTTCTAGAAATGACTATATGTTAAAAAACAAAAACAACAAGAAAACCAAACAAACAACCAAAAAGCCCTGCCTGGTTTCAGAATGAACTTTCATAGCTTTTAGGAAAACTGTCTGAAGATAAAGACAAGCAAATTAAGTGAGAAAGAGAAATAGAAATTGAGACCATTTAGATAGTTCAGTGGAAAATCAGCTAGGACTTTAGATGATATTTTGTTCCATTTCTTTCATCTCTATATGGGGTACAGTATGCAGAATGGGGGCTTCCCTTCCAGGAGGCCCTTCCACTGGCCCTTTGTGCCCAGGAAACCAGATCAGGGGCAGAGCAGTGATCCGGTGGACACTGACTTCTGTGTCCCTTCACTCAGAGATTCTCAGGCCACCCCTGCCATTAGCCAACCTCCTGTCATATATACTGTGACCTTGTTGAGGGCAGAGCGGTCCATCTGCCTTTTGTTTAAGAAACAGCATTTGTCTGTGTTTGTTTTGTAGGCAGTATATTTAAAGGCTCAAACGAGACTAAAAGCCCTGTTTAGTCAAGGCAAATGTTTTATCTTTGCACAAAAGAATGTACTGAGTGCCTGCCTGCATGGACTCTGAGGGGAAAAGGCAATTTATGACTTGTATCTGTTTTTGTCATTATGTATGACTGCTTCATTTTATAGTTGAGCTGATTATCCCCATAATAGCTTTTCCATGTACCTATAAGAAAGTAAGAGGTGAATGCCTTCTTATAAGCATTGGGGTTTTAGTGTATTTAAGTTGGCACAAAACTTTAGGTTAAATGAAACTCACTTCAGACAGTGATCTATCCCTTAGAGAATGTAGAGTTTTCTATTTTCAAAAAGACTTTGATCCTAAATAAGTCACCCAAGAGATTTCTTTTCCAGCCAAGAGGAGGTGCCTTCAAGTCGTTGTATAGAGGGAAATGACTCAAATTCTTGGCACCAGAATTTTTGTCTTATTTTCCTCTGATAACCTTGAATGCTAAAATGATTCCCTGAGTCTGAGCTCGTTTTAGTTAGAGGCAAATTTTAGATGCCGAATGGCCCATCAGTGACCCACCCTAACTTGGTCAAATCTCAAATATCCATGGGAATTGGAAGCGTGCTGGGCGGGGAAGGGAGGGTGGGAGTCGAGTGGTGGCATGAGCACCCCAGGAGTGACCAGAATTCCCCGGCAGGCCCCACCTGCCCTGTTCAGCAGCTTTGCTTACAGAGGAGCTCAGGAAGCGGGGTTCCATTGTCCCCAATCGTCACGCCACTCAGGCAGCTCCGTAGCCAGAAGTCAGGAAGCAGGGGGACGACAGCGCCACTGAAGTTCTATTTTTGCAACAGAAAGACTGGAAAAGTTTAACACTGCTTTTCATGTCTTAATAGTAGTTCAGTTAAGAATCAGGTCCTCAAGTTATAGTCTTAGACTGAACGTCTCGTGTCGGAGGAGTTTACATCTTCCAACACTGCAGTGTCTGTGATGGAAAACTGTTCGGTTGCTAAATTGAAAAGACAGAAATATGTGTGTCCCCCAGAGAGCAGTGGCTTTCTAGCCTGGTGTAAACGTGGTAAGGAAAGGAATAATCTGTGCACGCTCTCTTAGGTTGGCTGGTTACCCCCAGGTAGGAGCGTATCCCTTTTCTGCATCTCAATATTATTCATGTCAGTATTTGGCCTTTCTTGAGAAACTGTGGCAAACTTAAGGTGAGATGAACTATAACCCAAATTTATAAACCCTGAAAGGCAAATCAAATTCCGTTTTTGGCAGTTAAAGGTGAGAACGCTCCCTCTGTCTGGAAGGTCCTTTCTATTTCCCTTCTCTTCTTTCCCCCTGTAATTAGCCCTGTGAGTCTCTTTGCAATTTGAAGAAAAACTAAAAGTGTTTTCTTAGGAGAAAGAGGGGACTCCTTGGTCAGTATCATTCTTAAAAGTCAGAAAGGGATGTGGATAGTAGAGCCATCATTTATTAGCTTCTGTGTGTAGGGGACGGACTAGGACTTTACATCTGCTTAATTTTCCCATGGACCCGGTAAGGAAGGAAGTGTTACTTCCATTTTATAAGTGAGAAAAATAAGACTCAGCATGGTTAGTTACCTTGACTAAAGTCTAATAAGGAGTGAGTGTGCTGGAGCCAGACATTTTAGAAAAAAGTGAATTCGGGAGCCTCCTATATATTTTTTCTCTACACAATGCAGCTTCTCAGATAAAATCCTCTACCAAACCCACAACACTGTAGAAGCGAAAACACAAGCAATTGGAAACACCACCATTTAAAAGTAAAGCTCAAACAGTTTTCCACTCGTTCCCAACTTTGACTCCTCTGTGTGGGACCTTAGGATTTTCCGACTGTGATTTCTAGGCTTTCTGAATTAATCTGCATTATCTGAGAATCCTTAACCTCATATAAAAGGATTGAAATGGAAGCAAAGGATTGAAAGAGTTTTCTAATCCTAGCAAAACGTATCACTCGAAAGCATTCGAGTAACCGGACTGAACTTTCTCACACACCTGAAGCGCTCGCCCCAATTTTATTCAGGTTTAAATAAGGCAGCGCTTGTCGCACTCGGGCCCCTGCACTGCTGCCCAGGCAGCCGACCAGAGCCTGGGGTCGCTTCGGCTTGTGCGCCAATAGCCATCTTCCTCTAAGTGCACGTGCTAAATGGTAACTTCTGTAAGCCGTTTCCTGGACTTCACTGCTTTCAGCATTTCTAAATAACTAAGACGTCATTTTAAAATAGTTGCAGTATCTGGTTTTCAGCAGAGCTTCCCCACTATCAACCGATGGCAGAAAATAAAACCCATCGTAATAGTCCTTTTCTTTCCTTCTGGCCTCCCCTTAGCCTGTGCTCCAGCTTTTCAGATTTCAGAGAGATTTTTGTCTGAGTTCTGCCAGCAGATTGGCTTTCAGACGCTTAGTGATACCGTTGTTTGAGGTAAGACGACAGATAGGAACGTTGGGGACAGTGTTTTTCCTGAGTTTTATGGTCAGTTCTACTGACTTGTTTGCTCCTTGGAGGAAAGAAGTATGAAGATCAACTAATTAGAATTAAACATCCCCCTATGGAATAATAATAATACCATTCTATATCTGTCTTGATACTTAGTTGTTGATGAAGAAGCATCACTATATCTGTGATCCTTTCTATAAACCTGAAACCAGGCAGGTGGTGGTGATGATGATGGTGGTTATGAAGAAAATGAGTCCCAGTGGACGTAAATAACTTGCCCAAGGCGGCCAAATGGACAGTGGCAGAGCTTTGGACTTCTTCCTTGGTGTCGTGACTTCTAGAACATTGCTAGACAGTACTTCCTGCATCCTACCTGATACTATAGAAACTGACATCTCCTCTGTGTTAGACTCGGATTTGCTATCATCAGTGTCGTCCGAGCCTTCTTATCATATTCTTCCCCGCAGAGTGGGTTTCAGAGAACAGAGGTGAAGGAAAATGAATCTTCCCCTTGCAGAGGCTTATGAATTATTCTCTAACCATGGTGCTGTTTATGTGAAATATGTGGGAGTCATGTGTTTGGGAGCTCACAAACAATGTGTGACAAGAACAATTCTTGAAGCCTAGTTTTTTGTGGAGTAGGGGTTGGTAGGGAGAAAATTTTAAGCTTATATCAGAACATCACACTAAGTAGTTTCTGCAGTGTTGGAAGTGAGGGATAATCTCCCATAAAAGAGACCATAGAAGAAAAGGAAGGTCCTTCTAGAAGTTGGAAGAGTCTCACTTTTCCTTAGCTTTCCTCATAGCCAAGTGACGATCTGTCCAGGCCTGACTCCTAGCCGAGGTCAGCATGTCCTAGATGGTGGTTTGGAGGCACAGTTGGTCAGTAAAGAATAGCAGAGGCACCCGCCCTTCCCTCAGACAGGCAGATGGGAAGGACGCGGCTCTTTTTCTTTTAAATACCGATGGGGAGGCCCTCCTATGCCGTTTCTAGGAACACGGGGGTTTCCTCCTTAGGCACATGGGGCGGTTGGAGATAAACTCGAAAACTAGGAGCCGAATCGGGGGAGTGAAATAAAAAGTGAAGGGGAAGTGGCGGAAAGCTGCCCGCCCGGTCACTTCCTGTTTCCTCAGTTCTGCCGGTTCTGGCCCACGCCCACCTTTGCTCTTTTGCTCATAACTTTACCTCCGTTTGAAGCGCCCTTCTCCCCATCTCTGGCCAGATGGCTCCAACTTCGTAAGGTCCACCCCAGATGCTCTGAGATTCTCCCCGCTCCGAATGCCTGGTGCTTCCTTTAAAGCAGCGACCTCATGTTTCCTTGGAAACTAGTAACCATTTGTGCGCGTGTCTCACACGTGCCTCGAAAAACCAGCATTGTCAGTTTTGTGCTAGGTCCTGTGGCAGATGCTTAGGACAGTAAGATTTTAGGGGAAAAAAGTGTCTTTCGAGGGATGGGGAACAGATGAGGCAGACAAGAAGCGCTTGTAAGTAATCGTGATACGGAGAGAGTAAGTGTTGCAGTGGGGGTCTGTGCAGAGCATTTGCGGCACGGCTGGGGGGCCGAGGGGAAGAACACCATCCTGTTCCTCGGGGTGACACGATTAATTGTCTGTCGACCCATTCGCATCCCAGGGGAGACCTAACGCTCCCGGAAGGCGGAGGCCTTCTCTGTCGTCGTGTTTTGCCAGCTTACCCTGTGACTGACCGTAAATATCATTAGGAAAACTGAAGCACGCAGGTCGTATCCGTGTGGACTGTCCTTTTACCCGGGGCAGCGTTTTCACGTGGCACACATTCAACGAGCAGTTGTTAAATAAGTGAAATACCGGCTGGATTTTTTTATTTTATTGTCTAACCATTTTATGGTTTTTATGTGAAATAGACAGAAACTTTGAAAAAGTTCATGACTTTCCTCCCAGACATATTTGTAAGCTGACTGATATCCAGAATCACACTGTATGTATAACAATGCAGATAGGAAAAAGCTGTTGACGTTTTAGGATCCTGTTCCTCCCCTTCCCATCACTCGGGCCTGAGACACCGACAAAACTGAGTCCCAGTGGAAGTCAGTATCTCGGACTGAGAGAGGCCAGGCGTGCATTACTGGACCGGGCCCAGACGCTGCTGAAGGTAGCACGAAGCCCTGGGAGGCTGTTATAGGGGGAAGTCGGGGGAAACCCTGTCCCCCTAAATCTAATGGATCAAAATAATAATCATGGGAAATATCTGCTTGCTTTATGAGAGGCAAACGTGTAAGTAAACATCTCCTGCAAGCTGTCGAATGTGCGTAACAACACACTGGTTTGGAAGCAGCAACTTCCAGTGTTTTCTCTGAAATGAACACTAAGCAGAACACGCTTCCAAGAAGAGCCCATGGCTTCAGGTTTGCTGCCTTTGTACTGTTTCGAAGCAGGGTACTGTGGCCAGCGGCATTATTATCTCTTTATTGGTAACTTGGAAACTGGCAAGGATGATGCCAGTTAGTATAAGAAAGGAGCCACTGCCGGCTCCTTGTGGTTTTACAGAAACTTAACCTATGTAACACACCCCTGTTCTTGCTTGGTTTTCACCAACTTGTACATCGAAGAGTGCAAGGATTATTGTTTTCACTTGACAGAAGAAGACAAGGTAATTGGCTCGTGGAGGATCAGCAGGGAGCTTTAGGGGAGGGCGAGGACCAGGCTTTGCAGCCCAGGTTCTCACATCGCCGCTCCAGAAAGCACGTTGTCCCTCAGGAGCTAAAGCACTTTCAGGTCTGTGAGATAATTTAACTCTGCAGTGTCCCCCTAGGGCCAGCAGGGCAAGTGTGGCCATTACTTGCCTTTTAGTGATGGCAAATCCAGTCACACCGGTCGAATGGTTTTGCCAGAATCACGCAGTCAGTGTTGGCAGCAGGCGTGGGCGCCCGGGCCTCACGACTCGGCCCACTGCTTTTCCCACTGGACTGAGTCTTCTCAGAGAGGGCCGGGGTGGCTCTCTGACGTGTGGAGACAGCTGGGAAAAAGTCCGACTCCCGAGAGAGGGCCTCGCTCTGCTGGCACCCGTGCCGGGCTGTGTGCGAGCAGTAGGTTCTGAAATCTCAGTCGGCCACACACATGATTGCTGAGGGATCATGCGGAAGGGGCGAAACCAGCCAGGTGCTCTCAGCCCGGTCCTGGGATTCTGTGGCCAGCAGCATCAACAAGTAAGGTTTGCAGGATCGCAAGGCAAATTGAGGTCTCTCAATGAGTGAGTTACATGGAGAGAGAAATTCTTAGAACTAAACACAAGGAGGAAGAATTTGCCACTTGTTTCTCTTTAGAAGACAAAACAACAGTGAACAGTGTCTAACTTTAGTTTTATTTTAAAAAATGGGTTCTGTGAGAAGCCTTGTTTTATTTCACATGGTATCTTAACTCTCAAGCCTCTGCCTTTCCATCGAAGTCCATCTCGTAGTCTTCCTAAGAGAGGTCCCGAACCTAAATCTCTTTCTGCTCCAGCTGAGTGTGGCAAAGCCAGTCCTTCCGGGGTCTAGACCTTCAGCACAATCTCTGACGCCTTGGTGGGAACTCCCAAACACAGATCTGGGAAGGAACTTGAAGGCCAGCCCCTCACCCTCTCAGATTACAGGTGGAGAAACTGAGACCCAGTAAGGTTCTCACAGCTCATTAGTTGCAGGTCCCGCCCTGAAACTCAGGTCTTCTGGCTACAGGTCTGGTGTGATCTTCGCGATGGAGTCAGCGGCTGTGGGTACCTGCTTCTCGTCCTTTCGGGAGTGAGGGAGAGCAGACTACTGGAGCCACAGCCCTGGGGTTGTGTGCGTTTTCTCAGCATTCCTTGTGTTGATTTTACCTGTCCGTATGTCTGTCTCCACTCTAGACTGAGCTCCTTGGGGACAAGAACTAAGTCCTATTCACCTTGGTGTCTTCAGCCCCGAGCAGTATGCTGGCACATAGAAAGCCCTCGCAGGCTCGTTGAGCAGAACCTGCGTGTCACTGTGAAGCTTAGATCACCTGAATGGGGAAGGGAGTAGAGGTCTTCTGAAGCACCTCACACACCCTCACAGGGTCTCACGCAGTGGGGTAAACCCAGGCGAGACGGCACTCCATCTGAAAACAAAACAAGACCCCCACCCCCAGTAAATAGGGAGGCCTTCCATAACTAGGTCTAGAGGGCAGTGGCGAGGTGGGTTAGAGGTCAACCTTTGCTACCCACATAGTCTTTGGTTGATGCCAAAATTAATGTAACTTTGCTGGATGAATTGAATTTTAAAAATTTCTCCTAATGTTTCTACGTTTATCTGCATGTCATTAATTATGATTATTGGCATTGGGTTCCTTCTAAAGTGTGTGTGAGTTGAGAGAGAGAGAAAAGAAAAAAGGGATCTTCAGCAGCGATTCCAGCCTGGGGACGAAATGGCGGCCGGCCAGCCCCTCGGCGAGCGACGCAGACGGGGACGTGTGCACGCACCCGCTGTCTGGCAAGCCTGAAAGGACTTGACTGTGAGAACACTTTGGTCTGAACGCGAACCTTCTCTGAATCCTCCTTCAGAAGCGAACTAACTGTGCTGCCTCTGGCTGCTGTGAGCAAAGTGACTTCCACGCCGACCCTGGTGGGTGACGGCGGTCGAGCACTCGGGTTCTTCACGGCCTGGGCACCCTTTTCTCTCACGCGTGTCCCAGAGGTGTGCGGGCAAGGGGCCAAGCCAGCCAGGGGAGTCTGGATGCCCCTGCTTCTGGCACAGCCATGGGGTGAGCCTGGCTTTGGGCTGTCACTATCCTTACTGGAGTAGGTGCCAGAAACCTTTGCTTTTTGCCATTTTACTCCAATCTGGCACACTTCAACAAAGCAGCGGGCCGAATGGTGCCAGTCCGGACCCAGGCCCAGTGAAAGCACCATCTTTCTGTCCCCAGGTCCTCACTGGGGTTCAAACCCTCAGTCGCGCAGTAGAGCCCCTCCACTTCCTTGCCGGAGCAAGATTGCAAAGAGTTAACACTTCTGCTGTTTCGAAAGTTATCTGTGAAGAGTATTAGTTGTTTAATAAAGCGTGCCTGCCCTCCCGATGAACCCGCCAGTGACTCTGCAGCTGGGGTCATTCCAAGTTCACGCGGTGGACTTTTGACTGCCTTCTGTGTCTGTGAAAACAGTCGGCAGCTCCTGCGGGGATCATTCATTCAGGCCTGTAACACAAAACTATTGCCAATGGGCACCTGCTGGGCGGCTTCCTGGGAGGGCGGGAGGGAGGGAGATGCCGAACCCACCAGGCATCTGCAGAGTTGCAGCAGCCGGGGAGCACAGGAGCTGCTCCGGGCTGCTCTGCTTGGGACCCCACCTCCGGCCCACAGGCGGTGTCAGGGCGGATTAGGGAACCCCGGTCGGTCGGGGAGAGGATGTGAGCTAATTAAAGGCCTTTTACAGAGGAAGAGAGGGAGTGGGGGGCGAGGGGGAGGAGGAGGAGGAAAGAGGTTTGGAGCACATTCTTTATTCTTCTCTTTTATCCCTCAAAACAAGAGCACAGCCTGAACATTTGGTTATTTCTAATCTTAAACTGCATTCATTTGGCCTGATGTTACACTGATTTTAGCTGCTGTTTTTATAGAATTACGTATATCATCAAAGTCTTATTTTGTCACATTTTCCCTGGAAACATCCTGTTCTTGAAATACCGTAGGTCAACTGCTTGAATTTTGCCCTTTCCCCCCACCTTGACACATCTGGGCAATGAGTGCCTACTCCTGTGTTCTAGGTTTTCCTCTTTTGCTTAAAAAAAAAAAAAAACAACTTGCCAGCTGTAGGGGGTGCTTCTGAGAGGATTAAGTAAATGAATACGCAGTACTGCTCCTAAACGTTGGTTGCTGAGGTGGTGTGTCCCGGTTTGAAATGTCAGAGCTCCCACTATCTCGAAAATGCTGTGTAGGTCCAGCACGAGAATTGGCCGACAGTCAC
The DNA here is from genome assembly GCF_902729225.1 of Pteropus medius. Classification (NCBI taxonomy): domain Eukaryota; kingdom Metazoa; phylum Chordata; class Mammalia; order Chiroptera; family Pteropodidae; genus Pteropus; species Pteropus medius. The sequence continues at coordinate 4,192,847 of NW_024350927.1, read as the reverse complement.
ACCCACATCAGAAAAGAAGTCACCAGCCTGTTTGGTTTACCGGCTCTTTAGTTTGTTTATTTAGCCTCAAGATTCCTCACCCACCCCCAATAAGTGGTGCGCTAAGGTTTTTATAGACTTAGAGTACTTGAAATCTGTGGTATTTTCTTAATCAGCCTGGTAATGATACATTTCTTGAAAGCAGTTTTGTTCACCCACAAACCCAAAGCCCTTACTAAATCGTTTCTGATACATTTTCACATAAACTCGACTGTGTGCAGAGAAATATTTGGAGTAATCTTGCATACATGGTAACAATCCTAGGAAATTCCAATCAAAAGCCAACAACCCGTTTCCTTCATTCCGGGCAGTCTGGTATATGTGGCTTTGTGTTCTGATAAGGAGTGACCACAATGTTAATTTTGTATTTCCTTGCCTTTGTCTCACATGATCTGTTTGTCAGACCTGACTAGGAGGCTCTTCACTGTGCAAACTGAATAGTTACAATGGAGAAATTAGATCGACCATGTGGAATATGTTAGTGTGCTCTCACTCTACTCTAAGTGTTAAAAATGTTAATTACGTTCATTCCTCAGTATTGCTGTCCAGAGACGTGGGATGGACACCGATACTGATGGCACAGTTGAAGGGAGTTTTAAATTTGAGCTAGGAGCTGAATGAGTATCTTTAAAAATGCTGCTAGCTAATATTTACTGACTGCTTCACCACGCGCCAGGTGCTAATCCGAGTCTTACACGGAGTGACTGCTGAATCCTCACAGTGACCCTGCAATTTACTAGTCCCCGTTTATGCACCAGAAATTCAGCAGCTTGCCTAAGGCCGTGAAGACAGCTGGGATAGGAACCTGGGCTCTCTGGTTCAGAGCCCCTGCTCTTGATTCTGCCTGGTGCGAAAGTTGGACCTTGTGTAGTGGCCTTAATTCTTGGGTCCTTCCGCAACGTCACGTCTGCAGGAATTAACCACGTAAGGCTGCATTCTTGAGAGGGCGCAGAGAATTTGGGTCAGTTTAAAGTCCTTTCCTGCAGTGCCCTCTTTTGTTGATGCCCTACCATCCGAGCTGAAGCGTGGGGCTGAGACCCATGCAGTGTCCTGCCTCTGTCTGACACAGCTAGTGAGGGCAACTGAACCTTGTTCTAGCACCACATAAGCACCAACTAAACACAGATGTGTGTGTGGAAAGCATAACCTCGTATTGATAAGTCTTGCTCATTGTGTCCATGTAATGAGGTCACACCTGTATATGAACAGTGAAAACCACCAGGCTCTGCGCTGGGTGCGGGGGAAGCAAACACAAATCAAACGAAGGTCCCCCACTCGGTCACAGTCCAGCATGGGAGGAGGTTCTGTACACACATGCTTGCAAGAAAGTGTCCCAGGTGCCAGGACTGAAGTCCGCGCGGGTCCAGTGGGGCAGTGAGGGCGAGGGCAGGGCCTCTCTGCCCAGGGCAAGGAGGGCAGGTGCAGGGAAGGGTGAGCCTGGGCCAGGGAGACGTTTGTCCTGAGGGCAGGAGGGCCCGGGGCACCGAGGCACCTGGTTCAGCAGTGCTTAGGTGGCCACATGCCTCCACCAACTGGTCTACTCGGCCAGCGGCCGCCTGCCCTTTCACACCCCTCTGTCCCTTCCTCTCCCCTTACCAATCATACATGCATTTAAAGCGGAAGAGACCTAATAAGCTCTTACTTTTTAAGCCTCGTCTTGTTGTCATGATACGACCATATGTGCATATATCAAATGTTAGCTAATGATTTCCTGCAGGTATTTTTCATGTGTGTGGGTAGAATGGTTATACTTTTCACAGAGGGGGCCAAAACAAAATCAGCAGCCGCCCCCCACACCTTCTCGGGGGGGAAAAAAACAAACCTGACGTGCCTTATGTAATTAGAGCTAAAACCAAATCATGACCTGTTCACAGCAGGTAGATTGCAAATCCGGCCGGACCGTTCTTTCTGGCCGGAGTGGCTTGGTGTGGAACTCACCCAGGGACTGCCTCCAGCACCTCCATCTAACAGAGCAGAAAGCCATGCGCCCTGAAGCCCAGAGCATCTGATAGAGTATCTGCTATTGATCCTCAAACCACGTTTTGGGAAATTAACCTATCTGGCCCCATTTGGTCAGTCCATGACACTGTTTCAGCATTTTCTTTAGACAAACTCAACTAGATATGACCTCAGTGGAGAGGAACGAGTATATTCTACAGAGGAATGTGTTTCACGGTTTTTCTACCTCCAGCCCTCCCCTGCCCCATCCGCTCTGCAATCAGGAGACTTTTCTCTAGGAAGCCTTTCTTCCCCATTTCCCCTCAAGGTGGGTGACAGTGTCTGAATTTTGAGTTGGAATTTTACTTTCACATGTGTGTCATCCAAGGGGACATTTATCTTGATAGAGGAATGGCTGCCGTTTCTCTGCCGATGTTTAGACTAAGGCCACATGTTTCCGGGTTGGTTCTTGGGATCGTGAGCCTTGGCGTTCTCCCTGTACCCAGCATCTCGGCGCAGGACGGCGTCCGTCCCCGCTCTTGTGCTGGGAGATGGGTTGGGTCCTTTGACTCTCAAGGTTGAACTTAGGTCGGGCCGCTTGGCAAATGTGATCAAGAAAAGGTTTCCTGAGTAAAACCTGATGAAACGTCTGTCAGGAGCGGACTCCCGTCCTCAGTGCGTGTTCTGTGGTCATTTCACCTCCCTTGTCCCACAGAACCTGAGCATTTGTGGGTCGCCACTTGTGTCCTGGACTTGATAGACAGAGTCGCTTTTATAGGAGTTGGATACATTTGGATGTAACACAGAATGCTGTTTTTTTACATTTTTCTTGCGTTCTCACCACATGGCTTATTGCTCTTTTCCATGGATCCATTTATGTTCGATGGGGGGAAGACGAGGTTCTGCTGCCAGCACTCACTGGCCATGTGTAGGTTGGCTGGCATCTCACCCCCTCATCCCTGACAGATGAATAATTTTAGAGTGAGAGGCGTTCCATGTTTTCATGGCGGTTAACCAGCGCTGCACAGTAGACAGCTGCTGAGTGTATTCTCGTTTGACTTTTCTCTCTCCAGATATTTTCTAGCTTTAGTACGGCCTAACCGATCCCATCTCGGATCCCTGTGCTCTGAATCGCAGCAGAAGGTCTGAGATGTAAAGAACTAATTTTTGACCATTCCCGTGTGCCAGGTATAACACTGGGCACCTTCTACCATTTTAACTATTCCCTGTTCTCTTTACATGCAAGTGCCCAGATACCTTGGAGTCATCCATACCATGTCTCCAGCCCATCAGCAAACCCCGTCCGCTGCTCCGCAACGTGAACACACTCCCTCCCGCCCGCCCGCCGCTGCCACCCTCTCCAGGGACCGTCCTGGCCGGGTTCCTTGGAGCTGTCTTCTGCTTCCACCCCTCTCAGCGCCGATTCTCAGAACAGCAACTAGAGGCATCTTGGCCAAGCATAGCTCAGATCGCGTCACCTTTTTTTTTTTTTTTTTAAGGAACGAACACTTTCCCAATTTTACTTCCTCGTCTTGTTCTTTGAAGTTCCGAGGCTCGTTGACGTTCGTGTCACACTCTCCTCTTGCTAACATAGGCGGCTGTGGCACTTACCTGAAGATGAGGAAGCAGCCGAAGCAGTGGATTCCTGTTGTCCCGTCCCTCCGACCCTGGGGTAGACTTCACAGCAGTCAGCCAGGTTCAGGGTCCTCTGAGAGACCCCTTCCTGCCCATCAGCAAAGCCGTAGACACCCTGTGGAAAGAAAAGATAGCTCAGGAAATTCTCCCTGTCTGCCCTCTTCCCTTTTGCCTGGACTCTGCAAAGGTTTGTTTTCTTCTCTAGGTGCTATGTCTAGGATTCGCCCTTAATTATGCTCTATACCCGCAGCCCGGGAGCAGTCTGGGAGAGGTGCTGAGAAATCTGTCGCTGCTGCCACTAAATATGATCCCATACATTTTCCTGTTACTTTCAAGTGCGTGGGTATTGAGGGATACTGTTAGATGTTCTGATCCTTGTCTCGTCTTATTTACTATAGGCATGGCCTTCAGTATCTTCAGTTAATAGAAAAATGGGCAAGAGTGACAATAAGTGTAGAACCCTTTTTAAAGACGGCCAGAGAGAGAAGAAAATGGATGCACAATAGCTCGAAAGGGAGGAAAAGTTAAAGGAAGGCATTTTTAAGACTGAGCAGATTAATTCTATTTGTCAGGCTGAGAGGAAGAGGCCAGAAAGATGAAAGGTATAAGATATGATTAATTGAGCAATATCTAAGACAGGGTCTTATAAGAGCACAGAAGATCTGTGCTCTTATAGATCTGTGTCTAGATCTAAGAACAGTAGTCCATTTATTCAGTTCAAGGTGGAAGGGAGGAAAAAGATTTTTTTCTCTTAGTAAAGTAGAATCTATCATTTCGACGAAGTGGGGATGGAGCTAGGTGCTCAGAAGTTGAAAAGGAACGCAGAGCAAGTCTTTGCTTCCCTCCAACAGCGTTCCAGGCACTGTCCTGGGGGCATGGCTGCCCAGCTGACCGGAACCTTCAGTGTTTCCCTGTCACTGGCCTCTGAGCTTTTTAGCATTGCATGCAGCCGCCCATCCAGCCTTGCGAGGAAAGCAGACAGAAATACGAGTGCAGGACGGCGGATACCCATGCGAATAAAGCTGCACGCGTAGGTAGGGCAGCGGTGGGTCACCCTGCGGCTTTGTGCGCAGGGAGCGCGTGCGAAGCATCCCCGAGGCACGCTCTGCAGCCTCCTGGTTTAATAGTGATTCCTGCTGGGAGAGAGAACATGAGTAGAAGCTGACATGCGTATGTCCCATAGTTAACGCTCTACCTGTCTTCCTACTGTAGACACACTTCCATCTTGAGGAGGAAAGGGCTTCCTTCCTACATCCAAATCAGTGTCTTTCATCTCTTATTCTCTGCTCAAGTGAATAGCAGCCATTTGCCAGATATTATTGGTTATCTAGAGGCGAAGTCTTAAGTGGAAGGAATTAACTGAAACTCAAGACTTCTGAGTTTAATTTTACCTTCTGAGTTTAATTTTAACTTAATAAACTGTGTCCTTATATATTTTAGAGTCGGGCCTCTAAATCAGCACTATCCAATAGAAATGCAGTATGAGCCATGTGTGTAATTTAAATTTTCTAGTAGTTGCATTAAAAAAGTTAAAAGAAACAGGTGAAATTATTTTTGATATTTTTGTTTAACCCATTATATCCAAAATATTATTTCAATATGGTAATAATTAAGATGTTTTACATTCTTTTTTCCACCTTAAGTCTTTGAATTCCAGTATGTATTTTATACTCATGGCATATCTGAATTTGTACTGATCCCGTGTTTAGTGCTCGGTAGCCTCCCGTGGCATGTGGTCACCTTATTGGACAGCTCAGCTGTAAACTGAGAGGTGAAACTAAAGTCACGTTATCAACTCGTATTGTGTGTTTGGACCAGAGAGTTTCAAGTCTCTGGTCAACTTGATTATTTGAATACACAAGCTATCGTATCTCTCCACTGCTTTTCAGTCAGCTTCTAGTTCTTTTGCCGAGTGATTCATTTCTAAGATTTCCCTTGCTTTTAATGGAAAAGGAGGGTATTGAATAAAAGACCTTTGTGTGGTTTGCTTTTGTCTCCATCATTACAACGAGACGTTTTCTACAAGATTCTAATAACTAGCTGTCCAAGTTACCTTTTTTTTTTTTTTCCGTGTTGTTTCCTTCCCTTTTTCCTCTTTTCCTGCCCAGTCGGCAAAATTTAGAAAACCATTCTGTTTATGATCTTTTTGAATATGGCCATATTGCAGATATAGGCATAATTTTTATTAAGTTGGATTTTAAAAAATGAACTCTGCCTTTGGTGGCGTGTTTAGAATAAAAGATTTCATAAACATTTTTCAAATTATAGAAGAGTCAGTTGATAGAGTATTATATAGTATGTATACTCTTTAAAGAGCAATCAAATGACTATCAGGACCTAACATTCAGCTTAAACGACAGAATATACAAATAGAACATAGTAGAATATTATACTGATATGATAGAATACACTAGAATATTCTACTTTTGAAGCTTCCTTGATCATAGTCCCTTCACTCACTTTCTACCCTTAGGTAATCTGTCCTGAATTTTGTGTTAATCATGTCTTTTCTGTGTATAGTTTTACTATATTCGTGTGTATCACCAAACATTGTATTTATAATTTGCCAGTTTCGAACTTATATACAAAATCATACTGCATGTATCTCCTCGTGACCTCGTTTTGTTTATTTAGTGTCACATTTTTGAGGTCCGTCTAGTCCATGTTGATACCTGTATCTGTAGCTCATCCATTTTCACTGCTTTCTAGTATTCCATTGTATCAGTGTGTCATAGTTTATTTATCTTTCCTGTTAGATGTTTGGACTTTTCCAGCGTTTTGCTATTATGAACGATGTTAGCATTCTTGTTCATGTTTCCTGGGGTACATGCGCAAGAATCTCCCCGAGATATACTGAGGAGCAGAGTTACTGGGTCACTGAGTGGTTTTTTGTCCCATGTTCCTTTTTTTTCTTCTCAGACTATAGAAGCTTCTTATAACACTTCACCTCCATTTACCCTGTCCTGTCTTTTTCGATATTGTTGTCATGTGTTTTCGTACTACGTATATTATGTTTAACCTTCACAAAATATTAATCGTTTTGTATTAAACAGTATTCATTTAGATTTATACACATATTTGTCCTATTTTCATTTATTCTTCGCATATTCATCTGGGGTCATTTTCCATCTGCCAAAGAACTTCCTTTTGTGAGTCTTAGGGCAATGGACTTTCTCAGGTTTTTTTTTTTTTTCCTCCCCTGAAAATATCTTCATTTCATCTACATTTTGAAAGATATTTTTATTGAATTTAGCATTCTGGATTGGCAAATTTCTTTCAGCCCTTTAATGATATTTCTTCATTGTCATTCTGTTATTTCCGATGCCTTTTTTTTTTCCTGTGACTGCTCTTAAGATTTACTCTTTATTTTTACTTTTTAATAATAATGTGCTAGATATGGTTCTCCTGCTTGGGATTTGTAGAACATCTGGAATTTTGGTTTAATGTCTTTTGACAAATTAGGAAAATTCTTGGATAGCGTTACTTCAGATACTGTCCCTGCTCCTTTCTCTCTTCCTTCTGTGACTCCAATTACATGGAAGTTGGACTTTTATTTTTTTTTCCTTTTTATCATGTCTCATATGTCTCTTAGGCTCTTTTCTGTATTTTTATTCCCTTGTTTTTCCTTCATGCTTTGGTCTGGGTATTTTCTGCTGACCTTTTTTCTAGTTCACTAATCTTCCTTGGTAGATTGTTTCAGCCATCTATTAAAATCCCATTTCAATTCTCAATAACTCTAATGTCTAGCTCACTGGCGAATGATCTTTTCTGGATTCCCGCCCCCCTCCCCCCCGCCCTTAATTTTCAGTCGTTTTGTTGACTTACATGTCTGGTAATTTTTATTGGATGCTGGACATTGTGTAAGAAAAATTTTCGAGGCTCTGGCTGCTGTTCTTTTTTCCAGAGAGGATTTATACTTCTTCTTTCTTTCTGTCTTCAAGTGTCCAGTGCTTTGATTTCTTCTCATGTATACCTCCCCCGCAAAACTTATCTTCTGAGCTTTTTTGCAGTGAGGGGTATATGACAGCAGGAATTTTCCAGAGGGACTATATTTTATTAAGGATCAAATCCTGGTATTTAAAGGGAAGACTATTGAGGAAGGATTCTTTTTTCTTTTTTCTGGGGATGGACAATGGAGGCGGGGCTATGTGGGGACTCCTGAAATCATAATGGAAGCCCTTAAGAAAATTTAGTCTTGAAGAATCAGTTCTGTTTAGATTGGAAAATAGGTGAATCTTTTTGATAAACAAGGGTTAATTAGCTCTTTCTCAAGTAGAAAGTATCTTGAGTCAGAACTCTGGTTTCCCAGCCTTTCTAGTAATTGAAGATCTCTCTTAAAAGCTACACAAGGCATCAGAATAGGTCCATTAAGTCACCTTTACAAAGGCAGCTATTGAGCTGAATGGATTGTGTTTTCTTCCTCATTCCAGGACTTGTTTTTTAGACCTGAAATCTATTAAGTAGGAATGGCTAATTCAGCAAAGAATGGCTAATTCTGCTTTTAAAACGCCAAATCTGCAGGAAGTAGATGAGTGTGGATTCTGAATGTCCTCCCCCAGGTCCCCCTTTGTGTAAGCTAGCAAAGGTAGGAACACCTAGGGAAGGGCTGGGGTGGGGGACTAGAGGGCTCTGGGAAGCTGTTGGGAAATAGAGCTAAGCCGCAATTGTATTTTTATTTTAGCCCATCTGTAGGATGGAAACATTTGAGTCCATTTAAAAAAAAAACAAAACTTTTTTTGGCCTCTCATTTGAGCCTGGGATCAAGCAGAGTCTCAGGAAAAATGAGACAGGACTGGGATCGATCTGCCTCCCTCTCCCATGCTTCCTGCAAAAGAGAGGTTCAACTTCTTTTGTTCCCCCAGGTGCTAAAGACCTGTCCCAGGCTGTGGTCTTATCTAGCATTCTTCACATTTGCCGATGAGTGACTTCCTGAACATCACCTGGAGTGAGATGTTGGCCTCTGTCTTGCTACAACCAACTTTTTATGGGGGTGGGAGGGAGAGAGCCCTCCCACCCCCATAAAAAGTTGGTTGTAAGAAACAGCCTTGGTTTCCACTGTGCCTGCTGCGTTGCTCTCAGATGGCTGGGCGGTGGGGGGAGCAGAGAGTGATGAAGACTCTCACCCTAGGAGCATGGTTGGTGTTTGCTTATTCTGTTCCCTTCATTTCTTTCTGGAGTTAGATTTGCTTGACCAGACATACCCGGCTCTGATGAAGTAAACCTTTTAGCTTTGGTGCTCTGTCTCCTCCAGCAGATCTGCTGTCAGGAGTGGGGGTGGCAGGACAGACCTTTCAGACAGGAGCTCTGAAAATCGCAGGACTCAACTCCGTGCACCCCAACTCCACCCTACTCCCCCGCCCCCCCCCCCCCGCCCCTGCCCAGTTTGGCTTCCATCTTTCCTCGCAGCCTGAATGGTACATACACACTAGTTCTGGGATCTGACGTGTGGTGTGTGATCCACCTAACGGACATTTTCAGAACCCCCTCTTTCTCTGGGGCCTTTTCAGGTTGGAAGAGTGGCAGCTTCGGGGAAGGAAGCGGCCTAGGGCAAAGCCTGGGTGATGGAAAGGGTAAGGTGTCTGAGTCGGAGTATTGTTTGAGAAAGAGGATTATGGTAGCCTGACCTTCTTTGTTAGCCAGGAATTTGCATGTAATTTTTTCAGAACCTTTATCATTTACGTACTTGGCTACGTTCCTTTGTCACCGCCACTGCTTGGGAAAGGAAAGGTGACTTACCTGGAGTCTCTGTAAGATCTTGACTGGTATCCAGGAAGGAATTTCCCGTGGAGACGAGAACAGGAGTCATGGTTGGGTTCCCTGCGTATATCATCCATCAAACATAGGCAGATACTTGCAGACTTTTGTTAGAGATGCTCCTGGTCTGTCAAGCTTCATCAGCACAGCGGTGATAACAGCAGCCCCTACCTCATAGGGCCACAGTGAGGATTGGACTAATTAAGTGATTTTACAACTGCCAAGCCCTTGGGA